>NC_068443.1:16779584-17143145 GCF_023373465.1 Oncorhynchus keta | reverse complement strand
CTTGGTCGGTAGGGATGTCCTTGTCTCATCGTGCACCAGCAACTCCTGTGGCGGGCCGGGCGCAGTGCATACCAACCAAGGTTGCCAGGTGCACGGCGTTTCCTCCGACACATTGGTGCGGCTGGCTTCTGGGTTGGATGGCGCTGTGTTAAGCAGTGCGGCTTGGTTGGGTTGTGTATCGGAGGACGCATGACTTTCAACCTTCGTCTCTCCCGAGCCCGTACGGGAGTTGTAGCGATGAGACAAGATAGTAGCTACTAAAAACAATTGGATACCACAAAATTGGAGAGAAAAAAGGGGGTCATTTTTTTTTTTAAACACAAAAAAGAAAAAAGACAGTGGATGCAGTTTGTGAATAAGGTGGTTTTGAAGTGCCCTGGCTCTCACCGGTACTGCTGACAGTCAAGGCGGCCAACGCCCAGCCAAGTCCCACTTCTCTGTACTGGGACTGCAGCCTGCTCAGGCTGTGCTGCACCAGCTCACTCAGAGACGGAGGAAGAGCCTGCAGGCTCTCCTTCATCTGGAACACAGACACTTATTCATCATCTGACACAGATCATCATGACTATGGGTCGGGTCATTGTGACATGCATGATGTCTGACCTTTTCAAAGGAGGCAAAGTTCCTCAGGTCCTCACAGGCCAGGTGCAGATAAAGTGGACTCACTGCTCCCTTCTTCATCAGAAGGGTCTGAAGCTATACAGGTACACAGAGACAAGAGTTAATTAATGGTGACAAAATTATACAGAGCAGGTCATACTATTCACAACACTGTTAGTAGGCTTTTCAGAGTGATGATATGGGGTCCCATGTGGCTCAGTTGGTAGAGCACGGTGCTTGCAACACCAGGGTTGTGGGTTAGATTCTCACAGGGGACCAGTACAAAAAAGTATCCACTCACTACTGTAAGTTGCTCTGGATAAGAACAGCTGCTAAATTACTAAAATGTAAAGATAATAACCTGATTATTGAAAGCTGAGTCACTAAGCTTCTTCCCATAAATGCCAAGTTCCTTCTGAACTATCTCCTTTCTGTCCGGTAAAGAAAGCTGTCCTAAAGGAAACAAGAAGGCCAGTTTCCTCTTGGAAAGGACTCGCAGCAGGGCCGAAGTGGAGGTGACACTCAGCACCAAAGACACACCCTGTCAGAAGAACACAACAAAAGAAAGAGCAGAAGTTTTTTTTTTTATTCGTTATTTTACCAGGTAAGTTGACTGAGAACAAGTTCTCATTTGCAGCAACGACCTGGGGAATAGTTACAGGGGAGAGGGGGATTAATGAGCTAATTGTAAACTGGGGATTATTAGGTGACCGTGATGGTTTGAGGGCCAGATTGGGATTCTAGCCAGGACACCGGGGTTAACACCCCTACTCTTACGATAAGTGCCATGGGATCTTTAATGACCTCAGAAAGTCAGGGCACCCGTTTAACATCCCATCCGAATGACGGCACCCTACACAGGGCAGTGTCCCCAATCACTACCCTGGGGGATTGGGATATTTTTTTTAGACCAGAGGAAAGAGTGCCTCCTACTGGCCCTCCAACACCACTTCCAGCAGCATTTGGTCTCCCATCCAGGAACTGACCAGCACCAACCCTGCTTAGCTTCAGAAGCAAGCCAGCAGTGGTATGCAGGGTGGTATGCTGCTAGTGTTAAGTCCTATACTACAGTGGGGCAAAAAAGTATTTCGTCAGCCACCAATTGTGCAAGTTCTGCAAATTAAAAAGATGAGAGAGGCCTGTAATTTGCATCATAGGTACACTTCAACTATGACAGACAAAATGAGAAGAAAAAAAAATCCAGAAAATCACATTGTAGGATTTTTTATGAATTTATTTGCAAATTATGGTGGAAAGTAAGTATTTGGTCACCTACAAACAAGCAAGATTTCTGGCTCACACAGACCTTTCTGGCTCTCACAGAGGAGCCTTCTTTAAGAGGCTCCTCTGTCCTCCACTCGTTACCTGTATTAATGGCACCTGTTTGAACTTGTTATCAGCATAAAAGACACCTGTCCACAAGTTCAAACAGGTGCCATTAATACAGGTTATTAGTGGAGGACAGAGGAGCCTCTTAAAGAAGTTACAGGTCTGTGAGAGCCAGAAATCTTGCTTGTTTGTAGGTGACCAAATACTTACTTTCCACCATAATTTGCAAATAAATTCATTTAAAAATCCTACAATGTGATTTTCTGGATTTTTTTCTCTCATTTTGTCTGTCATAGTTGAAGTGTACCTATGATAAATTACAGGCCTCTCATCTTTTTAAGTGGGAGAACTTGGCTGACTAAATACTTTTTTGCCCCACTGTATATGATACTACATCACCATCAGTGGAGGCTGCTGAGGGGAGGATGACTCATGTCTGGAACGGAAAGAACAGAATGGCATCAAACACATGGAAACCATGTGTTTGATAACATTCCACCAATTCCACTCCAGCCATTACCACGAGCCCGTCCTCCCCAATGAAGGTGCCATCAACTTCCTTTGGTCACCATCTACACAGAAACTGAAAACGTCTGTGTACATTTAGGCTGAGTTTCTGACCTGAGGAAGGTGCTGTGGTATCCAATCAGAGGTCAGCTGTCCTGTACCATCCTGCACATGCTCTGCCCCATCAACAAGCAGGGCCAGTGGTTGGTCCTTCCTGGTGTCACTCAACTGGGAGTGGAATTCTGTCAGCAGATCTCTATGATAAAACAGATATGGTTGGATTAGTCTTGAGCAGCATTGGCCCTTCCTACTGACTCAAGCACATTTATTGGCAGGGTCATTGAAAGGCCATTTGACAAAATCTGGATAAAATGTTTGCTGTCTGCACTCACTTATAAGAGGAAGGGAGAGGCAAGTCTTCTTTTTCATTGCCTCTCCGTAACCACTGTACAAAGCAGCGTAGAAGGTTTTCCACAGTGCATGCTGATTGGGTAGCAGCAGTGGAGTAGGAGATGACATCACCTCTAGGGGTTTTCTGGGACTTGGTAGGAGTTCTTAAGGCATTCGCCAGAGCAGCCTGTGTGAAGGGAGGAGACAATTTATGAGAAAAACCTTACAGAAACCGGGGAGGACTAAAAGATGGATAACATCTTTATACTGAGCGAATAAATTGTGTTTGTGTATCTCTGCTAAAGCTGCTGCTATGGTTTACCATGAAGACAGTCTTGCCCTCTCCTGGAGCTCCCTCCAGCAGCACCATTCCTCCTTTGAGCTGAGCCTCCTGCACCTTCCCCACCGCCCCAGAGAGCAGCTTGGCACGGCCAAAGAACTGCCGCTGCAAGGCGCCCTGGTGCACTTCCTGCTCTGACAGATCTGACCTGGAATCACTTTCATCCGTTTTCTGTCAGAGAAACAACATCAATACAATGATTGGTGGAAGTAGAACCCAAAATGGCTTCAATGTTAAGTTGCCTGTCATTTTTAAAGTCTCTGACCTCCACAAACTGCTTCAACAGTGCCCCCCAAAGGTCCTCCAGCACCACCTTCCCAAACTCCTCCAGGCCTTTCACATAGGGCTTCCCATCCACAACACCACCCCACTCACAGGGGTAACTGAGACAGAGAGACAGAGCCCATGAGACCAATAATCTTAACAAAGCTACTTCAAGACAATGTGTAAGGAACAAAAACTGAGCTCACTTCTCTGTGACTTTCGCTTCACTATCCACTATTCTTCTTTTCAGGTCAGCCATCTTACATTCAGCCTCCTTGGACTCAGGAGCAAAGTCTGACCTCCACGCCACAGGAACAGACCTGAGAAACAAACATTGTACGATGATTATTAACATTATATTATTTCACATTCAAATGCATACAGTCAATTTTATTGTTCATATGAATCATTGGCAGATGAACAATTGGACAAATTAGTATTTTTCAAGGTGTGAACCTGGATAAGTGAAGTGGACTGATTTGATAGTGTACCTAGACAGATGGGGTGTCCTGAAGTAGCAAAATATGCGATTCTGAGCTGTGTCTGGATGAAGGGCCTGGAACTGTCGAATCTCCATCTCGGTGATGGACAACCCCGAAGGAGCAGAATCCAGCTGTAGAGAATGGTAACCAAATCATGAAATATCTTTATCTTATTAAGCATATTTTCTGACTAGATGTGGCTGCAAATAAAAACTTCTCTCCTGATAGAAAACATGACATTTTGTGCAACCAGACAGCTTAGTAGGACTAAGAAAGAGAGAGATGGAAAGAAAGATAGCGTCTTGCGAAGGCAGGCCTTACCCAGCTGTATTGTGGGAGGTCTGGTAGGGATGGACAGGGAGGAAGCAGTCCATATCGCTCTCCCAGAATGCCTAGCAGCAGTTGGCTACGGCACACCTCTGAGAGGCAGAGCTCCACGACACGCCCAGCTTCCTCCTCAGTCACCCCCCAGCGCAGTTCCACCTCCTGCAGATAGAGGCAGTGTGGCGCCGCACGACGCCGGAGCTCAGGGAAAACACTGCGCACCAGAACATCTCTCTCAGCGTGCATGTCTCTGAACGTTGAGGAGACAAACACACGCACGCCTCGCCATCTAAGAAGACAGGTAGGACAGAGAGCAAACGACAGGAGGACAGAGAGCAAACGACAGGAGGACAGAGAGCAAACGACAGGAGGACAGAGAGCAAACGACAGGCAGAGAAAAGGAGGGGGAAAAGAGAGTCAGTGATGCAAGAGGAGAGAAAAGAGAGTAATGCTCAGCTATGATTCTCTTGGTAACCCTATGGCTACCCTATGTTGTCAGAGACAGCCCAATCATCAAGTATGGATAATCATGGACAACCAAACCAGTTTTGAAGGAAACGTATTCAACCTGCCCTGCCACAGTACCTCAGTTTTGGAGTGGCAAGAAGTGGGGTGACGGCAGCTTCTCGCTCAGCCTCTTTAGCACCCCCCTGTGGCGGGATAATGTGATGCAGCTTGTCTATGTGCTCCACGTGATCCAGCAGTCTAGACGAGCCTCTTTCAGCCACAAACCTGTAGAGTTAAACAAACACTTCAGAGACACCGTGCAACAATATTGTGTGTGTGTGCGTGTGTATCAGAGACAAGAGGGTAAATGAGAAGAAAGCTTGCCTGAGAATCTGCTCGCTGAAGCCTTGGAGTACCACACAGTTCCTGTCTGTGGATTGGTCTATCTTCCTGCAACAGACAGAGGCAGGACATACACGGCGAAGGTTGTAGCTGTTATCCCCAGTGTGTTACAGAACATGGACTGAAAATGCTCCTTCCAGGAAAGAAAGCAAGCAGGATGACTATAGAAAAGGTAGTTTCTCATAGAATATCAAATGTATGGAGACAGCCCACTGCTTGCACTCTCCTATGTGGCAGAGATATGCTGCTGCTCAGCACACAGAAAAGCACCCCCTACCCTTTCCCAAAGAAGATTTTCACTATGAGGACGTTGTTGTTCACATCCTTCCTGTATCGGTCAAGCGCTATGTCCATGTTATTATCCAAGTAGCGATCCCCCAGCACGATGATATTGTCCACCTGAGAATGAAGTACAATTAAGTCAAATGGAGCCCTGAAAACAATTCAAAATGTGCAAATAAACACACCTTGTTTTTCTGCGTCATCTCTCTGGTCATGAAAGAAGAGAATGTTTCATGTTTGTCATAGGCATTCTGAGCCTCCTGTAAGAGAAATGATTCAATCTACTATCAATCTCCAATACATCAGACTTTAAATATTCCCTTCAGTTTATTTAAAAGGACTTCACAGCAATGGCATTATGTTGGAAGTGTATTAAAACCATTACAACAGTGTGTAGATAGACATGAGGGAAAGGAAGCGACAGCCTCACCTCTATCTGCTTCATCACATGCCTGACATTATCCAACAGCACATCCGACTTGAGCTCTACTTCTGCACAACCCCACCAGTAAAAGTGGATCAGCTGGGGATGCTCAGCGCTGTGGGCTATCATCAGTGACAGCAACACTGCCACCTCCTGCATCTGTGAGGAAATACACAAATCAGCAGGGTCAGTAATAAGCACAGATTACAGGTGCTAGGCATTGTAGAGTGTGGCCCCATCTAGAAAAAGATCCCTAGCCCCTACTCACTAGGCACTTGTCTGGGAGGACTGGACAAGTCTAAGCAATATGGAGAAAATGTGACTTAGCATGTCTGAGGGAAGGGTGAAGCTGCTACCATACTGACTATACTTCCCCATTTTTTTTAAAGATCTACACAAGTGTGTAGAGGGTAGAGGCTAGGGGTTGTTTCTGGTCAGGGACGTAGTGTGTTGAGGGTTCTTACAGAGGGTGTGAGTTTCTCTTCCTTAGTTTCATCTACTTTCTCTGCCTCTACGTCAGACGGGCAGCAGAAGTCCTGAGTGGCGCTCCAGGTGTCGTTCTCAGCCATGTTACCAGCGAACAAGATCACGGTGCGACCAGGGAGGGGTGGCACGTTGTAACGGCACGAGATCTGCACCGCTGTTTCCAGAGCCTTGCGGTACTGCTCCAGAAGGGCCTGCGAATACAGTCTCTGGCTGTGGACACACACACACACTTCAGGGTGCATCGTCCTTACTCAGTATAAACATATATCTAATTATTATCACGCAAACACAATGCAGATTTTAATATTACAGTTTTCCTCTGGACGTCCTCTACCTGATAAATATTCATAATCAAATCTCCCATGTCCCTTGGTTCCCCTGTCTGGATCACCTGATTCCTCTCCCAGGTGAATACCCGGTGTTGATGTCTGTACCTGGCTTTCTGCAACTGACTCTTCTTCATGTTGTAGATGCGGTAGACAAAGGGCACACCTAACGCCACCCTCAGCCTCTTCTGCCCAGCCGTCTCCCAATCCAAACGACTGAGGCTCTTGCTCTTAGGCATCTTCTTCAGAATGCCCCTGAGGATCTCCTTAGAGCTGGAGACCGCTTTCTCTGATGCACGGGCTAAAAGAGGGAGGTAAAAGCTTTTCCGACAACATCAAATGTAGACTTCTCCAAACTAGAATGTATGTTTGTGTGAAAGATACTAACCCATGTTGTTGAGCTCCATTATGACCTTATAGGCGGAGAGGAAACGGAAGGGAAATTGTCTGCTCTGAATCACTGCTTTCTGTAACAACACCAGTGTTTTATTGGGATATAGGTGTTAATGTAAATATGCTGTATTCCCTACTGTAATTTCTAGCAACTTTTATTTGATCCTCCGCTAGACTTGTATCCTAGTGGTCAAAATCTACATGGATGTTGGACATGTGCTGACAATATATTTTTTATTTGTCCAATGATGTATTCTGCCGATTGCTTGAACATATTATAAAACAAGTGGGAATTTTTGTTTTTGAAATAATCATGGTTAATCACCCTGAAGGTCAGTCTTCCCAGAATCTTCTGATGATGCCGCTCACTGATGCCCTGGGTTATCATATTTCTCAAGTTCCTCAGCATTGCCATGAAGGGCAGAGAGTTACTGTCTGTAAAATAAATAAGGACAGCATTATGACAATATTACAGCCACAATCTGCAGCATTGATTCCCTGTGAGTGTGTGTGTGTGTTTTTAAACTAGACCTATCAGTTTCTCCCACGTGGAGGCTTTGTTTCCCTCTTGGCTGAGTTTGCGTTCCCATGTGTCTGGCTGTTTGAGCTTCATGCGCTGCCCTGCCCGCTCCCTGTCCCACACCCCACTGAGCCCACTGCGGGAGAACGCCTTGGGGTCACCAGGGTACCTGAAACAAACATACAAAGCACAGTATCGAGACTGTATACAGCTCAGAAAAGTTTTTTTTTTAAATGTTAGCTAATAGATCGTTGGATCTGTAAAATAGAAAAACATCTGTCAACTTCTGTGTTTGGTATACAGTACCGCTTTCCCAGTATGGCCAGGACATGCTGAGCAGGCTCTTTGATGTGAAGCCTCTTGATCATCTTTTTCAGACTGAACTCACTCTGCTTCTTATCCACCACAGGTCTCTCCTCCATTTTCAACTTCAAACATTTACATTATAGTAATTTAGCAGACACTCTTATCCGGAGCAACTTACAGTTCATGCAAAATCTTAAAATAGCTGTGGGTTTATATATTTTCAGAAGATGGGTAAGGCTATAGACTGCTGTCCTAGCTTCATAATCTCCTAGCTTCAAACAGAGATATCACACACACAGTATAGGCTACAATATCAACATTTCCCAAGACATCACAAAGGCTAAAAGAGATTTTTAGCATGCTAGAGAACACAAGACTGTACACACAAAATACACAAGCAAAATACGTTTCCATCCAAGTTTTATGCAAGTAGAGTCGTACTGTAGGGAAAAAAAATGCAATTTTATAAATGCCGGCAAGTAATCTGTCAGTAAAATGTATTTAGCAAGAAAATGGCAGTGGAAACACCTTCATGCGCATATAGTGATATAATAACCATCATATCGATGTAAACTTGGAATCACGCGATGATATGGTGTGTGGTTCATTTATTTAATCTGTAGCCTAATAAACCTCCCACTACGACTCAGTTTATTGCAGTGTATTAGGCTACAGATTAAATAAAATTAACTTCAAAGGGTAGTAAAAGTGCACAGCGATGAGCATGATGCTCCTTTCCAATAAATATTGAGGGTCTTATTCTGGTGACACGATGATCAATGCTTAAAGATATGAATCTTATCCATGTCCTCTAGACTAGCCTACCCGCTCTGTATCTGCCAGCAGTTGTTGGCTAGAGTGCACATGCCAAGAATTTGCTATTTTACAACAGACTGTGACAAAACTAACCGCTAGAGTTGAAAATGCATTAAAACACATTTTTATTCAGTACATGAAAACTGTGTGCACCAAGTCATCATGCACAGATTGTTATCCGCCAACAAGTCTGTTTGGTGGAAACACCACTAGTGGGAAATTTAGTACTTTTCTTCATGCGGATTTTAGAACATTCACATGAAAATCTGTCGCCAAACCTAGCACCACACTCACATATTTCTGCAGATTGGTGGCATCACTTCCAAGCATTTTTGCCCATTTTTCCAACTGCTGAGTGGATGGTTTCTGTGATGGAGAGAAAGAGAGAAGATGGAGAAGAGAAAAAACAAGGTGTGTGTCTGTGTGTACACACGCTTGCCGTACCTTGCCTTTGGGTCTAGAGCAACTGTGTTTGCAGCGATGTTTGCGTGTGTTGTATTTGGCCAACTGATACTCGTTGAACTGCTTGAACTTGTCTCCCAGGGCTTTCTTCAGACAGGTGGGTAAAGAGTGGCCAAAACACTGAAGATGACATCACAGTGGAATGGTTAGGAGAGATATTCAGTGGATCGGCCTGAGCAAAGCACTGCACAGAATCCCTGATCTACAAAACAGTTTGCCTCCCAAACAACTACTCATTAAGTGATCAAGATGAGCAAACATGTGCAGTACCTTACCGAGTCTGTCCCATGTGGGGAGAGAGAGAGAGAGAGAGAGAAACATGTGCAGCACCTTACTGAGTCTGTCACATGTAGAGAGAGAGACAAACAAAGAGCAGTTGAGATTAGTAAGAGATTCACTGAGATTGAACAAAACTCACCGTGCTGTAGAGTCTCACCACTTCCAGCCAATCAGAGGGTAGCTGCACAGCTGCACAGAAGTACCTACGCACGTGTGGCTTAGTGGTGGGCAGATGGGCAGCAAGAGCCAAAAGGAAGTTAGCTGTGATACGGATGTTCAACTCCTGTCTGGTGTAAACTGCAACCTAAAGGGGAACAGGAAAATATGGTAAAATAGGATAACTGTTTAATGCACCCGAAAATCCATAGAGGACCCTAGTTGGACATTACCAAGAGAGGTTCTCCACTAACACACACCTTGAGGAGGAACTGGGGATCGTCAGTAGAGATGGCCTTGGACAAGTTCTGGATCCTTTTCCAGACACTTTCCTCTACATCCCAGTCCTTCTGACCAGGAGCAGTGTTCTTATTCACCAGAGAACAGCACACCTCATTCAGCAGCAGGTACTGATTGAAGGGAAAGTGTGAGGAAAATAAATTATGGGGTAGAAAGAGAGAGCAGGAAAGGGGAGGGAGAATGGTTTTGAGGTTCAGGTTGATGTTGAGATACATGGTTTTCTGTGCGAGACTAAATGCAGAATCTACTCACTCACCTTTTTGTCTTTCAGTTCTTCCTCCAGTTCATCTTTCCCCCTCTCCATCTCACCAAAGTCCTGTTCCCCGAATGGCATGGTTTGGTCCAACTTCTCTTCATCCAATGCCATGTCCAGGACAGGCATTTCTGTGGATGCCTCAGTCTCCTCAGCCATGAGGCTGTCCCGGTCAGAATCCTACCATTTCATAAGGAGGAAAGAAAACACATTTGGTATAATGACAACCAAATGTGCCTGGACTGGAAGGGACCTTGTGCAAACCACATCAACAAAGCCATACTGAAAAGGATGCATTGTGCTATATACCACAGTCATCTCTTCATAGTAAGACAGCGCGTCCTCAGAGGCAGGCTGCCTAATTCTTCCTTCTCCCCCCATCCGCTCGTCTACATTCAGAACCGGAGGGGGGAGAGAACAGGTAGGAGGCAGGACACGTGTAGAGGGTGCCAGGGTTGAAGAGAACAGAGGTGGGAGGGGAGAGGGGAGAGAGAGGGAATGAGGGAAGAGTAGTGAATCCTTCTTTAGGAATTTGTTCTCTGTGCTGAGGAGTGGAGAGGTGAGGAGGGGGGAGGTAAGACAGGGAGAAGTGAGGGAGGAGGTGGTAGTGGAGAGGAGGGAGGAGGTGGTGGAGGTGAGCCTGGAGGGCTGGAGAGAGGGGCAGGAGGAGGGCTGGGATACTGGTCCAGAGAAGGACTGAGGCAGCACAGATGCATGGATCAGGCATCTGTTCTCCATGCTCTGGCCAAGGTAGTTAGAGTAGAGCCCCCCTGATGCAGCCTGCTGGTCCTGGGCCCCATGAGGCTGGAGCAAAGTCAGCACCTTCATCTCTGCTGGAAGACAGGTCAATAGACTGTCAGGCAAATATTCACTCAGCACAGGGAGGGTCCTTTTTAATAGTACATCTAGGACAGCGTTTCCCAAACTCAGTCCTCGGGACCCCAAGGGGTGCAAGGTTTGGTTTTTGCCCCAGCACTACACAGCTGTTTCAAATAATAAAACATTTATGATTAGTTGAATTAGCTGTGTTGTGCTAGGGCAAAAAAACTAAACGTACACCCCTTGGGGTCCCGAGGAGAGTTTGAGAAACACGGCTCTAGGACAAACAGATTACACAGTACCTCAAGGTAAGAATGTATTTGTACTGTT
The DNA here is from genome assembly GCF_023373465.1 of Oncorhynchus keta. Classification (NCBI taxonomy): domain Eukaryota; kingdom Metazoa; phylum Chordata; class Actinopteri; order Salmoniformes; family Salmonidae; genus Oncorhynchus; species Oncorhynchus keta. The sequence continues at coordinate 17,131,908 of NC_068443.1, read as the reverse complement.
TTACACCGATTGTAACCTGTGCACGTGGAAAGTAAACTTTGAAACTCGACTGACTACGTTTGTTAGAGATAAGCAGTTCATCCGCATTCTAGCCAGGTCTTATTTAAACAGTCAACGGTAAAACATACAAAAGGGCATTCATGTGTTTGGGTGGGTCGCTTGAATGACAAGGAGAGTGGTAAAAAAAGAACAAAGTTCACTCGACACACATAAAGATTGTCTTGTGCTTTAGATATGACTGGCTCATTAAATGAATGACAAATACAGAACCATGCACCAATGCTGTTCTGTCCATGTCCAGAACACCAGACAGAAGTGGTGCTTGTACACAATGATAGATTGGTACAGTACTGCCTAGCTCTGGTCCAGGGCGTTAGGGACGCGCACTAACGCCATGGACCAGAAGTATAGCGCATCAATGTTCTTCCTACAAATATAATAACACAGAAACACGAATGTCCAGACTAGAATACATTGTGCCCATAGAACAATATTGTGCGAACTGCACAGGGATGAAAGTCTAAAACCAGATAGTAATCAAAAAGCACATTGAAGTAGCAAGGCTACCCAGACTTACAGGTACTTTGAATGGGCGTGACTGTAGCTAAGTCTTCTGAAAGTCACAAACAGGGACGCAAACTTACCTAATAAGTAGCGGGACAACTACTGGCTAACACTTCAAAAATAATTCTATATGTGTTCAGTTTCCAAATCACTTGTTCAGAGCAGCCAGATGAAATATTATTTCCGCATACGTCTCTGCCATGTAGCTCTCTGTCAAACGAGCGCAGTCTATACATTTATCCTCTACGGACACCGTAGGAGATCATATGATCAGGCGCTCCTCCCCTCCGTTTGTTTTCGCGGAAGTAAAAATTATCAATGTGGTAGCTAGCTAACTAACATTTGTCTTTCCGACTGAAAATTATCTTTAGAAACATAACACTAGTCAGATAAAATGTTGTTCCAGGAGAATATGACTAATTGTGCTACTTTTCAAACCAAATTAAGCTCAGTTATGGATGTGTTGGCCAAAACTGCGGTGGCAGAAATAAGTAAAATGTTCGATGATGGGTTTGCTGTTTTACGCTTGGAAATGTGCAGAAGAGAAAATGAAATTGAAACCTTGAAAAGACAATTATTGTTTATGGAGAACGAACGGCAAACGACGAGGTCCAAAACGCAAGAAGCAGGCTGTTCTTCTACATGCTCGTCATCTTCCAGCAGAACGGAGGAGGGACAGGGTGAGCCACATCCGGCTTACTGTACTCATAGAAATATAATTCTGAAATATGTTGCTGTAAATCTCAACTCAAGGGTCAATTCTTCAAAAATATATCAAATGCAGTAGGATTTAATCCTTTAGCACAATGCCTAACTACTGGAGCTAGGTTTCAGTTGTATTGTTTACTTTGTTAAATTGTGCAGTGCTCTCTCTATTGATTTTGACATACCAGTAACGTTATGCTTCTGACAATTCATTAAAACCTCCTCTTCAGGGTCCAAGGGGTCTGATGAGGATGCTAGTGAAAGGACTTCTTTTGAGCAGAACACCAGAGAGAAAAATGACCAACTGGATCGAAATAGACCACAGCCACATGCAGAAGAAGTAGAGGGGCTTGATGAACAGTACAGGTCTGGCCACAGAGAGAAGGGTAGTGGACTAGAGTTAGTGAAGAGAGAGCAAGTGGAGGAGTATGATGTTATTTCACTACATTCATCAGTAAGTGAACATGGCACAGAGAGATCAGATCATGAGGAAACTGAGTTTGCTGTGGATGAGAGAGAGAGTCAGCTCTGGGAGTCTTTAACAGAGCGCAACTGTGACTCGGAGGGTCCAGATTACCATAAGTGCACAGAACAATATCCACTGGATCAAGATACAGACATACAGCTCATTCAAAGTGCAGTGGAGGGTCTCGAAAGCATTCCATCGTCCGAGATGGGTGACATTAACAGAGTTATGAAAGAAGAGATGCGAGCACAGTCTGTTTGGAATGACAGAAGGACCCCTACAGATTTGGATCAGGCACAGCCAGGACAGCACAGAGAAACCATGCACCCAGAGAGAACCCAGGATGGGACAACTACCAGAGTGCCGTCAGACAAACAAACGCTAGCCAATGAGGGTGCAGGATATTCAAATGTTTGGCTAAACAGTGTATTTTCGCTTGCCCCAAATAGTTTTCACTCAGCAAAGGTATCCCCAAGGAGAACCCCAGCAAGAGAGAAGTGGTTTGTTTGCTCCTTTTGTGGAAAGAGCTTTGACCGGTTTGGTCACCTGGAGATGCATCAGCGGATTCATACGGGAGAAAAACCGTACAGCTGTGTCACGTGCGGGAGGTGTTTCGCTCAGCAGAGTAATCTCCGCACACACCAGCGAGTACACAGGGCCTCACAACAAAGCAAACTGTCTACTGATCGTTATCACCATGACTAGACAATTTAGAGCATCCTGGAGAAACCAGAAGCCCATCCCACACATTATGAAACACAACCTCATTGACAAACATTTTCTAATGAGAAGACCATCAAGACACTTGCATAAAGCAGCAGTGTGTTACTTTTGTCTTCCCATTCTATAAAGTGAGAGCAGTGAGACCCTACCACAACTGTTGCACTAGTGGTGCTTATATACTGTAGTGAGGGATCAGAGTTGCAGGTTTACAGCTTCCTGCTTGTAACCTTTTAAGGAATGCTTAAGAGGAGGATCTCCATCATCTTTAGGTTTTTGTAGAGCTATGCCAGACTAACACTACAATGGACATGCTTTTGTCAATGCATACATTTTTATGAATAAATGTGAATTCTCTCAAACTTTGAGCCCTTTCGTGTGTGTGGATTCTATAGGTGCCAGGATAAATGTTCAGGAGGGCTAACATCTGAAATGTTGCAGATAGAACTGACATGGATCCTTGATGTATATGAGAACCATATCTATTATACACAATGTATTTCTACATTTTTATACAGAACATTCTGTAACGTTGTACCCTACTGAATTCAACCCTTATTAATGTCTTAAGCCAACATGTTTGTGTGTGTGGGGGGGGTGTATTTACACTGAACGAAAATATAAATGCAACATGCAGTTACAGTTCATATAAATCAGTCAATTGATAAATTCATTAGGCCCTAATCTATGGATTTCACATGACTGGGAATCCAGATATGCACCTTAAAGTAAAGTAGGGGTGAGGATCAGAAAATGGGTCAGTATCTGGTGTGAACACCATTTGCCTCATGCAGCGTGACACATTTCCTTCGCATAAAGTTGATCAGTCTTGATTGTGGCCTGTGGAATGTTGCCCCACTCAATGGCTGTGCGAAGTTGCTGGATATTGGTGGGAACTGGAACACGCTGTCTTACACGTCGATCCAGAGCATCCCAAACATGGTCAATGGGTGACATGTCTGGTGAGTATGCAGGCCATGGAAGAACTGGGACATTTTCAGCTTCCATAAATGATGTACAGACTCTTACGACATGGGGCCGTGTATTATACTGAAACATGAGGTGATGGCTGAGGATGAATGGCACGACTATGGGCCTCTGGAACTCGTCATCGTAGCTCTGCATTAAAATTGACATCGCTAAAATGCAATTGTGTTCGTTGTCCATAGCTTATGCCTGCCCATACTGTAACCCCACCGCCACCATGGGACGCTCTGTTCACAACGTTGACATCAGCAAAACGCTTGCCACACAATGTCATACACGCTGTCTGCCATCTACCCGGTACAGTTGAAACTGGCATTCATCCATGAAGAACACACTTCTCCCAACATGCCAGTGGCCATGGATGGTGAGCATTTGTCCACTGATGTCGGTTGACGCTGAACTACATTCAGGTCAAGACCCTGGTTAGGACGAAGAGCATGCAGATGAGCTTCCCTGAGACGGTTTCTAACAGTTTGTGCAGAAATTCTTTGGGTTGTGTAAACCCACAGTTTCATCAGCTGTTGCATCTGTGGCATTGTGTTGTGTGACACAACTGCACATTTTAGTGGCCTTCTATTGTCCCAAGCACAAGGTGCACCTGTGTAATGATCATGCCGCACACAAGACTAAAATCACTATAGTTCGGGCTAGGCCCCTTAGTTCCAGAGAAGGGAAATCTTAACGCTCCAGCATACAACAACATTCTGTGCTTCCAACTTCGTGGCAACGGTTTGGGGCAAGCCCTTTCCGGTTTCAGCATGACAATGCCCCGTGCACAAAGCGAGGTCCATACAGAAATGGTTTGTTGAGATCGGTGTGGAAGAAACTGACTCGGGTGCACAGATTCCTGACCTCAACCAGAACCCTGTTCAACCATAACCCAAAAGAGCTTTGGGACATCAGAACAGAGATTACTGACCTTGAATTGGACAAACAATTTTTCTTGAATGAGTCGGACGAGAGGGATTTACATCAGACACCCGAACAGGCCCTCATCCCTTTCATTCACAGGAGATAGAGACAGAGATTTCACGGAAGGAGATCGGGATGCCTTGTGAGGATCAGGCGCTCCATGCCAAATGTGCAACAAGAGGGGAAAAAAATTCTAGACCACCTTTACTCCACACAAAAAGATGCGTACAAAGCTCACCCTCCATTTGGCAAATATGAACATAATTCTATCCTCCTGATTCCTGCTTATAAGCAAAAATTAAAGCAGGAAGCACCAGTGACTCGGTCAATAAAAAAGTGGTCAGATGAAGCAGATGCTAAACTACAGGACTGTTTTGTTAGCACAGACTGGAATATGTTCCGGGATTCTTCCGATGGCATTGAGGAGTACACCACATCAGTCACTGGCTTCATCGATGACATCATCCCCACAGTGACTGTACGTACATACCCCAACCAGAAGCCATGGATTACAGGCAGCATCCTCACTGAACTAAAAGGTAGAGCTGCCACATTCAAGGTGCGGGACTCTAACCTGGAAGATTATAAGAAACCCTGCTTTGCCCCCCAACAAACCATCAAACGGGCAAAGCGTCAATACAGGACTAAGATAGAATCGTACTACACCGGCTCCAATGCTCATCTGATGTGGCAGGGCTTGCAAACTATTACAGAACTCCAAGGGAACCACAGCTGATAGCTGCCCAGTGACACAGGCCTACCAGATGACCTAAATAACTTATATGCTCGCTTCGAGGCAAGAAACACTTAAAAATGCACGAGAGCATCAGCTGTTCGGGATGACTGTGTGATCACGCTCTTCTCAGCCGATGTGAGTAAGACCTTTTTAAAGAGGTCAACACTCACAAGGCAGCAGGGCCAGACGGAATACCAGGACGTGTACTCCGAGCATGTGCTGACCAACTGGCAAGTTTCTTCAATTACATTTTCAACCTCTCCCTGTCTGAGTCTGTAGTCCCTGTGCCCAAGAACACTAAAGTAACCTGCCTAAATGACTACCGACCCGTAGCACTCACGTCTGTAGCCATGAAGTGCTTTGAAAGGCTGTTTCACAACACCATTATCCCAGAAACCCTAGACCCACTCCAATTTGCATACTGCACCAACAGATGATGCAATCTCTATTGCACTCCACACTGCCCTTTCCCACCTGGACAAAAGGAACACCTACAGTTGAAGTCGGAAGTTTACATACACTTAGGTCAGAGTCATTAAAACTAATTTTTCAACCACTCCACAAAGGTTTAACAGCTGCACTACAGAGGGTAGTGTGTACGGCCCAGTACATCACCGGGACCAAGCTTCCTGCCATCCAGGACTACCAGAAGGCCCTAAAAATTCTCAAAGAATCCAGCCACCCTTGTCATAGATTGTTTTCTCTACTACCGCACTTCAAGCGGTACCGGAGTGCCAAGTCTAGGTTCAAGGGGCTTCTAAACAGCTTCTACCCCCAAGCCATAAGTCTCCTGAACATCTAATCAAATGGCTACCCAGACAATTTGCATTGCCCCCCCATCCCCCCTCTTTTACGCTGCTGTTGTAAGAGCATATTATAATTTTTTAAATGGTGGGGGGGCCCTCAGAACAGCCTCTCTAAGAAATTAATCGGGGCATGAACTCTACAAAGTGTTCCACAGGGATGCTGGTCCATGTTGACTCTAATGCTTCCCACAATTGTCAAGTTGGCTGGATGTAATTTTGGGTGGTGGACCATTCTTGATACACACGGGAAACTGTTGAGTGTGGAAAAACCCAGTAGCGTTGCAGTTCTTGACACAAACCGGTGTGCCTGGCACCTACTTCCATACCACATTCCAAGTCAATATTTTGTCTTGTCTATTTACCCTCTGAATGGCACACATACACAATATATGTCTCAATTGTATGACGGCTTAAAAATCATTTAATTCTTCAGTCAAAGACATTGGGGGGATTTTGAATTTTAGGACTCGTTTAGTAGACCATAGAAACACATTGAATAACACATTCATAAATGTCAAAATGGACAATAAAAAATGGTGGAATAAGAAACAAGGTTTTGAAGTGTCTGTCCTAAATCTAAGAGAGAACCTTTTTTTTACACAATTAATCCCTTTTTCTGGTAGGAACAAAACGACCTTACTTCCATTCGTTTTTTAAAAACCGGTACCACTTACTTTTAGAAAAGTCCCGTGACGCTTGTGGGGGTCGTAGAGCAAAATAACACCATCGTGTTCGTGAGAGTCTCCCCTTTCCATAGAATGGTCATAACCGTTTGGAGCTACAGACGTTTACGTGAGAAAACCGATTTTCGGGATGTGTCATGGTCTGCCAAACACCGCTCTAGCTCTGCCTCCTTTCAACGCAGATAAAGAAGTGCGACACTGGCGGATGTGGTGGATTGAGACGCATCCAATGCAAGAAAAAAAACATGTCTCTAGTTTAAACTGACAGGTTTTGATGGGGATTTTTTAGTTATGTAATTTAGATTTAACGCACCAATGAGTCAATCGACTCTAGGGGATTAACCTGTCTCCTCCCCCTTACCTACACTGATTTGAAGTGGATTTAACAAGTGATCGATCATAGAGATCAATTTGATTCACCTGGCCAGTCTATGTAATGAAAAGAGCAGGTGCCCTTAATGTTTTGTACACTCTGTGTAATTGTATATATTATTACCAACTTCAGGGGAATTAGACACAGGTCCTGGTGCAGCCCAACCTCCAGCCTAGGTTGGCCTAGATGTCACATAATGGGCACAGTACTGTATGAGTGTGTTTAAGGCATTATAGATGTACAGATGTAGGATCTTAATTTGAGTCAGTTTGCAACAGCAGGAAAATTATCCTGCAGCAACAGGAAATGTGAGTGAAGTGAATTATAATAAATGTACATTTTGTCAGGGTTGATACGTTTTTCTTAAGGGAAAATAAAGTCTACATTTCAAAGTGGAAATTACAAACTTCAGAAGCCTTTCAAAACCTCAAATACACTATAAGTAAAAAATGTCCTGCGTTGCATAAGTTGTCCTGCAACAGGGTGATCAAATTAAGATCCAACATCTGTATACTTAAGGTTAACTGTTACCAAGGTTATTTTTGAAAATATGTTTACGAGAAAAGTGTGCAGAGAACTTGCCGATCAGATCCTGGCCCTCAACAAATTCCCCTCCCAGGTGAGGCTGTGCTGATTGGTATGGGGTCCTCGAGGTTGTGGACATGGAATTATGTAGAAATAGACCAAAAATAAATGAAATTATATGTTTAAAAAAAAGGCGACAACACCTAAAAATAAGAAAAGAGTTGGTGTAAAGACTGAAATCCTTCTGTAAGAAAATGCCTGTTCTCTGTCTCTCAAAGCTATCAAATCCCAAAATAAATTACTTTTTGAAGTCAAGGTTAATGAATTTCGTTATTTACTATTGTGATCCTATATATTCCCACCAGTGATTTCAGCCGTCTTTAAATCATCTTTGACTTTTAATGCCTTCAGGATCCCCTTCAATTCCTGTCCTCCTCACAGCAATGGGCTTTTGTGGTAATGCCTGTCATTTGCCCTGTGTACTGTTAGAGTTGCGTCTTTCGAATCCGGTATCAGGAAGAATAAAAGTCAGAATCTGTCGTTAATTATCTTTAATTCAATTCAAGCAATAAATGGTAACTGCAATTTACGTATATACGGGCTCTCTGTCCCACCTCCCAGGGCAAACAGAGAACTGACTTGTTCCTGACAAAGATATTATAAATATACTCTGACAGAGGTAGTTCCTGCTTCCGAGCCGGCCTGTCACAGAGTAGAGACTGGGTGTGGTTTAGACTCACCCAGCCTATCGTTGATTGTTGGCGCAGAGGCTGGTCCCAGCCCCCTAAGCGCTTCAGTGGTCAGTCGTTGTAGCTGTGTAGAATATACAGTTATCAGGCACCTGGCTCCTGTTATCTAACAAAATACCGTTTGATCTCTCAACACTACGTTCTGAATGTGTCCCCCCCCAACTCATTGCACAGTTCCTGTCTTCATGTCATTCTGTATTTTTCCATCATGAGAAAGGCCCATGGCCCTGAAACTGTTAACAATGTTTCAAGTCAGCCATGTTGCATAACACATACATCCACACAAGCCAACAGCAGATAATATTCAATCACATATGATATGGTAACGGGCTATAGTGCATAACACAGAACCTCACAGTACCTGCTATAACTCCTGACATACAGAAAATGTGACAATGTCAGTGACACTGTTTAATCTATGTTTTCTATCAAGGCATTACAAAAACAAAACATTTACTTGTTGAAATAAAGTAGAAATGCTGTTAGCGGAGGTCCAATTCACAAACGTTGCTCTCTAGGGAGCAATTGAAGAATTTTTATTAAATATGTTATAAATAAACCAAGAGACCACAGCCCATCGTTTCAAACGGAAACAAATTAGTAATAGTGGGCAGAACAAGCAAGGAAGTGGGCAGAGCCAAGTATGAGCTAGCGAGATCCTATTGGCGCGTTCTAGCATTTGCATATTTCCGTTAGAGAACCCATACTCTGAAGTGCGCGTGTGCCATAATGCTAAATTCGACTTTGCACTCCTAAACAAATCAAAAAAATATTTTTACTTTGGGAAAAGGTCCAGTCTAAAAACGTAATCCACTCTGATTCTAGTTTAAGGAACACAAAACTGTATTCAGATCAAATGTTTAATCAATGACAAAACAAGCAGAAAGTCGGTCAAAATCCATCTCCTCCCACTGCCAACCACTGAGCTTCCTCTCACTACCATATTTGGATACGTCACATTTATACATATGGTGAAATATGTATCATTGTTCTATCTTTGCTTTGATCACTTGAGGGTTGATATGACCCACAATTCAATGCAAACTTTAGACACGTGTCAAATTTAATCAACACTGCTGCATTATCGACATGTCAGACAAAATTATGACGTTAGCTTGCATAAAAATAGTTCAAAAGTTTGGACACATCTACTCATTCAATGGCTTTTGTTAATTTTTTTACTATTTTCTACATTGTAGAATAATAGTGAAGAAAAACTATGAAATAACACATATGGAATCATGTGGTAACCACAAAAGTGTTGAACAAATCAAAGTAGATTTTAGATTCTTCAAAGTAGCCAGCCTTTGCCTTATTTGCACATGCTTGGCATTCTCTCAACCAGCTTCATGAGGAATGCTTTTCCAACAGTCTTGAACGAGTTCCCAATATAATTATTTTCATTTATTTAACCTTTTAACTAGGCAAGTCTGTTAAGAACAAATTATTATTTACAATGACGGCCTACCCGGCCAAACCCGGATGACACTGGGCCAATTGTTTGCTGCCCTATGGGACTCCCAATCACGGCCGGATGCGATACAGGCTGGATCATGTGCTGAGCACTTGTTGGCTGCTTTTCCTTCACTCTGCGGTCCAACTCATCTCAAACCATCTTAATTGGGTTGAGGTCGGCTGATTGTGGAGGCCAGGTCATATGATTCAGCACTCCATCACTCTCCTTCAAATGATAGTCCCACTAAGCACAAACCAGATGGGATGGCGTATTGCTGCAGAATGCTGTGATTTCCATGGTGGTTAAGTGTGCCTTGAATTTTAAATAAATCACAGACCGTGTCACCTGCAAAGCAGCCCCACACCTACTCCATGCTTCACGGTGGGAACTACCCATACATTTGGACACATCACATTTCAGACCAAAGGACAGATTTCCATTGGTCTAATGTCCATTGCTCGTGTTTCTTGGCCCAAGCAGGTCTCTTCTTATTGGTGTCTTTAGTAGTGGTTTGTTTGCAGCAATTCAACCATGAAGGCCTGACTCAAAGTCTTCTCTGAACAGTTGATGTTGATCTGTCTGTTACTTGAACTCTGTGAAGCATTTATTTGGTCTGCAATTTCTGAGGTGCAGTTAACTCTAATGAACTTATCCTCTGCAGCAGAGGTAACTCTGGGTCTTCCTTTCCTGTGGTGGTCCTCATGAGAGCCAGTTATATCATAGTGCTTGATGGTTTTTGCGAGTGCACTTTAAGAAATGTTCAAAGTTCTTAATATTCTGGATTGACTGACCTTCATGTCTTAAAGTAATGATGGAATGTTGTTTCTCTTTGCTTATTTGAACTGTTCTTGCCATAATATGGACTCTGTCTTTTACCAAATAGGGCTATCTTCTGTATACCTTGTCACAACACAACTGATTGTCTCAAACGCATTAAGGAAAGAAATTCACCAAATTAACTTTTAACAAGGCACACCTGTTAATTGAAATGCATTACATGTGACTACCTCATGAAGCAGGTTGTCACGTACGAGTGTATCTTAAATGTCCCTTGCCTAAGCGAGGGACAGTAACGATCGGAAAGGCAATGTCCTTGGTGAAAATCTTGAAGTTGAGCTTAAAAACAACCAACCTAAAGCTATTAATGTACATAGCAAGCCATCATAGCAAGGTAGCACTGCTGTCAGGTAGCTAGCTACCCATAGTTAGTTTTATAGTTTGGTCATTTATTCCAATATATTTCAGAATTGCCAAAAATGTTTATGAAGCTAGCTACATTTTATAAGCTCCTCACTACGAGACTAAGCCCATTTGCCAACGCTAAAATCAATGTAATTTCTATATATTTTTTTTAGCATGCAAGCATAATTTTGTCTGACATGCCTAAAATGCAGCCTTGTTGATTAAATTTGACACTTCAGTGACTATAGTTTGCAATGAATTGTGGGTCATATCAACACCGCAAGTGACAATGTCTGCGTTTCAAACTCAAAGTAGACAGCCCTCGGCCCTATGCCCTTTGGGGAATCTCCAATGCCATATTTGTCATTGGTCCAAACGATTAGCAAAGCAAGGAACGTTTGCAACGTAAGCCCCTCAGCCCTCGTTTTTAATGGAGTTTGCGAGTGTACAATTATGTTCACTTCGGGGCCTGAAACGTCCCATAATTCCATTCACGATGAATACATCCGCTAAGAAAATTCTGCCAAAACTTAAAACCTCAACTTCAATATGGAGTCAACATACAAGTGTAAGTAAAAACAAATTTAACTCAGTTAGAAATTGTGCCACTAATGCACAAACACGTCTCGTGTTTTTGTTTGGTTAGGTTTTGGAAATTATAGAATTAAAACATTTTCCTTCTTCAGAAGTAACTAGGCAGACTAACTTTAGTTAGCTAGCTTATCACACAGTAGGTGTATATTAATAATTATATAGTTAATATAAACTGCCTGCCACCCAGGACCTCTACACCAGGCAGTGTCAGATGAAGGCCCTAAAAATTGTCAAAGACCCCAGCCATAGACTGTTCTCTCTTACTACCGTATGGCAAGCGGTACCGGAGTGCCAAGTCGAGGACAAAAAGGCTTCTCAACAGTTTTTACCCCCAAGCCATAAGACTCCTGAACAGGTAATCAAATGGCTACCCAGATTATTTGCATTGTGTGCCCCCACCCCTCTTTACTCTACTGCTACTCTCTGTTCATCATATATGCATTGTCACTTTAACCATATATACATGTACATACTACCTCAATCAGCCTGGCTAACCGGTGTCTGTATGTGGCCTCGCTACTGTATATAGCTTGTCTTTATAGCTTGTCTTTTATTTCTTTACCTACCTATTGTTAATTAATCTAATACCTGTTTTCACTATTGGTTAGAGCCTGTAAGTAAGCATTTCAGAGCACATGACAAATAAACTTTGATTTGACATGCAATCATAAATGACTGCAGAGCATATAAAGCACCCATAAGCAACCGGTGGCTGAAAACACAATCATGGCGGGATGAATTTCTGAGCAAGGGAAGTCCATTTAAAAATCATTACTTCCTCCCTTGCACCTTGCCCTGCATACTCTTCAGACGTCATGAAACGTCATCAGAAGTGTCCACTTAATTTGAGGGGATAGGGTATGTCTTAAGTGTTTGGAATGCAACCTGACGTTGTTCACTCGCTCCCTCGAGCTAAATCAAAGGGGCAACCTCCACATAAGATGGCAAGGGCTAAGGGGGTTAAAAAAATAACGTGTTTGGACTGCAGCCAAGTTCTTCACTTGCTCCGTTGTTGACTAAATCGAGGGCCGAGGGGGCAACGTTAGGGAATTGATTCTCGCCCTAAAATGGCAATTAAACTGCATCCGGTTTCGACGGGGATTTCGCCGAGAGAAGTGGCTATCGCGAGCGCTGAGAGGGTAAAAATGTGTTTGGACTGCGTCCCCTACTCCAGACACCATAGGACTCTTTAATGATCATATGACCACTCGTTCCTCCCCTCCGTTTGCTTTCGCGGAAGTAAAATCTGTCAATGAGGTAGCTAACAAAGCAGAGCATCTATTACTATTTCTTGTTGTTTTTTTTTTCAGATTGAAAATCTGTAGAAACATAACACTAGTCAGATAAAATGTTATTCCAGGAGAATATGACTAATTATGTTACTTTTCAGACCAAATTAACCTCCGTTATGGATGTGTTGGCCAAAACTGCGGTGGCAGAAATAAGTAAATTATTCGATGATGGTTTTGCTGTTTTACGCTTGGAAATGTGCAGAAGAGAAAATGAAATAGAAGCCTTAAAAATCAAATTATTGTTTATGGAGAACGAACGGCAAACGACAAGGTCCAAAGCGCGAGAAGCAGGCTGTTCTTCCACATGCTCTTCGTCTGCCAGCAGAACAGAGCAGGGTGAGCCAGCTCCGGCATACTGTACTAGCTAGCTAGACCTATCTGAAATGTGTTGCTGTCCATCTCAATTCAAGGGTCAATTCTTAAAAAATATGCAGTATTAACAATGGCAATTATTTCTGAATGCCTAACTAGTGTAGATAATGGGTTGCTATTGCAGTGCTCTCAATTTTGGTATTTAAACATCTAACATTAATCTCTATGCAGATAGTTTTTTACTCCTGTGCACACTCAGTACAGCAGGTCATCCATGACCTTCAGCATGGTTTCGACTCAACTCAAAAATTGCCTACTTATCTTAAACTAGTGCTAAATGCTAATATACCCAAGTTTGTTGTTATGTAGATCTCGTAATGTTGACTCGTGAGGACCTGCATATTTGCACATTGACGGGAGCCCACATTGAGCAAGTTCCCCATTCTAAGTACTTAGGTATTTGGATTGATCATACTCTTAAAACGCACTGAAAACTGACAAAAGATGAGAATTAAGATTGATTTCTTTTATAGAAATAAATCCTGTCTCACTTTGGAAAGTAGAAGGAAGATTGTTCAAGCAATTCTTCTCCCAGTACTTGATTATGATGATATAATCTACATGCATGCAGCAGCCTCTGTTTTAAAACCTTTTAGATGGTCTCACTCAGCACTGTGATAATTCTTGTATAAAACACTGCATTTTATATAGTTCTGTTGGCTGGGAGTCTGATTACCAGAAGAGCCCAGCATTGGCTACTTTTTGTATATAAAGCGGTTCTTCAGACTCCCCCACTACCTCAGCTCATGTGTTAATTGGAGATACAGCCATTTTCAGACCCGCTCTATAGACTGGCTAGTTCTGGAGGTCCCGCAGGTCTACATTGACCTGGGGGAAAATGCGTTTAGTTTTTATACCCCCAGCTCATGGAATAGCCTTCAGGCCACATTGAAATTGGACTCACTGGTCTTCATTGGACAGTTTAGATAGAGTTTAAGGGAGGTGATATGTGAGTTGTTTGTTTAGATTATTCTTAAATTTAGTATGTTCTTGTTCACAAGGCACCCTTAATTAGACCCTGGTCTCAATGGTGACCCACCCTGTATAGATAAAGTAAAATATCATTTTTATTTAAAAAAACATTACATACTGACAGTTCCTTTAAACCTTCCCTTTCAGGGTCCAAAGGCTGTGATGAGGATCCTGGTGAAAGGACTTCATTTGAGCAGAACGCCAGAGAGAAAGACGACCAACTGCATCAAAATAGACCACAGCCACCTGCAGAAGAAGTAGAAGGACTTGAACAGAACAGGTCAGGCCACAGAGAGAAGGATAGTGGACTAGAGTTAGTGAAGAGAGAGCAGGAAGAGTATGATGTCATTTCACTACATACATCAGTAAGTGAACATGGCACAGAGAGATCAGATCATGAGGAAACTGAGTTTGCTGTGGATGAGAGAGAGAGTCAGCTCTGGGAGTCTTTAACAGAGCGCAACTGTGACTCGGAGGGTCCAGATTACCATAAGTGCACGGAACAATATCCACTGGATCAAGATACAGACATACAGCTCATTCAAAGTGCAGTGGAGGGTCTCGAAAGCATTCCATCGTCCGAGATGGGTGACATTAACAGAGTTATGAAAGAAGAGATGCGAGCACAGTCTGTTTGGAATGACAGAAGGACCCCTACAGATTTGGTTCAGGCACAGCCAGGACAGCACAGAGAAACCATGCACCCAGAGAGAACCCAGGATGGGACAACTACCAGAGTGCCATCAGACAAACAAACACTAGCCAATGAGGGTGCAGGATATTCAAATGTTTGGCTAAACAACGTATTCTCACTTGCCCCAAATTGTTCAAATGGTTTCAACTCAGCAAAGGTATCCCCAAGGAGAACCCCAGCAAGAGAGAAGTGGTTTGTTTGCTCCTTTTGTGGAAAGAGCTTTGACCGGTTTGGTCACCTGGAGATGCATCAGCGGATTCATACGGGAGAAAAACCGTACAGCTGTGTCACGTGCGGGAGGTGTTTCGCTCAGCAGAGTAATCTCCGCAGACACCAGCGAGTACACAGGGCCTCACAACAAAGCAAACTGTCTACTGATCGTTATCACCATGACTAGACAACTAAGAACATTGTGGAACAACATTTTCTAATGACTGAGAACAGAGTTGATAAGACCATCAAGACACTTGCAGAAAGCAGCAGTGTGTTACTTTTGTCTTCCCATTCTATAAAGTGAGAGCAGTGAGACCCTACCACAACTGTTGCACTAGTGGTGCTTATATACTGTAGTGAGGGATCAGAGTTGCCGGTTTTACAGCTTCCTGCTTGTAACCTTTTAAGGAACGCTTAAGAGGATCTCCATCTTTAAGTTTTTGTAGAGATATGCCAGACTAACACTACAATGGACATGCTTTTGTCAATGCATACATTTGTCTGAATAAAAATTTGAATTATCCAACTTTGAGCCCTTTTGATTTGTTGTTGAAATGAACATGAAAATAACTCACAAGGTCAGGATATATTTGGATATCTGAACTATAAGGTTAGCTAAAATGATAGCACAATCACAGAGTGCTTACACAAGACTGGGTTTATAGTTGATACAAAGTGATGGTCCAATCTCTACTTAGGCTAGTAAATTTTGTTTACATAGGACATACAAGAAGACAATGCTGATAAAAAAATAAAAGACAAATGGCAATGAACGTGAGCATGTTGCCAAACCCTCACTTCTGTATAATGACCACTAGGTTAGGGTGGAGCTGAGTGCAGTTCCCTTTTCAGCCAAGCCTCATGTCTAGATGATCTGTCCTCTGGGGTGTAGGAGGATGGCGTTGGAGTGTGGTTTGGGCCGCAGGAACCCGTTGCTGTAGTGGAAGTGGTTGGAGAGCGCCTCTGAGATCTGGTAAGAACTGGTGTCACAGTCTGCCTCATCAACCTCCAGCACTGCCCGTCTGTGGCCCCAGTCTTCCCCTTTGGTCACCCCCTCCCTCTGGCCACACAGGTCACTGAGCATTGGGGGGATGTCTGTGGGCCCCACACTGCCGTCCTGGGGCTTGATGGGGACAAGGGAGGAAGGAAGGCCAGAGTCCTGCAAAATTGAGACCACATATTGCAAGGCATTGAGAAAAACAGTTTATTTTGTAATAACTCACAGGCCTATGTGCATTTAAACTTTTACATATACTCTTCCTTGATCAAACAAATACACACCAGGGACATATTGCTTCTCTTCAGGTACGACTCCACCCTTTGTCTGCGCTCTTCCCTCTCTCCCTCCATCTCCGCACCCCTCATACTCTCTCTGCCCTCATGCCAGCTAGACTGGTACAGGACAGGGCGTCCTAGGTAGTCCACATCCCCCTCTCCAACAGTCCCCCGCCTCCCACCCAGGGATGATTCACTGCCTATGTAGATGGGACGGTCCTAACAGAAGGATCCAAATAATGCCATAGATTAAACATCAATGAAAAAAAATCTTTGATAGTGGACATGTTGTAAATGTAAAATATTGCTAAAAAATATTTTATGGACTCACCTCAAGGGACATTAGGCTGTTTTTCATTCTACTGTCTAGTCTGAGTAGTGTACAGTCTTCATTCTGGGGTGAAAAGTAGAGAATTATTTGGGGTATCACAGTCATTCACAAGTAGATACTAACTGATCATGATAGTTCATCGATTTTGCTCCAATTTTCAGTTGAGTATGTAAAGTACTGAGTACCTGTCCTCTGGGGTCTGTGCTGACAGAGTTGAGTCTCCGGGAGGAGTCCTGTCTGGAGAGTGTGTTGATTTTTAACCTGTGAAAGACAGAGAATGTCAAACTGAAGGGGATTTGAGGATAGGGGTTAAGAGCATTGGGCAAGTAACCAAAAGGTTGCTGGTCCAAATCCTAGAGCCAACTAGGTGAACAATTGCAGATGTGCCCTTGAGCAAGGCACTTAATCCTAATTGCTCCTGTAAATCACTCTGGATAACAATCTGCTAAATGACTAAAATGGAAAGGGGGAGCAAATTGTGGAAATCAACTCACGTTCTTTCGCTAAGCTCCATCTCTAATTTTCTGTTTTTGCGCCTGTGGTATCGGTTGACTAAGATGATGATGATGATCATGACGATGACCAAAACCCCAGCAGCCACAACTATAATGATCATCACTAGAGTGTCAACAGTGGTTTCCTGCGCACTGCGAATTTTCTCTATGTGAGGGATGGGAACATACACAATTGTAAACAAACAACCAACTGCAGTGATAGAGATACGTTGCAGATTTTTGATATTTGAGCAAAGTTGGTCATTTCAGATCACCACAAGGGGGCAGTAATGTTGCACAAATGGTACCAAACACAGCAGGAGATAAGTTCTATTATGCTGTCCAGGTTCTCCCAAAATACAGGAGTAACTTTGCCTATTACCTGTCACTGTGATGTTCGATTCTACTTTCCTTGTCCCAATGCCGTTGTTCACCACACATTCATAAACTCCAGTGTCATTCTGTCTCAGGGCTCGGCCAAACAGAAGCCTTGCTCCATTCACAGTGAGACCGTCTGGCAGGGCCTTACCACCCCTGCAGATGGAGACAAACACATACATTAAAGAAGATTGCCCATATTAATACTGAGCTACTCAACAATGTAATCATAACCTAATTAACATGCACAACATGACCAAAAGTATGTGGAAACCTGCTCATCGAATATCTCATTCCAAAATCATAGGCATGAATATGGAGTTGGTCCTCCCTTTGCTGCTACAACAGCCTCCACTCTTCTGAGAAGGCTTCCCACTAGATGTTGGAACATTGCTGCGGAGACATACTTCAATTGAGCCATGAGCATTAATGAGGTTGGGCGATTAGGCCTGGCTCGCAGTAGGTGTTCCAATTCATTCCAAAGGTGTTTGATGGGGCTGAGGTCAGGGCTCTGTGCAGGCCAGTCATGGACAGACAAGTGCTATGCGCTTCGGCACTCTGCGGACCCGTTCTGTGAGCGTGTGTGACCTACCACTTCCCGGCAAGCAGTTGTTGCTCCTAGACCTTTCCACTTCACAATAACAGTATTTACAGCAGCTATAGCAGGGCATACATTTTACAAATTGACTTGTTGGGAAGGTGGCATCCTATGATGGTGCCATGTTGAAAGTCACTGAGCTCTTCAGTAAGGCCATTCTACTGCCAGTGTTTGTCTATGGAGATTGCATGGCGGTGTGCTCGATTTTATACACCTTTCAGCAATGGGTGTGGCTGAAATAGCTGAATCCACTAATTTGAAGGGGTGTCCACATACTTGTGTGTGAGATATAGATATACACACACAGTTGAAGTCAGAAGTTAACATACACTTAGGTTGGAGTCATTTAAACTAGTTTTTCAACCACTCCACAAATTTCTTGTTAACAAACTAAAGTTTTGGCAAGTTGGTTAGGACATCTACTTTGCATGACACAAGTAATTTTCCCAACAATTGTTTACAGACAGATTATTTCCCTCATAATTCACTGTATGACAATTCCAGAGGGTCTGAAGTTTACATACACGAAGTGGACTGTGCCTTTAAAAAAAGTCATGAAGTCATGGCTTTAGAAGCTTCTGATAGGCTAAATGACATCATTTGAGTCAATTGGGGGTGTACCGTACCTGTGAATGTATTTCAAGGCCTACCTTCAAACTCAGTGTCTCTTTGCTTGACATCATGGGAAAATCTAAAGAAATCAGCCAAGACCTCAAAAAAAATTGCAGACCTCCACAAGTCTGGTTCATCCTTGGGAGCAATTTCCAAACGCCTGAAGGTACCACGTTCATCTGTACAAACAATAGTATGCAAGTATAAACACCATGGGACCACGCAGCCGTCATACCTCTCAGGAAGGGGACGCGTTCTGTCTCCTAGAGATGAACGTACTTTGGTGAGAAAAGTGCAAATCAATCCCAGAACAACAGCAAAGGACTGTGTGAAGATGCTGGAGGAAACAGGTACAAAAGTATCTATATCCACAGTAAAACAAGTCCTATATCGACATTACCTGAAAGGCCGCTCAGCAAGGAAGAAACCACTGATCCAAAACCGCCATAAAAAAAGCCAGACTACGGTTTGCAACTGCACATGGAGAAATGTCCTCTGGTCTGAAACAAAAATAAAACTGTTTGGTCATAATGACCATCGTTATGTTTGGAGGAAAAAGAGGAGGCTTGCTGAAGAACACCATCCCATCAATGATGCACGGGGGTGGCAGCATCATGTTGCGGGGGTACTTCGCTGCAGGAGGGACTGGTGCACTTCACAAAATAGATGGCATCATGAGGAAGGAAAATTATATGGATATATTGAAGCAACACCTCAAGACATTAGTCAGGAAGTTAAAGCATGGTCGCAAATGGGTCTTCTAAATGCACAATGACCCCAAGCATACCTCCAAAGTTGTGGCAAAATGGCTTAAGGACAACAAAGTCAAGGTATTGGAGTGGCCATCACAAAGCCCTGACCTCAATCCCATAGAATATTTGTGGGCAGAACTGAAAAGGCATGTGCGAGCAAAGAGGCCTACAAACCTGACTCAGTTACACCATCTCTGTCAGGAGGAATGGGCCAAAATTCACCCACCTTATTGTGGGAAGCTTGTGGAAGGCTACCCGAAACATGTGACCCAAGTTAAACAATTTAAAGGCAATGCTATCAAATACTAATTGAGTGTATGTAAACTTCTGAACCACTGGGAATGTGATGAAACAAATAACAGCTGAAATAAATCATTCTCTGTACTATTATTCTGACATTTCACATTCTTAAAATAAAGTGGTGATCCTAACTGGCCTAAGACAGGGAATTTTACAAGGATTAAATGTCAGGAGTTTTGAAAACTGAATTTAATTGTATTTGGCTAAGGTGCACGTAAACGTCCAACTTCAACCATTTGTGTGTGTGTATATATGAGCGTACTTACAGTGCATTCGTAAAGTATTCAGAGCCCTTCACTTTTTCCACATTTTGTTGCGTTACAGCCTTATTCTAAAATGTTTTTATCTACACACAATTCCCCATAATGACAAGGCAAAAAACTGAAATATCACATTTATGCAACTATTCAGATCCTTTACTCAGTACTTTGTTGAAGCACCTTTGGCAGTGATTAAATCTAAATCAAATGTATTTATATAGCCCTTCGTACATCAGCTGATATCTCAAAGTGCTGTACAGAAATCCAGCCTAAAACCCCAAACAGCAAGCAATGCAGGTGTTGAAGCACGATTACAGCTTAGTCTTCTTGGGTATGAAGCCACAAGCCTGGCACGCCTGTTTTTGATGAGTTTCTACCATTCTTCTCTGCAGATCCTCTCAAGCCCGGTCAGCTTGGATGGGGAGTGTCGCTCCACAGCTATTTTTAAGTCTCTCCAGAGATGTTCGATCGGGTTCAAGTCCAGGTTCTGGCTGGGCCACTCAAGGACATTCAGAGACTTCTCCCAAAACCACTCCTGCATTGTCTTGGCTGTGTGCTTAGGGTCGTTGTCTTGTTGGATGGTGAATCGTCGCCCCAGTATGAGGTCCTGAGCACTCTGGATCAGGTTTTCATCAAGGATCTCTGTACTTTTCTCTGTTCATCTTTCCCTCGATCCTGGACTAGTCTCCCAGTCCTTGCCGTTGGAAAACATTCCCAAAGCATGATTCTGCCACCATTATGCTTCACTGTAGGGATCGCATTGGCCAGCTGATGAGCGGTGCCTGGTTTCCTCCAGGTGTGACGCCTGGCATTCACACCAAAGAGTACAATCTTGGTTTCATCAGACCAGAGAATCTTGTTTCTCATGGTCTGACAGTCCATTAGGTGCCTTTTGGCAAACTCCAAGCAGGCCTTCATGTGCATTTTACTGAGCAGTGGCTTCCGTCTGGCCACTCTACCATAAAGGCCTGATTGGTGGAGAACTGCAGAGATGGTTGTCCTTCTGAAATGTTCTCCCATCTCCACAGAGGAAGTCTAGAGCTCTGTCAGAGTGACCATTAGGTTCTTGGTCATCTCCCTGACAAAGGTCTTTCTCCCCTGATTGCTCCATTTGGCTGGGCAGCCAGCTCTAGGAAGAGTCTTGATGGTTCCAAACTTCATCCATTTAAGAATGACGGACGCCACTGTGTTCTTGGGGACCTTCAATGCTGCAGAAATGTTTTAGTACCCTTCCACAGAGCTGTGCCGAGACACAATCCTATCTTTGAGATCTACGGACAATTCCTTTGGCCAAAATACCAGCAACAGTGTGTGAAAACCTTGTGAAGACTTACAGAAAACGTTTGACCTCTCATTGCCAACAAAGGGTATATAACAAAGTATTGAGAAACTTTTGTTATTGACCAAATATTTATTTTCCACCATAATTTGCAAATAAATTCATTAAAAATCCTACAATGTGATTTTCTGGATATTTTTTTCTAATTTTGTCGGTCATAGTTGAAGTGTACCTATGATAAATTACAGGCCTCTCATCTTTTTAAGTGGGAGAACTTGCACAATTGGTGGCTGACTAAATACTTTTTTGCCCCACTGTATATATACATACACACATTTGCTAACATTTTTTTTAAACTAACTTTTTCATTATGGGGCATTGTGTGTAGATTAGGGGGGAAAAAATATTCAATCAATTTTAGAATAAGGCTGTAACGTAACAAAATGTGGAAAAAGTGAAGGGGTCTGAATACTTTCGGAATGCACTGTATGACTAATGGAATAGCAGACTCACTGCATGAAACAACGGCTATGTTCATGAAGGCAGATGTATTGGACAGGGTTGATCAATACACAATTCAAAAGTTCTAAGTCTATTTACAAATTTTTTTTTAAGGCCTTTTGTTCAGCAAGACATTACCAGAATATAAACCTCTGAAGAGAATGTCAACTAAGCTACGCAGAAGTAGCCTATAATTACATCCAAACAATAGGTCAGTGTGCATTGGTGAGGTGTTTCAGCTAAATACATTTGTTACATCAGGGTTACCACAAAAGGGAAACCAGCAATTTGCCTTCATCTGTAAAACCAGTTTAATTACTGCTCCTATTGATCTGAATAGACAAATGCCGCTTGGCTTGGTATGAGCCAACTACTATATGAAGGAAGACTAAGAGGCCCCTGAATAAGCTCAGACGTCCCAGGAACTATAATAGAGAGGCAGTTTCTGATCCCACCAGGAACTAGGTCCACTGAGAGGGCTCAAGTTGCCCAAGTTTCACTGTGCCAGCCAGGCTGCCATTTTACTGCTCAGCCCAACAAGGGGCTTCTCACATTTCTCTTCTTACTCACTCAGCCCCACCTTATAACCAATCCTTTATAATGGAATCAAAGCCAGAGATTACATCTGACACTGAATACATGTTTGACAATAATTATACTGATAGGGTTTATTTTCATTCAAATGCATTAAGGTTTTAGAAACATGCCATACATGTGATACTCTATATACAGTACATTTAGAGCAATTTCGGAAAAGTATCTCTTCAATTATTTTTAACTTCTGTGGAAACTGACGCACGATTTGTTAGCATGCTGCAATAGTGAGTATTTAATTGTGTGTGCTGTCATTATTGTAATGCTCGGAGAAGAATCTTTAATTACGTGCAGACCCTGTGTTTTACAGTGTATTAGAGTGATATTTAAAGTGAGGCACTATGATTAAGTGCTTAAGAGGCGTCTCCAGAGCTTCCTCCCTCCATGGCTCCCTCCCCTCCCTGGCTCGCTCACTCGTGTGAAAATGTATCCCTTTCAATCGGTTTTCTAATTCTGTAACTCAATGTATTTATTCCATATTGAATAGAACAAAGAGGAAGACACCTTCCTCTAGTTGACACTTTATCGTGCATGTGTGTGTTTCTCTTGCAAATATTTGAATAGTACATTTTATAGTGCAAAGTGTTACATTACGCAAATAATGACAGACAGAAACAGTCAGACAGGTAATACCTGGTCCAGGTGAAGCTCTGTGGTTTGGGGTTTCCTCCAGTCTCACACTTGAGTTCAGCTCCCTTCAGTCCCATGTACCAGTTTCCATTATAGCCAGTGACAGCTGCATCTGGGGGAACTGTCAACATAAACTTTGTCACTTTAATCCAAGCATGGCCATTTAATTATACTATCCCACCACAGTGACAGCTGAGGGTAAACTCACATTGCACCACCAGGCGGTTACTGATCCTCCGGGGTTGCTCCAGAGCAGGGTGCCAGACGAGGCAGTCCAGCCGCATGCCGTTCATACTCCTCAGGGGGTGCAGGGAGAAGTGGGTGGACACGGCCCCGCCCTCGGAGCTGCGGGTCTGGTTCTGACCAGGGAGATCCGTATCCCAGGTCAGTCGAGGTGGAGGACGGGCCACGGAGCGGCAGGAGGCAGCTATGCGGAAGGACTGGCCCTCCTCCAGAACCACTGGGTCCAGAGAGGAGATTGGTAGGGCTGGGGGGGGAAGAGAGGTAGAGGGGCAGGGCCAGGCTATATGAGATTCCATGTTGTGCAGGTAAATTGAGTGCGTAAGTAAGGCTTTGGTCAGCCAGAACAGATATTTCCTTCAGTGGTTGACTCCAACTAATCAAGTCAAATGTGGGGTTATTAACAGGAAATGACTATGATGAGTATAACAATGAATATAGTCACATGGTTTACAACTATGATAAAGAGGATGGTGAAAGTAATTAGTCTTACTCCACACAGTGAGTGACAGCTGCCTCTCAAAGTTCCCATAGGGGAATGTGCTGATGTGACAGGTGTATTTCCCCTCATAAGACTCCTCCGTGTTCATGATGAGCAGGGCAGAGTCCACTGTGGGGCTACTGCTCTCAAACCTCACTCTCCCAGAGTATCGCCCAAACTCTGACAGACATAAGACAGAGAGACAAACAGAGAGACAAAGACAGATTTATTCCTGGTAAACATTACAATCCTTGCAGACAGATGCAAGAAAACAACATTATGATTATAGTGATTGAGTGACTAAGTGGTTAAGATGGGGGTCTACTCTGTGAGTTGGTGAGGGCATGATGCACCAACCTGTGTGTCCCTCTGTGAGGTGGGCAGTGATGATTTGTTCCTTGGTGCCATCAGGTAGCTCCTTGAACCAGCTGACCTGAACTACCTGCTCCTCCTCCTGAACTTGAAACTGACAGGGCAGCCGCGTCTCAACCTCCGTCAAGGAACGCAAGGAGAAGGATGGAGGAGGCTCCACAAACCCACCCCTCACACACACTGCTGTATGAGAGAGAGAGGTGTGTGTGTGTGTGGGTGTGTGTGTGTTAGAGAAAGCAAAACAGGGTGAGTGACGGTGTGGAGAAAGAGTAATGCATCATCACTATAACAAACAAGGAATCGCAAACATTGCCCTTTGAAGTGTTGAGGTGGGTATAGACTGTCTGTAGTTAATGATTCCTTCACTCATTAATGATTACACCCACAGTTAAAAGACCATGGCACATACATGTAACTGCCAAAATAAAGAAAACACCAACATACTGTAAAGTGTTAATAGGGCGTTGGCCCAACACAAACTGCCAGAACAGCTTCAATGCACGCTGGCATAGATTCTACAAGTGTCTGGAACTCGACACCCTTCTTCCACAAGAAAATCTATATCATGTTTTGTTGATGGTGGTGGAGTCGCAGTCTCAAGGGACACTCCAGAATCTCCCACAAGTGTTATAATAATAATAATAATAATAATAATAAATGCCATTTAGCAGACGCTTTTATCCAAAGCGACTTACAGTCATGTGTGCATACATTCTACGTATGGGTGGTCCCGGGAATCGAACCCACTACCCTGGCGTTACAAGCGTTCAATTGGGTTGAGATTTGGTGACCGAGACACACACACACACACACACACACACACACTTCTAACCCCCTATTTGTATTTATTATGGATCCCCTGACAGAGTACTCTTCCTGGGGTCCAGAAAAATTAAGGCAGATTAAACAATTTTAAAAACATTACAATACATTCACAGACTGTGTGCCCTCAGGCCCCTATTCCACGACCCTGTGCTCCTTTGAGCCCATTCTTTGAAAGTCACTGAGATCTTAAGGCTCCAGAATGGCGC
Source organism: Oncorhynchus keta (assembly GCF_023373465.1). Taxonomy (NCBI): domain Eukaryota; kingdom Metazoa; phylum Chordata; class Actinopteri; order Salmoniformes; family Salmonidae; genus Oncorhynchus; species Oncorhynchus keta. The sequence goes on along the minus strand of NC_068443.1, from coordinate 17,106,779 downwards.
AGCGGTCTGCTAGAGGTGTCATTACAGACCCTGGTTTGATCCTGGGCTGTATCACAACCGGCCGTGATCGGGAGTCCCATAGGGCAGTGCATATTTGTCCCAACATCATCTGGGGTTAGGGGTTTTGCCGGGGGAGGCCGTCAATGTAAAATAAACATTTGTTCTTAACTGACTCGTATAGTTAAATAAATATACATCTCTTCTTCTAGCCATGGTAGCCAAAATAATAGGCAACTTGATTAATTAACTCAGGAACCACACCTGTGGAAGCACCAGCTTTCAATATATTTTGTATCTCTCATTTATCCAAGTGTTTCCTTTATTTTGGCATGTTACCTGTATACGAGTCATTCTGTTCATTTCAACCACACAAGAACAAGGACACAGACCCACAGAGGAATGCAAAAAAACACACACAGGCTCACACTTATTTCTAGTGAACACAAAAAGGGACTTGTGACCTATTTTACAAACAGGAGAAACAGACAGGCGCACACAGGGCCTCAGACAGAGGCCGTTAGTGCCACAAAGCTGTGTTACTTGCTTTTCCTGTTCATGGCATTCATTGACCTTTATCACACCTCAGTTTGGCAGTTATGCTAAGGCCTATATTAACACTAACAGAGTGCACCACACAGGATGCTTACTTTTAAACACAGGTATAGGCCTACACATGCTACAAAAATGTGTTAGTTGAAACACTCACTACTAATCAAAACAAAAAGATAACAGCAGGGAAGTAGCCTGCACTTTGTTTTCCAAAGAATGTTACCCTAGTACATTTCTATGATGCCGATCTGTACTTGTCACCACTCCCTTTCCTTATAGTGTCAGGTATGCAACAAACATACATACCCAGATATACACCATACAATTAGGCTTCACATTTGTATTTTTTAAAAGAAAAAAATCAAATAAACATTCCCAAATCTTACCAAATGCCCATAGCACCAACCACGCTGTGCCCCACTGGCTCTGGCCACGGACAGGTAACTCCATCCCTTGATTCAGTGGCACTCCCAATATCAATCTTAGAGAGTTCCAAAATCTATCCAAGTTGAACAACAAGCTTCAAAATGGTATGAAATAATGCATTTTCGTAATCTCATTATTATTAAAAACATGAGAGTAAAATGTTGCCATTGGAGTAGCCTATTTGGAGAAACATTTGTAGACAAGCTTACGGCGGTGGACTGTGCGTCAGGTGTTCGTGTCTCTTCGTAGGTCTTGCCAATCAAACCAAAGCTGCTCGATTTATTTACAATAGCACACAAATTGTGTGCACATTTTCTACAGTATAACTACATTCCAAATATTCAGTAACAAGAAAAAAAGGTCCCAACTTTTCGGTTTACTTTTCAAACATTTCTTTCGCTCACTCTCCAGGTATTCGTAGTCCGTAAGCCTACCTGACGCACGAGGTAAAATGTTAATTCCAACTCGAACAGTTGCAAAACACCAGACAATCGGGTAACACTACTTGCTCTACAACATCGGAAAATAATTCGATTAAGTCATTAGCCTACACAAGACTAACATTCTTCTGTGAAATGTCTCGAATTTACACTTTGCTCAAGCTTTTGCATTCCATTGTTGAATACATGTTTTACTGCCTGCGTCTCTCTCCACCCCCTAATTATCATACAACGTAAATTAGCCTCCTTTTTTGTCTTTTAAGTCTGACCACACAACAGTGAATTATTTTATTTGACACAATGCAATGCACAATACTGTACACCTCATTTATAAGTGGTCTATTCTCAAATGGCTCTAGTCGTATTTAAATCTAAACGTATTTGGCCATATTTAATGGAAATTACTATTGAATCAGATAAAATCTCATTTCAATAAGTAACGTTGACGTCTAATTGGTCACTTTCACTCTTACCGAGGTCTACAATGGCCCGGAATTGTAGATGTTTTGTTTGATATTACTTATGGGTATTCACAAGGGGGCGGCAGGTAGCCTAGTGGTTAGAGCGTTGGACTAGTAACCGAAAGGTTGCAAGATCGAATCTGTTGTTCTGCCCCTGAACAAGGCAGTTAAGCCACTGTTCCCTGAAAACAACATGTTGTTACAAAAATACATGATATAAGGTCTAGGAATTTGTCACTCCTGTTTCAGACCAAGACCATTTTGAAAAAGTGAACATAGGGATTTATATATTTATATATTTTTTTGATTTGAACCTTTATTTAACTATTGAAGTGGTTATTGTTTTGAATTTGTTTTGAATACAGTTCCATGACCAGTTATTTGTGTATGTAAATAATGGTGTTGCATGAGATATTGTAGACTTGGAGACACTTGAGCCTCATTTCCAATGAGGATGTACCCCAGTGTTTTACCCAAAAGTCTCAGACTTATCTGTTTCTATCTACCTGGGGAGCCGGCACCCGTATCTCACTGGGCCATGGCTCTGTCGGACCAGCTCTATCTTGGAGCCAAGGCAAGGCTCTGTGTACTTTTCAGCACCATTTACATAACAATAGCTAACTGTAAACTTCAATACCTTCAACCAGAGGTTGTTGATTCGGCTCGCCACAAGTATTGATGGAAACAATAACATCAAAAGGGAATTTCACCTTGGCTCTGCCACGGCATACAGCCATTACTATATTAACATTATTACGTTTTTATCATTACATTTACATTTACATTTAAGTCATTTAGCAGACGCTCTTATCCAGAGCGACTTACAAATTGGTGCATACACCTTATGACATCCAGTGGAACAGCCACTTGTATCTAAATCTTTTTTTTTTTTTTTGGGGGGGGGGGGGGGGGTGAGAAGGATTACTTACCCTTACTTACCCTATCCTAGGTATTCCTTGAAGAGGTGGGGTTTCAGGTGTCTCCGGAAGGTGGTGATTGACTCCGCTGTCCTGGCGTCGTGAGGGAGTTTGTTCCACCATTGGGGGGCCAGAGCAGCGAACAGTTTTGACTGGGCTGAGCGGGAACTGTACTTCCTCAGTGGTAGGGAGGCGAGCAGGCCAGAGGTGGATGAACGCAGTGCCCTTGTTTGGGTGTAGGGCCTGATCAGAGCCTGGAGGTACTGAGGTGCCGTTCCCCTCACAGCTCCGTAGGCAAGCACCATGGTCTTGTAGCGGATGCGAGCTTCAACTGGAAGCCAGTGGAGAGAGCGGAGGAGCGGGGTGACGTGAGAGAACTTGGGAAGGTTGAACACCAGACGGGCTGCGGCGTTCTGGATGAGTTGTAGGGGTTTAATGGCACAGGCAGGGAGCCCAGCCAACAGCGAGTTGCAGTAATCAAGACGGGAGATGACAAGTTCCTGGATTAGGACCTGCGCCGCTTCCTGTGTGAGGCAGGGTCGTACTCTGCGGATGTTGTAGAGCATGAACCTACAGGAACGGGACACCGCCTTGATGTTAGTTGAGAACGTCAGGGTGTTGTCCAGGATCACGCCAAGGTTCTTAGCGCTCTGGGAGGAGGACACAATGGAGTTGTCAACCGTGATGGCGAGATCATGGAACGGGCAGTCCTTCCCCGGGAGGAAGAGGAGCTCCGTCTTGCTGAGGTTCAGCTCGAGGTGGTGATCCGTCATCCACACTGATATGTCTGCCAGACATGCAGAGATGCGATTCGCCACCTGGTCATCAGAAGGGGGAAAGGAGAAGATTAATTGTGTGTCGTCTGCATAGCAATGATAGGAGAGACCATGTGAGGTTATGACAGAGCCAAGTGACTTGGTGTATAGCGAGAATAAGAGAGGGCCTAGAACAGAGCCCTGGGGGACACCAGTGGTGAGAGCGCGTGGTGAGGAGACAGATTCTCGCCACGCCACCTGGTAGGAGCGACCTGTCAGGTAGGACGCAATCCAAGCGTGGGCCGCGCCGGAGATGCCCAACTCGGAGAGGGTGGAGAGGAGGATCTGATGGTTCACAGTATCGAAGGCAGCCGATAGGTCTAGAAGGATGAGAGCAGAGGAGAGAGAGTTAGCTTTAGCAGTGCGGAGCGCCTCCGTGATACAGAGAAGAGCAGTCTCAGTTGAATGACTAGTCTTGAAACCTGACTGATTTGGATCAAGAAGGTCATTCTGAGAGAGATAGCGGTAGAGCTGGCCAAGGACGGCACGCTCAAGAGTTTTGGAGAGAAAAGAGAGAAGGGATACTGGTCTGTAGTTGTTGACATCGGAGGGATCGAGTGTAGGTTTTTTCAGAAGGGGTGCAACTCTCGCTCTCTTGAAGACGGGAGGGACGTAGCCAGCGGTCAGGGATGAGTTGATGAGCGAGGTGAGGTAAGGGAGAAGGTCTCCGGAAATGGTCTGGAGAAGAGAGGAGGGGATAGGGTCAAGCGGGCAGGTTGTTGGGCGGCCGGCCGTCACAAGACGCGAGATTTCATCTGGAGAGAGAGGGAGAAAGAGGTCAGAGCATAGGGTAGGGCAGTGTGAGCAGAACCAGCGGTGTCGTTTGACTTAGCAAACGAGGATCGGATGTCGTCGACCTTCTTTTCAAAATGGTTGACGAAGTCATCTGCAGAGAGGGAGGGGGGGGGGGATTCAGGAGGGAGGAGAAGGTGGCAAAGAGCTTCCTAGGGTTAGAGGCAGATGCTTGGAATTTAGAATGGTAGAAAGTGGCTTTAGCAGCAGAGACGGAGGAGGAAAATGTAGAGAGGAGGGAGTGAAAGGATGCCAGGTCCGCAGGGAGGCGAGTTTTCCTCCATTTCCGCTCGGCTGCCCGGAGCCCTGTTCTGTGAGCACGCAAATTATCCAAACCACAAGCTAATCAACAGGCAAAGGTCAATACAGGACTATAATTGAATCGTACTACATCAGGTCCGATGATCATCGGATGTTGCAGGGCTTGAAAACTATTACAGACTACAAAGGGAAGCACAGCAGTGAGCTGCTCAGTGACACGAGCCAACCAAACAAGCTAAATCACTTCTACGCTCGCTTCGATGCAAGCAACACTGAGGCATGCATGAGAGCATCAGCTGTTCCGGACGACTTTGTGATCATGCTCTCCGTAGCCGACGTGAGTAAGACCTTTAAACAGGTCAACATTCACAAGGCTGCGGGGACAGATGGATTACCAGGACATGTGCTCCGGGCATGTGCTGACCAACTGGCAGGTGTCTTCACTGACATTTTCAACATGTCCCTGATTGAGTCTGTAATACCAACATGCTTCAAGCAGAACACCATAATCCCTGTGCCCGAGAACACAAAGGCAACCTGCCTAAATGACTACAGACCCGTGGAACTCACGTCCGCAGCCATGAAGTGCTTTGAAAGGTTGGTAATGGCTCACATCAACACCATGTGAGCCATGACCAGCCTTTCACAGCACTTCACGGCTACAGTCGTGAATGCTACAGGTCGTAGTCATTTAGGCAGGTTACTGTAGTGTTCTTGGGCACAGGGACTATGGTGGTCTGCTTGAAACATGTTGGTATTACAGACTAAGTCCGGGAGAGGTTGAAAATGCCATCGGAAGAATCCCAGAACATATCATGTCTGTGCTAGCAAAACAGTCCTTTAGTTTAGCATCTGCTTCATCGGACCACTTTTTTATAGACCGAGTCGCTGGTGCTTCCTGCTTTAATTTTTGCTTGTAAGCAGGAATCAGGAGGATATAATTACGGTCAGATTAGCAAAATGGAGGGTGAGGGAGAGCCTTATACTCGTCTTTGTGTGTGGAATAAAGGTGGTCTAGAGTTTTTTTCCCCTCTGGTTGCACATTTAACGTGCTGATAGAAATCAGGTAAAACAGATTTAAGTTTCCCTGCATTAAAGTCCCCAGCCACTAGGAGCCCCACCTGTGGATGAGCATTTTTCTGTTTTCTTATGGCCTTATACAGCTCATTGAGTGTGGTCTTCGTGCCAGCATCGGTTTGTGGTGGTAAGTAGACAGCTCCGAAAAATATGGTTGAAAACTCTCTTGGTAAATAGTGTGGTCCACAGCTTATCATGAGATACTCTACCTCAGGCGAGCAAAACCTCAAGACCTCCTTAATATTAGATTTTGTGCACCAGTTGTTATTTACAAATAGACACAGACCCCCCTTGTCTTACCGGAGCCAGCTGTTCTATCATGCAAATGCAGCGTAAGCCCCACCAGCTGTATGTTATCCGTGTCTTCGCTCAGCCACGACTCAGTGAAACATAAAATATTACAGTTTTTAATGTCCCGTTGGTAGAATATTCATGATTGTAGCTTGTTTATTTTGTTATCCAATGATTGTACGTTGGCTAATAGGACTGATGGCAGATTACCCACTGGCCATCGGATCCTTACAAGGCACCCTTACCCCTGACCTACACCCCTCTGTCTCTTTCTCATGTGAATGACAGGGATTTGTGCCTTGTTGGGTGTCTGAAGTGAATCCTTCAGGTCCGACTCGTTAAATAAATAAATCTTTATCCAGTACGAGGTGAGTAATCACTGTCCTGATATCCAGAAGCTCTTTTAGGTCATAAGAGACAGTATCTGAAACATTATGTACAAAATAAGTTTCAAATAACGTGAAAAAACACACACTATAGCACAATTGGTTAGGAGTCCGTAAAACGGCAGCCATTTCCCACGGCTCCATTCTTTGGTGTAGGAACATTGCTGAAAGACGTCCAATGGCTCTATCAAACAAGAACAACCATATCTACACGCACAAAAATAAATAGTGTGATCAGTATAACATAAAGCCTTCGAGAAATGCCCCCATCAATACACCGGAAGCAGTCATAGGGTGTATCATTCAGGACGCAAAGCCCAGACCTGCCATCCTCCTGGGTAATTATGTGTGAAACAAATCTCACTGTCTTAGAAATGCCTCGAACATGATGAAAACAAGCCCTCAGGGTGAAAATCTCCTTTTACATAAAACACTGACATCTCACTGGTGTGGGGGTAAATCGCAATGTAAAGGCACCAATCATTTGGAACTATGGATCTGCGAATGCCATCTAGTGGTCTTTCTTGATCTCAAGCAAGGATACCTGGCTTTGACAGATAAAATAATCTCACATGCAGTTGGTCAGTCAGTCGGTCAGTCACTTGTTGAGCCTTTCTTTGGTTCTTCCCACGGTGACACAGTAGTATGTAGTAGTAACACTCATGTGTAACACAGTAGTAACACATATGGTTTTGCAATATCATTTTAAACATGGACAGAATACATTCATGTCAATGAAGCTGTAATCCAAAAAGAAAACGGACCCTGATTTAAGGTAGTTTCTGAATCATTTAATCTTTAAATGACAAGTTAATTGATAGTCAATTATAGAAAGTGAAAGGGCTGCTTTACAGAATAACCAAAATGCATCTTAAACACTGCCCATCTCAGGCCCCCAGTCAACAACCACCAACACTACTGGCCCAACCTAACCTAAGGAAAGGAAAGGAAAGCAAGCAGTCATATAGATCTAAACTCATTTAAATGCCATGTAAGACAGGGTTGTGGTTTGTTGTTTACCACCACTCACTCTACTGTCTTCTTCCTCTATCACACCAGCATCGCTTTCTTCTGCACCTTGATGGTCTCATAGGTGTCCTGGCCTTTATGGGTCAAACCCTGTGAGAGGAAGAACAATGTGGGACTTTAAAACAACTTGAAATCCTTAAAACTGCAATACTCTTTATCATTTATGATATACTGTAAGTCATAATAAGAATAAGAAAAAATATCTTACTGCGTAAAGTCCCTCTCCTTTCTGTAAAATGGAAATTACGAGAGCTGTTATCTGCGTTGTTATCTGCAGAAGGCACACATGCACATGCACACACACACACACACAATGTATTTTATCAGAAGAACATTTAACAGAAGAACATCATTCCTCATTTCTCCTCCCGTCTTTCTCATGTTCTCCTTCTCTACTTCTTTTTATCGGCAAAGACAGGAATTGGTGTAGAAGACTAGACACAGAGGGTGGTGATGCGACCGTTTAAAGCTTCCACTGTAATTTGATTTTCTTTCTACGCATCTGTTTACCGGAGTATTTCTGTATAACAGGATATAGTGTTGCATTATAGTCTGACTGTAATGGAAACTGTGTTTATAAGTGGCAGGGTTGGTGGTCAGTTCTTGTTAACAGGAAATTATCACAGTTGCTGAAGGAGGGGGACGAAAAGCAGAACTGTGGACTTCGAGGTGACATGGTAAGACGGCATATGACTTAACATATAGCTAATTTGTTGAACAACCAGGATGAAACATTTGGCCAGCTGAATTTGATCAACATTCAGATGTATACATATATTTTTTGGTTTGTAAAGAAAGCTAGTTGAATATTGGTTATTGAGAATATTGTGTAAATTATACATGCCCAATATACATTCACTTTCTCTCTCGCTCTTTCTTTCTCTCCATCTTACATACGAACACATTTTTATTGTACCTGTGGATACCCGCCAGTGACCTGTGGAGGTCCGCCATTGTTTATGTAGAATGGATGCATCTGAGGAACATGATAAATATCATTAAACAGCTGTGTGAATGTGAAACATATTCTATTTATGTGGGAGCTGGTCTTTAATTGGTGTGGCATTTATATTCTTATTGATGTTTTGAATGTGCTATTATTATATAAATAGAATTTTACAGTATGAATATTGTTAATATGTCATGGAGATATGTGTGCACTGCATACCCTGATGTATCATATGTTTTGTGGATGGTGGGATGATTTATAATGTGTTATAGAGCGTTTATAATTCCTTACCCTCAGTCTGCAGTACAATATGGTGAGCAAGACGCCGTAGATCACGAGAATCCCATCCAGGATATAACACAGTTTCCCGTCTGACACTTGGGCCTCTGCACACATTATGGGATCACATTGCATCATCATCATCACTATCCCATCATCATGTAAACAAATGTTTTATCTTCCATAAGCCTACTATTTGTATCTGTTCATGTTGTAATACTGCAAATAATGAATTATACATGTAATACACATTAGTGTTTAGAACATTGTAGTTAAATATACAGATAAATCATCTATTACATAGAGTACTGTATTACTAGGCCATTAAGTTGAGGATAAGGAGTAATTATCACAGTACACTGAGTATACATGCCCCTCTATGTGTGTGTGTGTGTATGTATATATATATACATATATACACATATATATATATAGTATAAATATCCCTGTCCATGATGGAATAAAAAAGTGCTGAACATCATAATGTATAATAAAACAGGATTCTGACCTGCCATGCTGAAGTTCAAGAGTAGAGCGACCAAGATCAGAGATCCCCGAAACATCTTCGTAGCAGGCACAAAATGAAAGACACGGTTAAAGAGAGTAGATGGAGAGTTGGAGCACTTGGTGTTATTTCAATGGCTGACTGTGGGTTTCTGACACCTCTGAACAGAAAGTGCAGAGAGCTCTATAGCAGGAAGTTATGGGCTCATACTGGTGTCCGTTTTTATATGCTAAAACCACATGCTTGTCCCCTTCCCACCCACAGATATACACTATTTGTTAACTTCAGTGAGATGAGAAGATGGAAACACAAACATGTACATATTTATGATGCATACATTATTACACTGTGCCTGGATACCTCATTATGTACCATACTGTAATTCAAAAGAATGGATACTGTGTAAGGCTACTTGTTAGTGTGATTAACTTTCTTTAAAGTGATGTAAATATAAAATAATATGGTGGTTCGAAACTTCAACATAGTATGATATACGTACATACACATGGCTAAATAAGAAGTTACTTTTCAGGGTGTTGACATGGTGTTGCATGTTGTCACTAAAGCATTGTTCACACTTCAGGCCTTAATGCTCAAATCAGTTTTGTTTTTCAAATTAGTTTAGGAATATTAACTGTCCAAACAGCAAGTTACAAGTAACAAAATCGGATTTGTGCATGTTCAGACAGCAGTCATTCGCTGACATGGCTACGCTATTTGTCGTAGTAGTGACAGGCGTGTGCACAGTGGTGTAGGCTGATTGGTGGTGGTGCTCCTGCTTCTTATCACACATAAGTTATGTAGCAAGCTAAGGTGACAACAATGCCTGCCTTGGACGTTTCCCAGTTGATTTGAATGTTCAAAATCATAGTGTAAGAACCCTTTAAAAGCCTCAAAGGATATGATCCAACTTTCTAAATGAGTTTCCTTAATTATCTAGTTACCTACCACATGTTCTTGTCAACAAAGTAGCTAGCAAGCAACAAGATATGCCAAGTAACATTCTAAAAATCACTTGAGGGCAAATAAATCAGATTTGACCGTTCAGACACAAGTCGCATGGCCAGGTATCAATCAAACTGATTTATAAACCCTCAGCTGGTGTCACAAAGTGCTATATAGAAACCCAGCCTAAAACCCTAAACAGCAAGCAATGCAAATGTAGAAGCATGGTGGCTAGGAAAAACTCCCTATAAAGGCAGGAACCTAGGAAGAAACCTATAGAGGAACCAGGCTATGAGGGGTGGCCAGCCCTCTTCTGGCTGTGCTGGGTGGAGATTATAACAGTACATGGCCAAGATGTTCAAATGTTCATAGATGACCAGCAGGGTCAATTAATAATAATTACAGTGGTTGGTCAGCACCTCAGGAGTAAATGTCAGTTGGCTTTTCATAGCCGAGCATTCAGAGTTCAAGACAGCAGGTGCGGTAGAGTCGAAAACAGCAGGTCCAGGACAAGGTAGCACATCCGGTGAACAGGTCAAGGTTCCATAGCCGCAGGCAGTTCAGTTGAAACGGCATCAGATTTGTGTCTTGAAATGTCATATTCCATGTTCTTTTTGACTGTTCAGACTGCAGGAAATGTAACAGATTCGAATCAGAAATGCCAAATAATAGGATGAGTCACTTCAAACTGCCAATGTGCAGTTTGAAGTAGCTTTAGCTTAAGAGCTATATTGAATTGAATAATGGGGTACTATGCACACACAAAAAATACAATGGAACTGACCAGGAAAAAAAATGTTTTAGGTAAGAAAGGGAAGTTTAAACTAAATCTGAATTATGTTTTATCCTTCTCTGAATTATGAAGGAGCCCTGAGATCAGGGATTAGATATACTGTAGATTGTTCCTTGTTTAAAGACCTCACATATTCCATTAAGTCTTTAATCATCTTCTAATCAGTAGGCTTACCATACTCTTTTTGCTAACAGGGCAGGATAATGATAACCTCTTATAACCATCTGGAACTCTCCCAAGATTACATTCTGTTCCACTACACAGATTTCAGCAGTAATCAGTCTAGTAATACGAAGCTAGGAAAATGACAGACAATCACAACTCGGTGTGTGTGAGAAAAAGGAGTGAGAGAGAGAATAGGTGCACAGGAAAATGGTTTAATAATGTCAAAAACATCTAGCACACTATACAAGCTGCTATTATTAATAAAATAAACAATGCAAGTCAAATGTACACGTGTACAAGCTGTCCTCTTTTCCAAAAGTAAATGTTACATTTTTATTGAATTGCATTATAACTTAGGCATCTTTAAAAAAAAAAAAGTAACAAACAAGCTCATCATATAAAATGTACCTAAACCCTAAATTCTACAATCCATAAAAAACTGGAACAACCATTTGTGTTCTGTCATCCAGATGTTCTCGTCAGTTATGTCAACTAGTTCTGAACTTTGTTTATTGGTTGTTCTCACAGAAATGAAGGGCATTTCTGCTTGAATTAAAATGACTGGCAGTCATAGTGGCTCAGTTGTCCAAAAGAAGGTAGACAACAGTTTGGAGCAGTTCAAGTCTCAACACCAGGCTGCCAGTTACAGTATGTCTTGGTTAGAACCAAGAAGTTTAGTGGTCAGAGAAGTGGTTCTTTGCCAGAGATGACCGGAAAGCGTTTCGTAGTTCACACATGGGTAAGGCTGTTGGATGCCGCAATCATACTGTGCTCGTTTTAATATGTGGCACAATCTGGTGATTTGCTACAACTGCAGAGGACTTGCAGTGAGGATACAATCACATGTTCCTGGTCAGAGGGAGATGGATGGAGAACAGTGGACACAGGGTAAAGACAAGAGGAGTCCGTTCAAAAAAGCTTAATTGAACTACAGGTTATTCAGGACAGTCTGTCTGAGAAAGCTGTCCCAAGGCAGGGATGTATTCTCAGATTTCCTCATTCAATGTTACCAAAATCATGATAACGTGTGTAAAAAGGCAAGCATAAAATGAAATGAGAGCCACATATACACAGAATATATGACTCCTTACAACATACAGTCTCAGGTACAACAAGCTCAGGAATGTAGTTCCTTCCCAAACAGATGAAGACAGTTGGCCTACAGGCAAGAAGAAAAACCTTAACTCAATACGTATACATTCAATAATAAAAAAAAGTCACACCCTATATAAAACAGGCCTAGTCATCACTTCAAGCACAACACACTGGCAATGAGTAGAAGCAGTATACCAACTTTGCAGTCAGCTGACTTATATTTGAGTCATTTAGCAGACACTCTTATCCAGAGTGACTTACAGGAGCAGTTATGGTAAAGTGCCTTGCTCAAGGGCACAGATTTCCCAGCTGGTCGGCTCGGGATTCGAACCAGCAACCTTTTGGTTACTGGCCCAACACTTTTAACCGTCAGCCTGCCTGTCACCTTTGAGAGTTGTACTCTGATTGGTCATTTCGTAAGACATGACAGAGCCCCTCTAACAGGGTCATGGCTAGAAGGGATCCAGCTTTTGTCAAATTAACGTTAGGTTGACTTTTCGTAGCAGGTTAGGAGAATTAACGTACCAGGTTAAGATAATTAGGTTAAGGGTTAGCTAAAATGCAACTTTTGATGTTAATTTGACAAAAGCTGTATCCATTCTAGCCATGACCCTCTGGCAGTCAGATAGTGATCTTTATGTGACGAGTCTACTACACAGTGATGTATTCCAGTGGTTGCAGTCAAAGTAGCAAAAATGGTTGTTATTCATGAGAATAAATGTCGGCCAATGCTCCCTTTGGAAAAACAAGGGAATTTTACAGTGTATCATAAAGCATGATCAAGGCATCCATCTTCTTTCTATGGAAGATTGTAGCTTCATCACATTCTGTTAACATCCATGACAATGGTTCAATAGGAGATTACATATTCTAGTACCCTGCGTATCCCAATAGGATGAGGGGCCTCCACTGACCCCCTCTACACAGAGGTCTCCGACTGTAGCCTCATCACAAACTTGTGGCTCTTGGGGTCGATAAACTCCTCACCAATACGCAGGAAGGGGAGGGGCTGCACCGTGATGACCAGGGAGAAGTCAAGGCGGCGCAGGGAGAAGACCAGACCGTGACGCAGGGCAGAGGTCACCGGCTCCTCGCTCACTAGAGTCCAATGGCGCCCCCTGCCGTTCTCGCGCTGGTACTGCAAGGTAGGGCCCGGGCTGAGGTAACGCTCTAGGAAAGCCTGAAAAGACAAAAATACAGCCTTTCAAAATCAACCTTAGTGAGGAAGACCTGTGAATGGGTACAGAGTAGATTAGTAGTTAAACACAAGTGACTGTTTGAATTGTAGATCTGATCAAATGCATGCTATTTATCCCAAAAGCTGTTGTAACATTATATCCAGGAAGTGACACAATGTATCCCTTCTCTTTGCAGGTTATACATTATAGACAAGTGAACGTGATACGTTGTTTCTCACCTTGGGGGTCATGTTGTGAGTGATACAGAACTGCAGGTGTGTGAGGATGCTCTCCATGCTGTGGTAGGGCTGCTGGCGCGTGGTCCTCAGGTACTTCTGCATGGCCCGGGCCATGGGGGCGAAGATGGCCTGAGCCGCCTCCCGGGGGTCCATCACCTCACGGGGGTGTTTGGGGGACGATGCTGCGGGGTCATCATCCTGGAGACGCTTGATGTGGGTGAAGGCCTCTTCCACTGCCACTACCAGCCTGGACAACACAACAATCATCATTATGATCACCATCATCATGCTCCCGAGTGGTGCAGCGGTCTAAGGCACTGTATCTCAGTGCAAGAGCCGTCACTGCAGTCCCTGGTTCGAATCCAGGCTGCATCACACCCGCCCACAGGGCACAATTGGCCCAGTGTCATCCGAGTTTGGCCGGGGTAGGCTGTCATTGTAAATAATAATTTGTTCTTAACGGACTTGCCTAGTTAAATAAAGGTTCAATATTTTATTATTATTATTATATTTTTTAAAAATCATGATACAGGAGAGCTTAATGCATAGTGTCATCAGTCATCATTACTGTACACTATGAAAGGGACTTTCTGGTCATTCTCTAGCAACGTTCATAACAAAATTCACTGAACACAAACATTAACAGGGTTTGTCCCTCTGTAATCACTTAAAAGTATATTATGAAATGTATCGGAAACAGGATGTTGTCCGCCTTACCTGGCCTTCCGCTTGCGGCACCTGCGGTCCAGCTCGGCCTCCTCGTAGTAATACTCACTGTGAGAGTTGTCTCTCCTGCGGGCTGCAGCAGCAATCATGGCCCGGGACTGACTGTTGGTGTTATTGGTGCTGTTCTCTGTGGATGAAGACATATACAGTGGGGCAAAAAAGTATTTAGTCAGCCACCAATTGTGCAAGTTCTCCCACTTAAAAAGATGAGAGGCCTGTAATTTTCATCATAGGTACACTTCAACTATGACAGACAAAATCAGAAAAACAAATCCAGAAAATCACATTGTAGGATTTTTAATGAATTTATTTGCAAATTATGGTGGAAAATAAGTATTTGGTCAATAACAAAGGTTTATCTCAATACTTTGTTATATACCTTTTGTTGGCAATGACAGAGGTCAAACGTTTTCTGTAAGTCTTCACAAGGTTTTCACACACTGTTGCTGGTATTTTGGCCCATTCCTCCATGCAGATCTCCTGTAGAGCAGTGATGTTTTGGGGCTGTTGCTGGGCAACACGGACTTTCAATTCCCTCCAAAGATTTTCTATGGGGTTGAGATCTGGAGACTGGCTAGGCCACTCCAGGACCTTGAAATGCTTCTTACGAAGCCACTCCTTCGTTGCCCCGGCGGTGTGTTTGGGATCATTGTCATGCTGAAAGACCCAGCCACGTTTCATCTTCAATGCCCTTGCTGATGGAAGGAGGTTTTCACTCAAAATACATGGCCCCATTCATTCTTTCCTTTCCACAGATCAGTCGTCCTGGTCCCTTTGCAGAAAAACAGCCCCAAATCATGATGTTTCCACCCCCATGCTTCACAGTAGGTATGGTGTTCTTTGGATGCAACTCAGCATTCTTTGTCCTCCAAACACGACGAGTTGAGTTTTTACCTAAAAGTTCAATTTTGGTTTCATCTGACCATATGACATTCTCTCAATCTTCTCCAATCTTCTTCTGGATCATCCAAATGCTCTCTAGCAAACTTTAGACGGGCCTGGACATGTACTGGCTTACGCAGGGGGACACGTCTGGCACTGCAGGATTTCAGTCCCTGGCGGCGTAGTGTGTTACTGATGGTAGGCTTTGTTACTTTGGTCCCAGCTCTCTACAGGTCATTCACTAGGTCCCCCCGTGTGGTTTTGGGATTTTTGCTCATCATTTTGACCCCACGGAGTGAGATCTTGCGTGGAGCCCCAGATCGAGGGAGATTATCAGTGGTCTTGTATGTCTTCCATTTCCTAATAATTGATCCCACAGTTGATTTCTTCAAACCAAGCTGCTTACCTATTGCAGATTCAGTCTTCCCAGCCTGGTGCAGGTCTACAACTTTGTTTCTGGTGTCCTTTGACAGCTCTTTGGTCTTGGCCATAGTGGAGTTTGGAGTGTTTGAGGTTGTGGACAGGTGTCTTTTATACTGATAACAAGTTCAAACAGTTGCCATTAATACAGGTAACGAGTGGAGGACAGAGGAGCCTCTTAAAGAAGAAGTTACAGGTCTGTGAGAGCCAGAAATCTTGCTTGTTTGTAGGTGACCAAATACTTATTTTCCACCATAATTTGCAAATAAATTAATTAAAAACCCTACAATGTGATTTTCTGGGTTTTTTCCCTCACTTTGTCTGTCATAGTTGAAGTGTACCTATGATGAAAATTACAGGCCTCTCATCTTTTTAAGTGGGAGAACTTGCACAATTGGTGGCTGACTAAGTACTTTTTTGCCCCACTGTACATTAGTCAGTGGATGGATGGATGAATGGAGTGAGGTTGGGGTTGGTTAGTTGGTGGATGAATGGAGTGAGGTTGGGGTCGGTAAGTTGGTAGATGAATGGAGTGAAGTAGGGGTTGGTTAGTTGGTAGATGAATGGAGTGAGGTGGGGGTTGGTTAGTTGGTGGATGAATGGAGTGAGGTAGGGGTTGGTTAGTTGGTGGATGAATGGAGTGAGGTAGGGGTTGGTTAGTTGGTAGATGAATGGAGTGAGGTAGGGGTTGGTTAGTTGGTGGATGAATGGAGTGAGGTGGGGGTTGGTTAGTTGGTAGATTAATGGAGTGAGGTAGGGGTTGGTTAGTTGGTGGATGAATGGAGTGAGGTAGGGGTTGGTTAGTTGGTGGATGAATGGAGTGAGGTAGGGGTTGGTTAGTTGGTGGATGAAGGGAGTGAGGTGGGGGTTGGTTAGTTGGTGGATGAAGGGAGTGAGGTAGGGGTTGGTTAGTTGGTGGATGAATGGAGTGAGGTAGGGGTTGGTTAGTTGGTGGATGAAGGGAGTGAGGTAGGGGTTGGTTACTTGGTGGATGAATGGAGTGAGGTAGGGGTTGGTTAGTTGGTGGATGAATGGAGTGAGGTAGGGGTTGGTTAGTTGGTGGATGAATGGAGTGAGGTTGGGGTTGGTTAGTTGGTAGATGAATGGAGTGAGGTAGGGGTTGGTTAGTTGGTGGATGAATGGAGTGAGGTTGGGGTCGGTAAGTTGGTAGATGAATGGAGTGAAGTAGGGGTTGGTTAGTTGGTAGATGAATGGAGTGAGGTGGGGGTTGGTTAGTTGGTAGATGTGGATGAAGGGGTTGGTTAGTTGGTAGATGAGGTGAGGTGGGGGTTGGTTAGTTGGTGGATGAAGGTGGGGGTTGGTTAGTTGGTGGATGAATGGAGTGAGGTAGGGGTTGGTTAGTTGGTGGATGAATGGAGTGAGGTAGGGGTTGGTTAGTTGGTGGATGAAGGGAGTGAGGTGGGGGTTGGTTAGTTGGTGGATGAATGGAGTGAGGTTGGGGTTGGTTAGTTGGTAGATGAATGGAGTGAGGTGGGGGTTGGTTAGTTGGTGGATGAAGGGAGTGAGGTGGGGGTTGGTTAGTTGGTGGATGAAGGGAGTGAGGTAGGGGAAGGGAGTGAGGTGGGGGTTGGTTAGTTGGTAGATGAATGGAGTGAGGTGGGGGTTGGTTAGTTGGTGGATGAAGGGAGTGAGGTGGGGGTTGGTTAGTTGGTAGATGAATGGATGAATGGAAGTAGGGGTTGGTTAGTTGGTAGATGAATGGATGAATGAAGTAGGGGTTGGTTAGTTGGTAGATGAATGGAGTGAGGTGGGGGTTGGTTAGTTGGTGGATGAAGGGAGTGAGGTGGGGGTTGGTTAGTTGGTAGATGAATGGAGTGAGGTAGGGGTTGGTTAGTTGGTGGATGAATGGAGTGAGGTAGGGGTTGGTTAGTTGGTGGATGAAGGGAGTGAGGTGGGGTTGGTTAGTTGGTGGATGAATGGAGGGGTTGGTTAGTTGGTGGATGAAGGTAGGGGTTGGTTAGTTGGTGGATGAAGGGAGTGAGGTGGGGGTTGGTTAGTTGGTAGATTAATGGAGTGAGGTAGGGGTTGGTTAGTTGGTGGATGAATGGAGTGAGGTAGGGGTTGGTTAGTTGGTGGATGAATGGAGTGAGGTTGGGGTCGGTAAGTTGGTAGATGAATGGAGTGAGGTAGGGGTTGGTTAGTTGGTGGATGAATGGAGTGAAGTAGGGGTTGGTTAGTTGGTGGATGAATGGAGTGAGGTTGGGGTTGGTTAGTTGGTAGATGAATGGAGTGAGGTAGGGGTTGGTTAGTTGGTGGATGAATGGAGTGAGGTGGGGGTTGGTTAGTTGGTAGATGAATGGAGTGAGGTAGGGGTTGGTTAGTTGGTGGATGAATGGAGTGAGGTAGGGGTTGGTTAGTTGGTGGATGAATGGAGTGAGGTTGGGGTCGGTAAGTTGGTAGATGAATGGAGTGAAGTAGGGGTTGGTTAGTTGGTAGATGAAGGGAGTGAGGTGGGGGTTGGTTAGTTGGTAGATGAATGGAGTGAGGTGGGGGTTGGTTAGTTGGTAGATGAATGGAGTGAGGTTGGGGTCGGTAAGTTGGTAGATGAATGGAGTGAAGTAGGGGTTGGTTAGTTGGTAGATGAATGGAGTGAGGTGGGGGTTGGTTACTTGGTGGATGAATGGAGTGAGGTAGGGGTTGGTTAGTTGGTGGATGAATGGAGTGAGGTAGGGGTTGGTTAGTTGGTGGATGAATGGATGGATAGAGGGATGAGGTAGAGAAAGTAAGTAGTATACAGTGCTATTTACCATCAAGAGAGTAGACTTTGAACCCAGACATCTTCTTGGAGAGGATAGACTTGGGCAGGTTGAGCAGGGCAGGGTTGTAGACAGGGAAGTCCCTGTAGTACTGATCCAGAACCCACACTGCTGCCCTCTGGACACTGGAACACACAGACACCATCAGCATCACATTGAGCATGCAGAAACAGCTATAATGTACATGCGTGCCCTGTGTAAAACCATGACAGGATGGACCATCATCATTGTGAGATCCATCGTCATCATAATCTTTATCATTGTGTTAGTAATGATCATCCTCATCCTGACACACTACAGTCACACACAGACAGCACAGACTGACCTGAGGTGTCCCACGTTGTAGAAGCGGCTAGCCCCGTCTGTGGTGCGCACCACCTTGAGGCAGAAGGCAGGCTGCAGGTGTCTGACCTCCAGTAGCACCAGGGCCAGGTACTGGATGAAGAGCAGGGCGTCCACCAGTGATGCAGCATACTCCACGATGCCTCTATAGTCCCTTTCCCGAGGCTCCAGCACGCGCACGCCGTAGAACAGCCAGTAGGACGCCACGAACAGGAACACCAGCACCATGAGCAGGCAGCGGAAGACGAAGAAGCGGGGCAGGGTGGCGCGCGGAGGGCGCAGGAACAGCGCCCAGGAGGAGATGAGGAGCACCAGGAGCTTGAAGGCCAGAGAGACGTATAGACCCTCGCAGGGCGTGCCGCAGGGCTCCAGGGCCTCACGCCACAGCAGCTGGGGAAGGACCAGGAAGGCCAGGGGGGTGAACAGGGCGAACAGGCCCAGGCAGCCGCCCAGCACAGGCCCCAGGAAGCGCTTGCATTCCAGAGGAGACGATTCCTCTAGCTCCTTGGAGACGCGTGTCAGGTCCTCGTTGGAAACGCTGTGTTCTGATGTGCCTGTGACCACAGTGGTGGTCTCACCCCAGTTGTCATCCTACAGAGAGGAACAGAGACAGGAGATAATGTAAACGTACAGGAGAGATTGGAAAGGGGGCTTTAAAGAGATATGAGAGGATAGAGATGTTGAGATTTGGATGGGTAGGGAAGATGACTGTGGCCCTGAGGTTTTTCTGACCACATAACCTGACATGGTCAGGAAAACCTCTGGCCCTATTATGAGAAGGATTTTGAGATGTAGAGGGGTTGGAGAGGAGGTTGTGATTCTGACCCGGTCATCTCCGCGGGTGGATTCTGCATCTAGCAGTGGCTCCCCAGGGGCATGGACGGTCACAGACTTGTCTCCACGGCTGCTGCCGTCTCTGCTCTTGGAGCGATGCCTGTCCCTCCGATCCCTGGAGCACAGAAACAGGACAACCACACAGTTATGTCAGCGTGTTAAGCCCATGTCATTGTGTGACCGAAGCCTGGGGGTAAATGTGTGATCCGTGCATGTGGTTGCTCATCAATGTGCCCATTGACTATTTGATCGATGTGTTTTACACACATGCCTTTGATCTCAGTGTTTACAGTGTGCGTGCACGCTTGTGTGTTTTTGGGGCATTTGTGACCACTCTTCTGGTACCTGTGCTTGCGGGAGCTGCGGGAGTGGGACGACTTGTAGGAGTAGCCCGAGTACTGTGACTCGTTGTCCATGTCGCGGGTCGGTGGGCAGGGTTTGTGGGCCCCTCCTCCCCCCGTGGCTTGTTCCCTGGCTCCGCCCAGCTGGCTCTTGCGCTCAGAGATGGACTTGGTGGACAGGGCCAGAGGCAGCTTCAGCAGGTCAACCTTACTCCTGAAGGAATCTATTTTGGAGGCCGGAGGACAGGGAGAGGTAGAAGAGCCCACCAGATAGAGGGAATAAGGGAAACGATGGACTAGAGAAAGGAGGGAAGGAGAAGAAAAGCTCGACTAGACAGGGGGAGTAAAAAGATATGATGGTTGGGAGTATAGGAGGCGGGTGTTGAAGTGGACAGGTCCTGAAATAGAGGAGAAAAGGGGTAGAATTAGTGACAAAAACCAACTCCTATCCCTAAGCTGTGGTGTTTAAAACCAACCAGTTTCTTGGTATTTGACCCCAACTGTCTGTGCAACTCAAGACGACGTTAACCAATTGAGCTAAAATATGTTAGCTCTAGGGGTAAAGATAAGCCTTCAGATCTCAGGAAAGGTTGGTCCTCACGTGAGCGTAGTTCTACAGGCCATAAGACTGCAGTGAGATGAGGTTCTGGAAAGCCTACAGATCCGATACAATGGCAGCCACATTGGATTACTGTGTTTTCACAAACTTATTTGACCTCTCCCTCTTTCCCCATCTCACATTCCCTCTTGGTCTCCCTTGGTCCCCTGGGTAACAGGGCCTCTCCGCTGCCATGGTGATGAAAGAGGGTGTTCAGCTGGAGGGGATTTGAGGTTGACAGTTTCCATGGGAACCTGACCTTACCCCACCCTCTCGTACCCTGAGGAAAATGACAAATAAATACAAGTGTTTGTGTGACTGTCTTGTCACATGCTTAATTGTATGGGCACTATGTTAATTGTATTGGCACTATGTTAATTGTATGGGCACTATGTTAATTGTATGGGCACTATGTTAATTGTATGGGCACTATGTTAATTGTATGGGCACTATGTTAATTGTATGGGCACTATGTTAATTGTATGGGCACTATGTTAATTGTATGGGCACTGTGTTAATTGGAGAGCTTGATGTTAATTGGAGAGCTTGATTTGTCACATGTAGGGCGATAGTAAGTCATTGCCTTGCAAGGCATTCAATTAAACAACTCCACCAAAATACCCTTATATTCTCAAGTTCCCTCCTTCCATAAAAAATGTAAAAGTATGTGTGTGTCTGCTTGCACAAGTTGACATAAACCTCGTCTTAGTAGAGTGCCCCACTGTTTATGCTAATAAACACAGCCTTTGTACACACCAATAAAAACATATGAGCCCCAGAGCATGTGCTGAACTTCAGCTACCATCGCATGCTGAAAAGAAACACAATCTATTAATCAGTCTCTATGGAGGTGCTGTGTAAAGGATGTGGGGAAAAATGTATGCTTAATGTATAGGCATACTCCTGAAATTCGAGACAAGGTAGGCTACGCTACATAGTGAGGAGCAGGGAGAAGACATGCTCATCCCAGCTTGCTGTTAGTATTGCCGTGATCTGGACTTGATCCCCCAAGGACAGACCAGGCTGTCTGCTTGATACTGGGGATATGATGAACACCTGATCCATCAAGGTGTGGTCTGCTGGAGAGATGTATAGGCCTAGATAGAGTTTCCTTTCCCTATTCAACCCTGTGTGTCTTGTGACCCAGTTAATTAACTGTGCGGGTGGTGGTGGTGACTCCTCACGTGACTAACGCCAACCTCACTCAACCACATCATCATGTCATAAAGGCTAACCAGAGCCACGTAATTAGAGAGTTGGGCCATTGAGGTTTCTGCATTATGATGCATTAACATGACACTCCAACATTCTGTGGCAGCCATGTTAGCGCCTTGTTAACATAACATGTGGAATATTTAAATAATGGTATAACTGAATGTCTAGACTTACAACAATATAAAAAATATAAGAAAATGTCCCAACTCTCTAAATACTTGGCTCTGAGGCCAACCATCCCGTAGCAATCTAAACAAACATAGAAAGCTGTCAGATTCACCTGCCTGTGCTTGTAGAAAATCCATACACAAGCAAGCCCAGTACCAAATCAACCAAATTCACTTTTAGCAGCCTAATCTGGCCCTGTAGTCATATTATATATAGATATATACACACAAAAATTGTTTTTATTATTATCCTCCCAATTTCAATCTTGTCTCAACGCTGCAACTCTCCAAGGGACTCGCTCGGGAGAGGCGAAGGTCTAGTCATGTGACCTCTGAAACATGACTCGCCAAACCGTGGTACGAACACCCGCCCACTAAACCTGGAAGCCAGCTGCACGCAGGCGCCCGGCCCGCCACAAGGAGTCGCTAGAGCGCGATGAGCCAAGTAAAGCCCCCCCAGACAAACCCTCCCCTAACCCGGACGATGCTGGGCCAATTGTGCGACACCTTATTGGACTCCCGGTCGAGGCCGGTTGTGTCACAGCCGGGATCTAACCCGGGTCTGTAGTGACGCCTCAAGTACCGCGATGCAGTGCTTTAGACAGCTGCACCACTCGGGAGGCCCCTATTTATTTATTTTAATAGGTAGTCCCATTGAACCTTAGTCTCTTAAAATATTCATTTTATATTTAACCTTTATTTTAAAAAGATGATGATCCAGTCAGACAAGGGCTTTCCTGACAGTGTATTACTACTATGCGCGTCTCGTTGCTTCATAGTGAGTATCATAGATGCCTTGCCTTCTCTGAGTACATCTCTCTCTTCACATGATCCTACACCATTACCTAGACTACCATAACAGCACACATGCCTGACAAATGACACCACCATCTCCTTCCCCTCTCACAAAGCTTAATCTTTTAATGGAGCTTGGTGAATATAAGCAGGGGAGGTGATATACACCTAACTACATGCCCACACAGAGAGACCCTTCAAAACCATTTGTATTAAATCAAATCCAAACTTTCACCAACTGCTTGAGGGAGTGGCAAAGTCCAAACAGAAACAATGATCATAGTGTCATGTTACTTCATGTCAGAGTAATGATCATAGTGTCAACGCGGTATGTTACTTCATGTCAGAGTAATGATCATAGTGACAACGCAGTATGTTACTTCATGTCAGAGTAATGATCATAGTGTCAACGCGGTATGTTACTTCATGTCAGAGTAATGATCATAGTGACAACGCAGTATGTTACTTCATGTCAGAGTAATGATCATAGTGTCAACACGGTATGTTACTTCATGTCAGAGTAATGATCATAGTGTCAACGCGGTATGTTACTTCATGTCAGAGTAATGATCATAGTGTCAACGCAGTATGTTACTTCATGTCAGAGTAATGATCATAGTGTCAACACGGTATGTTACTTAATGTCAGAGTAATGATCATAGTGTCAACGCAGTATGTTACTTCATGTCAGAGTAATGATCATAGTGTCAACGCGGTATGTTACTTCATGTCAGAGTAATGATCATAGTGTCAACGCGGTATGTTACTTCATGTCAGAGTAATGATCATAGTGTCAACGCGGTATGTTACTTCATGTCAGAGTAATGATCATAGTGTCAAAGAGGTATGTTACTTCATGTCAGAGTAATGATCATAGTGTCAACACAGTATGTTACTTCATGTCAGAGTAATGATCATAGTGTCAACGCAGTATGTTACCTCATGTCAGAGTAATGATCATAGTGTCAACACAGTATGTTACTTCATGTCAGAGTAATGATCATAGTGTCAACGCAGTATGTTACTTCATGTCAGAGTAATGATCATAGTGTCAACGCAGTATGTTACTTCATGTCAGAGTAATGATCAGTGTCAACGCAGTATGTTACTTCATGTCAGAGTAATGATCATAGTGTCAACGCGGTATGTTACTTCATGTCAGAGTAATGATCATAGTGTCAACGCGGTATGTTACCTCATGTCAGAGTAATGATCATAGTGTCAACGCGGTATGTTACTTCATGTCAGAGTAATGATCAGTGTCAACGCGATATGTTACTTCATGTCAGAGTAATGATCATAGTGTCAAAGAGGTATGTTACTTCATGTCAGAGTAATGATCATAGTGTCAACGCAGTATGTTACTTCATGTCAGAGTAATGATCATAGTGTCAACACAGTATGTTACTTCATGTCAGAGTAATGATCATAGTGTCAACGCAGTATGTTACTTCATGTCAGAGTAATGATCAGTGTCAACGCAGTATGTTACTTCATGTCAGAGTAATGATCAGTGTCAACGCAGTATGTTACTTCATGTCAGAGTAATGATCATAGTGTCAACGCGGTATGTTACTTCATGTCAGAGTAATGATCATAGTGTCAACGCAGTATGTTACCTCATGTCAGAGTAATGATCAGTGTCAACGCGGTATGTTACTTCATGTCAGAGTAATGATCATAGTGTCAACGCAGTATGTTACTTCATGTCAGAGTAATGATCATAGTGTCAACGCAGTATGTTACTTCATGTCAGAGTAATGATCAGTGTCAACGCAGTATGTTACTTCATGTCAGAGTAATGATCATAGTGTCAACGCGGTATGTTACTTCATGTCAGAGTAATGATCAGTGTCAACGCAGTATGTTACTTCATGTCAGAGTAATGATCATAGTGTCAACGCGGTATGTTACTTCATGTCAGAGTAATGATCATAGTGTCAACACGGTATGTTACTTCATGTCAGAGTAATGATCATAGTGTCAACGCAGTATGTTACTTCATGTCAGAGTAATGATCATAGTGTCAACGCAGTATGTTACTTCATGTCAGAGTAATGATCAGTGTCAACGCGGTATGTTACTTCATGTCAGAGTAATGATCATAGTGTCAACGCAGTATGTTACTTCATGTCAGAGTAATGATCATAGTATCAACGCGGTATGTTACTTCATGTCAGAGTAATGATCATAGTGTCAACGCGGTATGTTACTTCATGTCAGAGTAATGATCAGTGTCAACGCAGTATGTTACTTCATGTCAGAGTAATGATCATAGTGTCAACGCGGTATGTTACTTCATGTCAGAGTAATGATCATAGTGTCAACACGGTATGTTACTTCATGTCAGAGTAATGATCAGTGTCAACGCGGTATGTTACTTCATGTCAGAGTAATGATCATAGTGTCAACACGGTATGTTACTTCATGTCAGAGTAATGATCAGTGTCAATGCAGTATGTTACTTCATGTCAGAGTAATGATCATAGTGTCAACGCGGTATGTTACTTCATGTCAGAGTAATGATCAGTGTCAACGCGGTATGTTACTTCATGTCAGAGTAATGATCATAGTGTCAACGCGGTATGTTACTTCATGTCAGAGTAATGATCAGTGTCAACGCAGTATGTTACTTCATGTCAGAGTAATGATCATAGTGTCAACGCGGTATGTTACTTCATGTCAGAGTAATGATCATAGTGTCAACACGGTATGTTACTTCATGTCAGAGTAATGATCATAGTGTCAACGCAGTATGTTACTTCATGTCAGAGTAATGATCATAGTGTCAACGCAGTATGTTACTTCATGTCAGAGTAATGATCATAGTATCAACGCAGTATGTTACTTCATGTCAGAGTAATATGAAGGAAAAAATGGCAACTGTGAAAATAAATGTACAAAGCCCAGCACCAGTGGTGTAGAGAGAGTGTATGAGAGAGGGCCACACACACACCATTTCAAACCCCACCCACCTACTGCTAGCTGCAAAAACACCAGAAAACCCAATGGAAAACAGACAACTGTGCACTCTCAACCTTTGTGCCCAATCTGCCCATGTGATATGAAGTGGAGCTGGTGTGTGTAGAATACAATGTGGAAGATGGGGTGTGGCCAAATCAATAGATTATGGACTGGACAGTGCAGTCTTGTTACGATTGATACAAGAGGGGCAAGACAATTTACCAAACACAAACTGTGCTGTGCCCATAAGACATATTCAAGCCCATGCATGGGTTAGAGGTTACCACTGTCCCAAGTCTGGCCTCTGACACCATTGACTTCGCCTTATCTATAGGCCTATGACTTGTTGGCCTGTTTATTTTGAGAGCCACGGCAGCTGGGACAATAGCCTGGGCATTGGGAACTCTACAGTAGCCCAAGCAAAAGCTAGTGGGCAATTACTACATGATAAAGGTAGGCATAAAATTAACAAAATAATAATATTGTAGCCAGCTGTTATTTTGTTTATATATTTTGGATGATTGCAGTGGCAAAGTTGGTTATTTGTTGTACTTTCATTAGCTTCTGATCATTTTACAAGACCATTTTGATTTCATTATGTGTAACGCAAAAGTTAACTTTAACCTAACATAACTTTCAACTGAAAACATTGTAATTGTGTACTTTTGAGTAATTTAGCAGACACTCTGACTTACAGGAGCAAATAGGGTTAAGAGCTTTACTTAGGGCACATATAGATTATTTTCACCTAGTGTGTTCGGGGATTCGAACCAACGACCTTTCGGTAACCGGTCCAACACTCTTAACCACTAGGCTACTTGCTGCCCAGTTTTTGTAGTAAAACAAGCACCAGCATTTGAGCTGTTGCAGTAGTCTACATACATACTGTTTCACTTTAATTTCTAGACTGCAGAATACATTTATTACATGCCTAGCTACAGTCCTTTTTACAATGTTACAATCTTGTTACAATGGGGGCAATCCTTGCTACAATGTTGTAACAATGTTACAAACATGTACTTTAACCACCAGCTGAATCAGATACACTGTAGCAAGTTATATTCGTAACATACTGGCATGCATCAGCCTCATTTCGTGCCCAGCCTGTTTAGAACAGGGACCAACATGAAGGTCTATTAATAATTAAACATCACAACCACAAAGAACTGAATGAAACAATAACCTGTTACTACATGAGCAATAAACTAGCAAACAAAATATGTTAATCGAAGATTCACCTACGAAAAACAAGTTATAAATGCTAATTGTATGCAACATCAGCATCGTCCATTATAAGGGTTAGGGCAAACAATGGGGCGAGACTGACATTTCCAGTCGGCGAATCTTTTCACCCTCTTTTCGAAAGGGAAAACCCTGAATGAATGGATCATGCACATTGAAATAAACACCAACCTTCGGCGAAAATTCTCACGAAGCTGGAACCCATGTATCCTCTCCGAGTCTAGTTTCCATGCCGTCGCGATGAGGGTAGGCTACTTCCTCCCAAATTGTTGGGGACTCAGGACTCAGCCCTACGAACCGTCCGATATCTGGTTAGATACCGTAGATACGTGTCCAGGGTGAAAATAACAATAGGCCCGATCAGGGGTCCTCTCTAAACTTCCCTGCAACTGCGGTCTCGAGCGATAACAGACTTATTGTTTCAGAAACATGAGACTCTAGCGCCTATTTATTTTGTCTTCCCCTGTACTTCAATGGTCAATGATGTCCAAACATTGTTCTCTATACCTATCCACACTGAAAAACTGCTTAGATGTCTCAAAATATTAATTCAGGTATTTTCTCACGTTCCTCATTCCCCCCCTCAACAGTAGTACCCTGGGGCCCGCCCCCGATTCATTGCCCCTCCTCCACTCCTTTTTTTTTGTGGAACCTCAAGGCTGATGACGTAGCCAACTTCAGACCCCCCATGTAACATCCTACTTAGAACTAGTACCAAAAACAGTGATGCCAATTTAGCAATTTTGTTGCTAGATTTTGCAACTTTTCAGACTACCTTGGCTTTATCAGACTACTTTTTTTTTCAAACAGCACCTAGCAACAAATTTAGCTACTTTTAAAAATGTATTTGGAACTTTTAGCAACTTTTGAAAAGTGACTCAAATGCTCAAATGCACGCATTTCCCCTCTAAATGACACAAAAACTATTATCTCTGTCACACAAATTATCAATTTATCAATGAACCTACCAGGTACAACCCCAAATCCTTAAACACGGGCACCCTCATAGATATCATCCTAACTAACTCGCCCTCCAAATACACCTCTGCTGTTTTCAATCAAGATCTCAGCGATCACTGCCTTATTGCCTGCATCTGTAATGGGTCTGCGATCAAACAACCAACCCTCATCACTGTCAAACGCTCCCTAAAACACTTCTGCGAGCAGGCCTTTCTAATCGACCTGGCCGGGGTATCCTGGAATGACATTGACCTCATCCCGTCAGTAGAGGATGCTTGGTTGCTCTTTAAAAGTGCCTATCTCACTATCTTAAACAAGCATGCTCCGTTCAAAAAATGTAGAACCAGGAATAGATATAGTCCTTGGTTCACTCCAGACCTGTCTGCCCTTGACCAGCACAAAAACATCCTGTGGTGTTCTGCATTAGCATCGAATAGCCCATGTGATATGCAACTTTTCAGGGAAGTTAGGTACAAATATACAGTTAGGAAAGCTAGGGCTAGCTTTATCAAACATAAATTTGCTTCCTGTAGTACAAACTCAAAAAAGTTATGGGACACTGTAAAGTCCATGGAGAATAAGAGCACCTCCTCCCAACTGCCCACTGCTCCGAGGCTAGGAAATAAAATCAAATCAAATTTTATTTGTCAAATACACATGGTTAGCAGATGTTAATGCAAGTGTAGCGAAATGCTTGTGCTTCTAGTTCCGACAATGCAGTAATAACCAACAAGTAATCTAACCTAACAATTTCACAACAGCTACCTTATACACACAAGTGTAAATGGATGAAGAATATGTACATAAAGATATATGAATGAGTGATGGAACAGAATGGCATAGGCAAGATGCAGTAGATGGTATCGAGTACAGTATATACATATGAGATTAGTAATGTAGGGTATGTAAACATTATATTAAGTGGCATTGTTTAAAGTGGCTAGTGATACATGTATTACATAAAGATGGCAGGATGCAGTAGGTGGGATAGAGTACAGTATACACATATGAGATGAGTAATGTAGGTTATGTAAACATTATATTAATTGGCATTGTTTAAAGTGGTTAGTGATACATGTTTTACATGTATGGCAGCAGCCACTCAATGTTAGTGGTGGCTGTTTAACAATCTTTAACAGACTCTCGGTCCCTGCTTTGACGCACCTGTACTTACCTCGCCTTCTGGATGATAGCGGGGTGAACAGGCAGTGGCTCGGGTGGTTGTTGTCCTTGATGATCTTTATGGAATTCCTGTGACATCGGGTGGTGTAGGTGTCCTGGAGGGCAGGTAGTTTGCCACCGGTGATGGATTGTGCAGACCTCACTACCCTCTGGAGAGCCTTACGGTTGTGGGCGGAGCAGTTGCCGTACCAGGCGGTGATACAGCCCGACAGGATGCTCTCGATTGTGCATCTGTAAAAGTTTGTGAGTGCTTTTGGTGACAAGCCAAATGTCTTCAGCCTCCTGAGGTTGAAGTGGCACTGCTGTGCCTTCTTCACCACACTGTCTGTGTGGGTGGACCAATTCAGTTTGTCCGTGATGTGTACGCCCAGGGAACTTAAAACTTTCTATCCTCTCCACTACTGTCCCGTTGATGTGGATAGGGGGGTGCTCCCTCTGCTGTTTCCTGAAGTCCACGATCATCTCCTTTGTTTTGTTGACGTTGAGTGTGAGGTTATTTTCCTGACACCACACTCAGAGGGCCCGCACCTCCTCCCTGTAGGCCGTCTCGTCGTTGTTGGTAATCAAGCTGGTGCTTAAAGCTAGTGAGGGAGATATGAGTCTCCAGCTTCAGTGATTTTTGCAGTTCGTTCCAGTCATTGATAGCAGAGAACTGGAAGGAAAGGCGACCAAAGGAGGAATTGGCTTTGGGGGTGACCAGTGAGATATACCTTCTGGAGCGCGTGCTACGAGTGGGTGCTGCTATGGTGACCAGTGAGCTGAGATAAGGTGGGGCTTTACCTAGCAGAGACTTGTAGATAACCTGTAGCCAGTGGGTTTGGCGATGAGTATGAAGCGAGGGCCAACCAACGAGAGCGTACAGGTCCCAGTGGTGGGTAGAGTATGGGGCTTTGGTGACAAAACGGATGGCACTGTGATAGACTGCATCCAATTTTTTGAGTAGACTGTTGGAGGCTATTTTATAGATGACATCGCCGAAGTTTAGGATCGGTAGGATGGTCAGTTTTACGAGGGTATGTTTGGCAGCATGAGTGAAGGATGCTTTGTTGCGATATAGGAAGCCATTTCTAGATTTAATTTTGGATTGGAGATGTTTAATGTGAGTCTGGAAGGAGAGTTTACAGTCTAACCAGACACCTAGGTATTTGTAGTTGTCCAAGTATTCTAAGTCACGAATGTTTGATCTTGAACAGAACTTACAACATCAATCAATATGTCTCAATCAAAATTGTACAGCCAGAAGTACAGAAAAGAGTGGGAGTCTGTACCTGAAGAAATGTCAAATCATATTTTTCGCTGAGATGGCCTGTCAATTTGAGTAACGTTATTGTGTATTCTACATAATGACGCAGTTTTACGTTATCACGCAATGACATCACAATGTCATTTAGCAACTTTTAGCAACAAATCAACCTGCCTCTAGCAACTTACCCTGAAAATTAGTTGGCAACACTGACTTAAACTCCAATATCAAAGATACAAAGCCTTCAGATATTCACACCCTTTGACGTTTTCCACATTTTGCTGTGTTACAAAATTAGATTAAATTGATGTAATTGTCATTTTTTTTGTCAACGATCAACACTGAATACTCTGTAATGTCAAAGTGGATGAAAAACATTTGTAAAATATATATATATATATACCTTGATTAAATGACTATTCAACCCCCTGGGTCAATACATGTTTGAATGACCTTTGGAAGCGATTACAGCTGTGAGGCTTTCTAGGTAACTCTCTAAGAGCTTTCCACACCTGGATTGTGCAACATTTGCCCATTATTCTTTTCAAAATTCTTCAAGCTCTGTCAAATTGGTTGTTGATCATTGCTAGACAACCATTTTCAGGTATTGCCGTAGAATTTCAAGTAGATTTGAGTCAAAACTGTAACTCGGCCACTCAGGAACATTCAATGTCTTGGTAAGCAACACCAGTGTAGATTTGGCTTTGTGATTTAGGTTATTGTCCTGCTGGAAGGTGAATGAATCTCCCAGTGTCTGGTGAAAGTAAACTGAACCAGGGTTTCCTCTAGGATTTTGTCTGTGCTTAGTTCCATTCTGTTTCTTTTTTATCCTAAAAAACTTCCCAGTCCTTAACGATTACAAGCATACACATAACATGATGCAGCCACCACCATGCTGAAAATATGAAGAGTGGTACTCTGTGTTGTATTGGATTTGCCCCAAACACTTTGCTTTCAGGACAAAAAGTGAATTGCTTTGCCACATTTTCTGCAGTATTACTTTAGTGCCTTGTTGCAAACTGGATGCATGTTTTGGATTTAAAAAAAATCTGTACAAGCTTTCTTCTTTTCATTCCCAATTAGATTACCATTGTGGAGTAACTACAATGTTGTTGATCCATCCTCAGTTTTCCTCTATCACAGCCATTAAACTCTTAAATGTTTTAAAATCCCCATTGGCCTCATCAAGGACCCCACACACCTCAGGAACGAGCTGTTCTCTCGCTTACCTCACCATACTCAGAGGGATATTCAATGCCTGTTTATTTCTATATATTTTTTACACATTTACCAATAGGTGCCCTTCTGGAGGCATTGGAAAACCTCCCTGGTCTTCGCGGTTGAATCTGTATTTTAAATTCACTGCTCAACTGAGTGACCATACAGATAATTGTGTGTGGGGTACAGAGGTAGTCCATGCAATTTATGTGACTTGTTAAGCACATTTCCTATTTAGGTTTGCCTTAACAAATGGGTTGAATGCTTATTAACTCAAGACATTTGATTTTCATTTTTAATTAGTACAAATTGTTAAAAACAATTCCACTTTGACATTATGGGGAATTTATTTTAAATGTACCTTTATTTAACCAGGTAGGCAAGTTGAGAACCAGCTCTCATTTACAATTGCAACCTGTTATCAAGGCAATAATCACATTTATTCCCCAGTTGGTCAAAATCAGAGATCACCTTCACATACAAAAAAACCCAGGTCAATTAACAATTCCATCAATACATGATTAAAAACATGTGGGCATAATGTTATTAAATCCTGCAATTTATGTCTAGACTTAAAATAAAGTTGATTTTTAAAGACTGCAACCCAAATAAAAATATCTGAATGTTTAAGCATAGTAATGGTCATTCAGCTGAACCCACATCCAAAGTCCATTTGCCCGACATAAGGCTTCATTCTCCTGAGAAATTACAGGAAAGCTATTGTACATACTACAACCGCATACTCAATAAACACACTTGCACACGCTCGCAAACACTCACCTCCCATTTGGACACACACACACACATCAAGGTCAAACAAAATGTAGTGCCTAATCCCATGATACAGTAAACAAAACATTGTTTGACAAAACAAAAAAAATGAAATATGAAAATATTTTACACTGGTGGCAATCTGACCCTGTTGAGTCCACATCCATCCAAGCCAATCAAATCCGGTTATGTGTTAAAACTCGTCTGTTTGAGTCCAAACAGGCCATTCACTGTGAGTTAAAACCTCCAGTTCTACCTAACCTGTCTGTTGGTCACCCTAACCTGTCTGTCTATTTGTCTGTGTACCTATTGTGTGTAAAAACAAAACTGTTTGGTTGTGAGAGTAGTGGTCGCTGGTCACAGGTTAGTATGAGGCAATCAGTATGCGGCGTTGTTGGGTTCCCTGACGGAGCTGAAGAGGACATCTGCCTTGGTACTGACAAAGTATGTGACCAGTAGCGATGTGAATAACACGGCCACTCCCACGCCTAAGGTCAGCATCTATGAGAGAAATTAAGAGGAAAGAAAAAGGTAAATAATGTGATTCTCTTCTACCATCATCTTTATCAGACAATGGACAGTCAAACATGTAAAAACAATATACAATAAAAATACAATATTTTACCACTTACACAAGCTTACTAGATTCAAACATAACTATATGAATGTATACAAAACTGTAATTAATTAAACAGATGGATCATGGTGGGAAAATTGCGTGCAGTTTTACCTCCAGGTCCCGGCTGGCTACTAGGAAAATTCGAGCTTTGATGAACTTCCACTGCGATTTTGTCCATGTGGAATATTCTTTGGAAACGTAATCCCCCAGATCGAAGGCGGGGGACACTGCCTTGACCAGGCGTACTGCTGTGCGTACGCAGAAAGACTCCCTCTGGGTGCTGTTGAGTGGGACCACGCCCTGAACCCAGAGATAAGAGTACAACTGAGGGAGAGAATGAGCGAATCAGAGTGCGGTGTGGTTCCAGCAATACAAAGAAACACATTTTTAAATTGTAAACATCTATCCATCAGTACAGACAGATTCAGAACCACATTTATATATGTACTCTCGTTCGGCAGCTCATCTGGCTTCTTGCACTGGCTCTGGGTGAGGTTGGTGGCTGTTCCCGTTAAATTAGCCAGGAGATATTGGACCAGATAGGTCAGTGCATTAGCCTGATGGGACGACTTGGCAACACCAACGTAGTACTGGGGAGGGTTGGGCTCTGAGAGACAGAAAACACAACGCAATGAAGACCCAAGTACCTTCTTTATGGATGTGAGTGTGTCTGTGACTAGTCCATATCTGCATGGGTTTTATGACGTCAGTAGTAGCAGAATACATCTATAGCGTCAAAGGGTGTCCTTGTGAAAAAGTATCAGACTAAAACTCACAGAGGATGTCCTTCAGTTCTGGGGCCATCACTGCCTGAAACCAGCTGTTGTTGGATCTAACCAGAAACCCATACAGCATCTGGGTCACCAGAGAGAGAGATGCACAGTGTTGGTCAAACAATTCTGCTCACTGTTCCAAAAAAGTGAATTTTAAAAGATTTTAGATGTTGAGAATGACATATGGTAACAGGCATATTGAAAGTGTAATGGAAAATAACAGACTATAACAGTATGACTGATCAGTTTAAAAAACATTTCTTACCCCTTTTTCTCCCCAATTTTCATTTTGTGGTATCTAATTGGTAGTAACAGTCTGGTCTCATCTCTGCAACTCCCGTACGGACTCGGGAGAGGCGAAGGTTGAGAACCACGCGTCCTCCGAAACACAACCCAACCAAGCCGCACTGCTTCTTGACACAATGCCCACTTAACCCAGAAGCCAGCAGCACCAATGTGTCGACCGAAAACACTGTGCACCTGGCAACCGTGTCAGCGTTCACTGCGCCCGGTCCGACACAGGAGTCGCTAGTGCGCGATGGGACAAGGACATCCCTGCAGGCCAAACCCTCCCCTAACCCGCATGACGCTGGACCAACTGTGCGCCGCACCATGGGTCTCCCGGTCGTGGCAGTCTGCGACAGAGCCTGGACTCGAACCCAGAATCTCTAGTGGCACAGCTAGCACTGCCTTAGATCACTGCACCACTCGGGAAGCCATGACTGTTCAGTTTCACTTGTACAACACCTCATCAATCATCGAGTCTTACTGTTTTGGGGTCTGCATTGATTTTGTTTACATGGGAGTTGTTTCCCCCAGCCTGCTTGAAGAGAGCGCGGGCAACTGCAGTAGCCACCTCCTGTAAGAGACTGAAAGAGTACAGTGAGGGAGGGAAGAGAGAGAGATATTATTCTAACAGACAGTGGACAATGTAATGGAAACTGTGACTACTACAAATAAACCCATCAGTGGGTTTACTATGGTAACAATACCTTTGCAGTATCAGTCACAAACTCTAGCTGTTCCTCTGGACTCAAGTTAGATGGATAAGTCAGGTTCAGGTGGGCAGCATTGTCATAAAAACTCTCATAGTACCTGCGCATGGGTAAACAAAAATAGCTGAAGTTGGAGACTTGTATCTCCCTCACTAACTTTAAACATCAGCTATCTGTGCAGCTCACCGATCGCTGCAGCTGTACACTGTACAGCTGTAAATAGCCCATCCAACTACCTACCTCATCCCCATATTGATTTTATTTACTTTTTTGCACATCAGTATTTCTACTTGCACATCATCATCATCTGCACATCTGTCACTCCAGTGTTAATAGCTAAATTGTAATTACAGTGCCTTGCGAAAGTATTCGGCCCCCTTGAACTTTGCGACCTTTTGCCACATTTCAGGCTTCAAACATAAAGATATAAAACTGTATTTTTTTTGTGAAGAATCAACAACAAGTGGGACACAATCGTGAAGTGGAACGACATTTATTGGATATTTCAAACTTTTTTAACAAATCAAAAACTGAAAAATTGGGCGTGCAAAATTATTCAGCCCCCTTAAGTTAATACTTTGTAGCTGTAGTTTGCTGCGATTACAGCTGTAAGTCGCTTGGGGTATGTCCCATCAATTTTAACCATCTTCCCTGTCCCTGCTGAAGAAAAGCAGGCCCAAACCATGATGCTGCCACCACCATGTTTGACAGTGGGGATAGTGTGTTCAGGGTGATGAGCTGTGTTGCTTTTACGCCAAACATAACGTTTTGCATTGTTGCCAAAAAGTTCAATTTTGGTTTCATCTGACCAGAGCACCTTCTTCCACGTTTGGTGTGTCTCCCGGTGGCTTGTGGCAAACTTTAAACGACACTTTTTATGGATATCTTTAAGAAATGGCTTTCTTCTTGCCACTCTTCCATAAAGGCCAGATTTGTGCAATATACGTTTCAGTTTTTGATTTGTTAAAAAAGTTTGAAATATACAATAAATGTTGTTCCACTTCATGATTGTGTCCTACTTGTTGTTGATTCTTCACAAAAAAATACAGTTTTATATCTTTATATTTGAAGCCTGAAATGTGGCAAAAGGTCGCAAAGTTCAAGGGGGGAGAGAGAGAGAGAGAGAGAGAGAGAGAGAGAGAGAGAGAGAGAGAGAGAGAGAGAGAGAGATGTCTGTAAGATATACATGGCAGTGTGTGTATTGACTACTCACGCATATACAATAATGCATCTTTGTATACCTGGGGAGGTGCTGAAGTCCATGCTGCTGCGTCTCATGCAGGTTGCAGTGTCAGTGACAGCATGCATATGAGAGAAGAGCTGCATGGCACACAGAGGGTACTGCAGGCCACTGCCGTTCACCACACGATTATGATCAAAGTAGCACTGCAGGTAGAGTGGATACATTTATCAGAATGAGGAGCACATTGTTTTAATACACAGAAACACGGTAGAATAAAACATCACCTCTGTTCTTTGGATAAGGACGTTTCATGGTCATTAAGTGACATGATTTTACCAGACTGGGTTGTGACTGCTTGAAGTGACTCACCTGTTTGATGACCTCTGTTTCATTGTCTTCTTTCAGGGAGAAGATAGGGAAGTCAAATTCCTCATAGGATAGATCGTTCCCCCGAGGATTCCATACAGTCGTGTTACAGTGCGCTAAATTATGATCATAGGTTTCCGTGTAAACACCTGAGGATAAAAGTAAACAAATTACGTTCAAAAAGCATGCTGGTTAGCAAAGATCATTTGGTCATTTTGACAGACTGGCGACCTAACGCCTGATCCTCCTACCTGTGTTCTCATTGGGACATGTCGTATGTGGCGAGAACTCTGGTGGGCTAGTTTTTGGGACCACCACAACCCCTGCCACCCTGCTGGAGGCATTTTTAATTTTTTTATTTCACCTTTATTTAACCAGGTAGGCTAGTTGAGAACAAGTTCTCATTTGCAACTGCGACCTGGCCAAGATAAAGCATAGCAGTGTGAACAGACAACACAGAGTTACACATGGAGTAAACAATTAGCAAGTCAATAACACAGTAGAAAAAAATGGGCAGTCTATATGGGCAGTCCACCCACAAAAACAGGTCAGAAGGGAAAGCACAAGCGACAAGCAGAAACTGTCTCCTGTAGTAATTAACTTCTTGAACAGTTATACCCGCCCACCTCCTTCAAACAAAGACATCTACAAAGAAATCCTACTTAATAAACTGCAAAAGCTCATCCAGATGAGAAGAGGTGGAATCCTTGTATTTGTCAAGGATATCCACTCCCTGAACTCCCTCCTCTCCCCCTGGCCCACAGGGGCCTTTAATGGGACAACGATAAAGTGTAGGTTGGCACAGAGAGGAAACCAAACCACCCAAGACAACAAACCCACTAAACAGCTTATCAAGGGCATCCAAATGGAAACCACAAGCGACGAAATCCAGCAGGAGCTGGAGAGGCAGCGCATTACAACCACTAAAGTATACAGGATTGTCAGCCGAGCCACACAGCAACCGACTACTTTCATCCGTATTAACCTCAGCAACCCGGACGACACGCCTGGCCTACTGCTAGAGGGATTCTACATGAACTACTTCCCCTTCAGGGTGGAAAAAGCACGGCCACCCCCCACCAGCATTAAGCAGTGCTACAAATATCAAGAATTCAACCACGTATCCGACTGCAAAAATCAGGTCAAATGTCTGCGATGTGCTGAAAACCACCACCATAAAGAGTGCCCCAAAGAGAAAAATGATGCCACCTGTGCCAACTGTGGCGGCGCCCACTCATCGGTCTCCAGACAATGCCCCACCTATCTAGCCCTCACCACCACCAAGCCCACCAGGGCTACTACCACCATCAGCACAGCCACTACCAACCATCTCACAACACCAAGCCTCTCACCAACACCACTCACCTGCAGGAGGATCTGAAAGGAATATGCAGAGACGAAGAAATGGTAAAGAGTTATGGACAGCATAAGGAAACACAGAGATGGCCCCACCTCTTAACTTGGAATCGCCTTCTACAGCCTTAACTACACTCCAAATCAAGTGGCTACTCCAATAAATGTTCTACATATCAACATCAGAGGGTTAAGGAGAAACAAGCAGGAGCTGAATTAACTTCTTCTAGAAAAGCAAACCAGCATTGCCTCTATCAACGAAACCTTTCTAAGTACTAATGCAAGATTCCGTATTCCTGGCTTTAACATTCTAAGGAAGGATCGACTAGAGGGATGCAGATGGGGTGTGGGACTGCTTTTAAAGGGAGGAATCGAGTACTCTGAAGCCGTTTTCAACCTCACCAAAGAAGAACTCAACAACAATGAGTACACTGCAGCGAAAATACTCCTGAACGCATAAACAACTCTTCTGGTAGCCACCATATACTGTCCACCGGCAACAACTCCCTCCGAAAAATTGATCGCTGCCCTTGCAGACAACGGCCATACCATCATAATGGGAGATTTCAATGCCAAACACATCGACTTCAACTGTAATACCACAAATCACTCGGGAAGAATATTAAGGGATGTCCTTAATGACAGCACAAACCTGGCCATCCTCAACACCAACGAGCCCACACATCCATTCCTCAACCTCCACGGCAGACATCCTTGATCTTGTCCTATGCTCCCCGGACTTGGCTGCTAAACTCCTTAGCTTCTCCGTCAGCCATGACGTGGGAAGTGACCACCTTCCTGTCCTTGCCTCCTCTCTCCAACTCCATAAAGCACCTGAAAAACAAAGATACAACTACAAGAAAGCAGACTGGGGAAAAATACAGAAATTGCGTAAGACAAGATAACAAATATTGCATTAACAAAACAGAACCCCAAGGATTTGGACCAGCTGGCTGAGAGAATAGGGAGTATCCTCATCCAGGCCCGGGAAGAGACCATCTCACTTACCACCATCAGACCACCACAACAACAACTCCCACCACATATCCTCAGTCTCATCAAGCAGAAAAGAAAGATCCGGAGAGACTTTATTAGAACAAGAGCACCCAACCTGAAGACAGAAGTTAATCGGTTGCAGAATCACATCAGACATCAACTCACCCTCCACAAACAGAAACAGTGGACTGCCTTTTATCAACAGCTACATACAGACACCAACCCCCGGACCTTCTGGCAAAAAAAAACGAAACAATTAACGGAGACAAAACCAATAATATCATACCCGTGCTAAAGTCTCAAAACCAACTAATCGAAGACAATGAACCACCTACAAAATGTTAATTCTTGTCCCGACGATCCTCTCCTTGACAAAGACTGGAAAACCATCGTCGACAGAGAAATACAGAAAACAGAGTACAATTCAAATCCGACACCAGTAGACCATCCCCTCACTCGCTCTGTTAGCATTGAAGAAATCAAGACTCACTTGAAAAAAAAAAACACCAGGGGAAGACAACATTGACAGCACACTCATCAAACAAGCACCTGATGAATACCTGCAACTTCTTTCTAACCTCTTCACAGCATGTCTCATGGAAGGCTACTTATCCCTACCATGGAAATCTGCAGTTGTCACAATGACCCACAAACCCGGCAAAGACCTATACAACGTCACAAGTTATAGACCAATCAGCCTCCTCAGTCATGTCGGGAAGCTGTTTGAGAGAGTACTCACCCAAAGACTGAGCGGCCACACTGAGGAAATGGGCCTCCTTGGAATCCACCAAGCAGGCATCAGGAAAACAAGATCAACCACCAATAACATTCTAAGACTGTCAGAGGACATCCTTCAGAACTTCAAGAAAAAATAACTTACCCTGGTGGTTTTCTTTGATAAAGAGAAAGCATTTGACAAGATGTGGCACAATGGACTGTGTTACCGGCTTGCAGACTCCAATCTCAAACTACCGCTCTCCATCAGAAACATCATCACTAGCTTTCTCCACAACCGTACAATTAAAGTGAAGGTCTCCACAGCAATATCCTCACCTTTCACCCCTGAAGCAGGTGTCCCACAAGGGTCAGTTCTAAGCCCGCTACTTTTTCTACTCTACATATCAGATATTTACTACCCTCCACCCATCATAGGTCAAGTCTCACAGTTTGCCGATGACCTCTGCTACTGGTCCAGCTCCAAATGTCCTCAACTTGCTGCAAAGAAATTGAACCCACAAAAGACCCAATGTGTCCTCTTCACAAGAAGCACCAGCAAAAAAACAGGAAACCCATAGATCTCAAACTCTACGGTGAAACAATAAAAGTAGAAAAAGAAGCAAAATTCCATGGAGTCACCTTCCAGAAGAACATGCACTGTACAATCCATATAGCGAACATAGAGAGAGAGGGACGAAAAATACTAAACCACCTAAAAACGCTGTGCGGAAGAAAATATGGAGCCTCACCTCAGACAGTGCTGAAAGTCTACATCAGCTACATCCTATCCCTCTTTGAATACGCCCTACCAGCCTTGATAACAGCTTCACCGCAGCAGATGAATCGGCTACAGATAGTCCAAAACATGGCAATAAAAATGGCTTACAGACTACCAAGATACATCAGCAATCACTACGTTAACAGCATATCTGGACTGACATCAATCAACAAGCCAGTCAATCATTGGCAAATCATCATCAACAAACCTTCCTTCACTCATGCTGCCAAACATACCCTCGTAAAACTGACCATCCTACCGATCCTTGACTTCGGCGATGTCATCTATATAATAGCCTCCAACACTCTACTCAGCAAACTGGATGTAGTCTATCACAGTGCCATCCGTTTTGTTACCAAAGCCCCATATACTACCCACCACTGCGACCTGTACGCTCTCGTTGGCTGGCCCTCGCTTCATA
This sequence comes from Oncorhynchus keta, assembly GCF_023373465.1. Classification (NCBI taxonomy): domain Eukaryota; kingdom Metazoa; phylum Chordata; class Actinopteri; order Salmoniformes; family Salmonidae; genus Oncorhynchus; species Oncorhynchus keta. The sequence goes on along the minus strand of NC_068443.1, from coordinate 17,066,309 downwards.
CTCGTCGCCAAACCCACTGGCTACAGATTATCTACAAGTCTCTGCTAGGTAAAGCCCCGCCCTATCTCAGCTCGCTGGTCACCATAGCAGCACCCACTCGTAGCACACGCTCCAGCAGGTCTCACTGGTCACCCCTAAAGCCAATTCCTTCCTTTAGTCGCCTTTCCTTCCAGTTCTCTGCTGCCACTGACTGGAACAAACTGCAAAAATCACTGAAGCTGGAGATTCCCATCTCCCTCACTAGCTTTAAGAACCAGCTGTCAGAGCAGCTCACAGATCACTGCACCTGTTCATAGCCCATCTGTATACAGCCCATCTATCTACCTCATTCCCATACTGTATTTATTTATTTTGCTCCTTTTGCACCACAGTATCTCTACTTGCACATCCATCTTTTGCACATCTACCATTCCAGTGTTTAATTACCATATTGTAATTACTTTGCTACCATGGCCTATTTATTGCCTTAACTCCCCTATTTGACCTTATTTGCACTCACTGTATATAGACTTTGTTTTCTTTTTTTTCTACTCTATTATTGACTCTATGTTTTGTTTATTCCATGTGTATCTCTGTGTTGTTGTATGTGTCGAACTGCTATGCTTTATCTTGGCCAGGTTGCAGTTGCAAATGAGAACTTGTTCTCAACTAGCTTACCTGGTTAAATAAAGGTGAAATAAAAACATTAATTGGCCAGAAGTTCATCAACAGAGCCACTCACAACCCATCATTGAAGGAAGCCGTGGGACAGGCCAAATGGACCACAGACCCATGTCCATAATGCTGAAACTGACCTAGAAGAGAGGAATGGGAAAAAAATAATAATACAAAAATAAAAAATAAAAAAATACAATCATTTGTGTATATTAAAATGTGAATGCACTCCTAAGCGCCCCCACCCCTCTCCACCTGCACAGTTGTGAGCTATAATTTGAATGAAGTTTTTTAATCTTCTATTTCTATTTTTTATTTCTATTTTATTTTTTAAAGTAAACACCACAAACTCATGGCGGGAAAAGAAAAAGGCGAAACTAATCTACGCCCGTTCTGATAAAAACCTTAGGGCATCTAGCCTCGGGGGATGCCTTGCTCGACCACACCCTCCTTCCTTGCTCCTGGCCTGCTCTGCCTCTTCCACCAATCCAATTGTTTCTTATGGACAGAAAAGGGCAGAAGCTCTGAGCTGTTCAATCAGGTCCATTGTCTACTACTACACAGAAGTTCATCAACAGAGCCACTCATAATCCATCATTGAAGGAAGCTGTGGGAGAGGCAAAATGGACCACAGACACACCGATGTCCATATGTTGAAACTGACATAAAAAATAAACATAATCATGCAAGACTGACTTTAATTACCCCATTGTATTTTCCATAAGCATTTTTGAGCTGCAATTTTAATAAAGTTGGTTTTAAACACAAACTCATGTCGGGAAAGGAAAATAGAGTAACTAATCTATGCCTGTTCTGATAAAACCTGCATTTAGACTCCGGGGATGCCTTGCTTGACCACACCCTCCTTCCTTGCTCCTGGCCTGCCCTGCTTCTTCCACCAATCCATTTGTTTTTACCGACAAGAGCAGAAGCTATGAGCTGTCCGATCAGGCCCATTGTCTCACACACGTTCTCTTTCATTTTCTTGGCGGACGTTCATATGGTTTGAGATGCAAACTTTCTGAAGTTCGCTTGGTAAGTGTAATATCTTGCGTGGAAGTGTACTCACTGGCTGTTTGCAGCTGGCCAAATGGCCAGCCCCTCCTCTTGAGTGCCCCACTCGCTGCGCGCTGTTGATCTGTCTTCCGCCCCTGGTTTGTTGTAATTGTTTTTCGTTGGCGTTACACTACGACGCCGTGTGCATCCATTAGTATAGTATGGTGGCTCTTACAGCCACAAACTGTAATTTACTTTACACAATTTTCCGACTGGCTTGTTCTATGTCTGTGCTGTGAATTGCTTTAACATGCTGCTCACCGGCCATACGTTTTTTTCTTGTTCTTTCCCCTGCAGAGTGTAAAAGTATTGTGGTGGGCTTTCCACTAAATTGAGACATTAACTTTGGAGTTCCTTAACGGAGTTACTCCAAATAGTGCTGTTTTTACTGCTTTAATATTAAACCAGCTAAGTATTATTGCAGTTGGCAATAAACAAATAAATCAAATCCATTACCTGGTTGCTGTTTTGTCTGCTTTATTTCCCGATAGGGGTCTTCCCCTGTGTTTGCAGAGGTACTGGGTAATTTATCCCTCACCGGGACCCTATTCCTCCAAGCGGGTCACAACATAGCTCTCCCAGGGCGTTGGACCCCTTCTCCGTGGCCTTGTTGGCTTGACTGAGTTTATGGCTGAGCTTATGGCTTCCCTTTGTGACAGGTGTGGTGGTGTCAACCGTCACCGCTATAGGGATGTGACTGGGAGACCCAGGCGCTCGGGGCGCCAGAGGAGAGGCGGGACCTGGCAGGACCCCTGACACACCCTTCACCGGCTGCTTCTCCCTGTCTCAAAGTGGGAGGAGGATGTGGAGTCCCCCTGGGTGTTGTCCACAATGCTCGAGGGTTACCAACTCCAATTCCAGCCCCCGTCCTTCAGGGGCCTTCGTGTCACCACGGTATCAGAATGGCTAGGTGGGTTCTACTCCACTTACTTTGTGGTCCCAAAAAGAGACTGAGGGTTTTTACCGATTCTGGACCTCCACAAACTCAAAGGGGACTTGAAGGTACTGAGGTTCCACGTGCTGTCCCCAGCTGCGTGTTGCAGGCCTTGTCCAGGGACCAGTGGTTTATGACACTGGACATGAGGGGTGCGTACTTCCTTGTTCCTGTTCACCCAGCTCATTGGCAGTACCTCCGATTCACATTCGAAGGGACAGCTTACAAATTCATGGTTCTTCCCCTGGGGCTCTCCTTGGCACCCCGCATTTTCACAAAGTGCATGGATGCTGTCCTGACACCTCTCACGTCCCAAGGATTGATGATCCTCAATTACCTGGACGATTAGCTAATTTGTGCCTCGACCAGCACCCAGGTCCTCTCAAACAGAGACATGCTCCTGACCCACATCGGCGGGCTGAGCATTACTGTAAACGACAAGAGGGTTGCTTTCATTGGCATGGAACTGGACTCAGTCCTCATGAGCGCACGCCTGCCCATCAGAAGGGTTCAGGTGATCTCATCTTGCATCAACCACTTTCAGCAGGGGCGGGTGGTATCCTCCCTGACCTGCCAACGCCTGTTGGGCTTGCGGACAGCGACCTCGTTGCCGATTCCCCTAGGCCTGCTCCATCTCTGGCCTCTTCAACGGTGGTTCAACTCCCACCGGCTGCACCCGAAGCGCCACCGTCACCTTAGGGCATTTTTGAGGTGACGCTGTCGCTTCTTTCTCTGAGGTGGGGTGGAGATGCTGAGGATGTGCCGCCGGGAGCTGGTCAGCACAGACGCCTCCCAGATCTGCTGGAGGGTGTGACCAAGGGCAGGTCGGCCAGCAGCTGTTGTCTACCACCTTGGAGCGGCAGGCACATCAATACACTAGAGCTCTAGAGCTGTACTACTGGCACTACAGTCTTTCCTTTCACATCTGAAAGAAAGACATGTCCTGGTGAAAACGGACAACACCACAGTGGTGGTTTACGTCAACCATCAGGATGGACTGAGGTCCCACCGCCTCAATCTTACAGCACGGGAGTGCCATCTCTGGGTTCAGGAACGTCTAGCGTCTTTACGGGCAGCGCACATACCTGACATCCTGAATGTGGCAGCGGGTATGCTCTCGAGGGAGGGCCAGCCACCTTGGGACTGGAGCTTACATCCTGTGGGACAAGTTAGGGAGGGTGCAGATGGACCTGTTTGCCTCCCTGGGCAATGCACACTGCCCGCCACTGTGGTACTCCATGTCGGAGCTACCAGGGACTCTGGGCTTGGATGCTCTGACTCACGATTGGCCAGGAGCTTACGCATTCCCCCCCTTTTCCCCTGATCCAGCCTGTGCTGGACAGGACCAGGATGGTGGAGCATCATCTGCTGCTGGTGTCCCCATACTGGCCCAGACGACCCTGGTTCAGCCTTCTCCTGTCCCTGTTGTCTGGGACACCTTGGTAAATGCCCGAGACCCGACCTGCTGTTTCAGGCCGGGGGAAGACTGTGGCATCCGAGACCGCACCGCCTCAGACTGTGGGCTTGGCCGCTGAACGGCACCAATGGCCCCATGTTAGACCTACAGGAGGGCGTAAGGAACACCATGCAGAGCGCAAGGTGACCAGCTACAACCGTGGCATCAGTTGCGCTGACAGTTGTTCTGCTCTTGGTGCACTGGTATTGAGTTTGTGCCCGAGTCATGCAGGGTGCAGTATGTCCTCCAATACCTGCAGTTTCACTTGGATGAGGGCTTGGCAGCCTCTACACTGAGAGGGTATTTGGCCGCTATATCAGCCTGCCATGTGGAGTGGATGGACAGGCCAGTGGGGCGCCAGCCCTTAGTCTCCAGGTTTATGAAGGGCGTTTGTCGCCTGCGTCCAGCTAGGACCTGCTTAATGGCGAGCTGGGCTCTGGATGTGGTCTTGGCAGCTTTGGCAAAGCCGCCTGCCTCCCCGAAACATCTCTCTATGAAGGTGGTTTTCTTGGTAGCATTACTTCCATAAAGAGGGGTGGGTGAGCTCCATGCTCTTCCAGTAAGTCCTGAGTGCTACAGGATGGACCCCGGGGGAGGAGTATATCTCTCCGCCCCAAACCTTCATTCCTCCCGAAGGTTCTGTCAGACAGAACATCCCTTTTATCCTGTCTGCTTACGACCCCCCCCTCCCGTGGAGTCTGGGCCTCCCTCCGTCATGCTGTGCCCTGTGTGGCACTGGCAGCCGATGTGGAGCAGACACGGTCAGTGAGAACAACAGACAAGCATTTGGTCTATGGTGAGAGCCCAGCCCCCAGGACTCTTATCAAGCAGAGGATCGTGGATTGGGGACACGATTATGGATCGATCACTGGAACGTGAAGACGATTATGACAGCATACCGCCTGGCTGGCAGGACAGTGCTTTGACCTGTGGTGGCACATTCAACGAGGTGTGGCTGTGTCCTGGGCTCTATTGAGAGTGCCACTCACTGATATCTGTGCTACGGCCAGCTGGGCTTCCTCTTGCACATTTTGCTAGGTACTATTGGGTAATGTGGCACCTCCCTCTGCAGCTAGTTCAGCGGTACTGGGCGTCACCTCACCATCCGGGGAATGCACCAGGACCTCCCTTTTCGCATTGACGGCCCCTGGGACTTCGCCACTGGCTGGCCAGGTCCCTCTAGCACTGACTAAATCTGGTACGGGTATCCCAATATAGTGAAACCACAGTTATGTGAGCTATATGGATGACTCCAATCCTCTACAGTGCTAGAGGCGCCTCAAATTATGTGGAGAATGTGTCACAGACATGGGGTCTATATATAGGGGCAGACCTCAGCTGTGACACAGGTGTACACGAAGGGAATCTGTAAGGCCTCACCTTGGATGTATCCCTCCGCTGTGGAGTGATACCAATATCTTGGAGTGATCCATATACAGTGGGGCAAAAAAGTATTTAGTCAGCCACCAATTGTGCAAGTTCTCCCACTTATAGATGAGGCATGTAATTTTCATCATAGGTACACTTCAAATATGACAGACAAAATAAGAAAAATCCAGAAAAATCACATTGTAGGATTTTTAATGAATTTATTTGCAAATTATGGTGGAAAATAAGTATTTTGTCACCTAGAAACAAGCAAGATTTCTGGCTCTCACAGACCTGTAACTTCTTTAAGAGGCTCATCTGTCCTCCACTCGTTACCTGTATTAATGGCACCTGTTATCAGTATAAATGATACCTGTCCACAACCTCAAACAGTCACACTCCAAACTCCACTATGACCAAAACCAAATAGCTGTCAAAGGGACACCAGAAACAAAATTGTAGACCTGCACCAGGCTGGGAAGACTGAATCTGCAATAGGTAAGCAGCTTGGTTTAAAGAAATCAACTGTGGGAGCAATTATTAGGAAATGGAAGACATACAAGACCACTGATAATCTCCCTCGATCTGGGGCTCCACGCAAGATTTCACCCCGTGGGGTCAAAATGATCACAAGAACGGTGAGCAAAAATCCCAGAACCACACGGGGGGGGACCTAGTGAATGACCTGCAGAGAGCTGGGACCAAAGTAACAAAGCCTACTATCAGCAAGGGCATTGAAGATGAAACATGGCTGGGTCTTTCAGCATGACAATGATCCCAAACACGCCGCCCGGGCAACGAAGGAGTGGCTTCGTAAGAAGCATTTCAAGGTCCTGGAGTGGCCTAGCCAGTCTCCAGATCTCAACCAAATAGGAAACTTTGGAGGGAGTTGAAAGTCCGTGTTGCCCAGCAACAGCCCCAAAACATCACTGCTCTAGAGGAGATCTGCATGGAGGAATGGGCCAAAATACCAGCAAGTGTGTGAAAACCTTGTGAAGACTTACAGAAAACATTTGACCTCTGTCATTGCCAACAAAGGGTATATAAAAGTATTGAGAAACCTTTTATTGACCAAATACTTATTTTCCACCATAATTTGCAAATCAATTTATTAAAAATCCTACAATATGATTTTCTGGATTTTTTCCGTCATAAATTACAGGCCTCATCTTTTTAAGTGGGAGAACTTGCACAATTGGTGGCTGACTAAATACTTTGTTGCCCCACTGTAGCTCACAACCTTCAATCTTTCTGTTTTGCTCTAGGACACACACGTCTCCTGAATGGAAGTACATGGAGATAGTTTAGTGCCTAAAACAAGGGGATAAATACATGTCTAAGATCAGGGAACTTTTAACATCTCTGAGATATAGGACAGGCACTTTAGAAAATCTAAAGGAAGTTTGTTCTGAAAGAAATTTAGAACAAACTGTGTTCAAAAGCAAACTGCAAGATTGTTTGTCAAAATGTTACAATGGCAATTCCTACATGAGTAGAGTTAATGATTAAACCTGTACTCCTCTGGGAAAAAATTGAATAACTAGGACTTAAAACAAGCTAGAATCATACTTGTGGAATTAAAGAATGGTGCACACAATTTTATTTAACGAGTTACACAAAGCAGTGATGGTGTATACAAGTCAGAAAGAGACCAAAAGGGATGGCTAGTAGGGTTCTAATAAAACTACAATTCTCAATCGTTGGAGCAGAGATGACATGCACTCACAAGTACAGCATTACAGGAAAGGTAAAGCAGACAGTCAAATGTAAATGCTTAATCAAGCATTCTCACCAATAAATCACATGTCATCCTAGCAAGCATTCTCTCGCATCAATCAAGTTTTGTTCTCTCCAAACCTAGTGAGAAAAACTGTATATATAGAATAAAGTGTGGATGTGTTTCTCTGAACGGATCACTGTCGTTCTTCCCTGGTCCTCTTCGTGTTCTAACGGAACTGCAGGGGACTGACACGCAGACCAATCACATCTTTTCCGATCTCCGTCACCTTGGAAATAAGGTTCAAGGGTCAGAGATATCACTGGGAAGGTGATGTCTAAACTCTGTTTAAATACTGACAAAGCAATTAATACAACATTTACATAAAAGCGGGACACTTCTAAATAGGAGGGGCTTTGTGTACATAACACAGTACAGCAGTTCTCTTGACTGACCTGTGTGACCCTGCAGACCTGGCCTTTGTAGGGGGGGCAGTAGCAGGCCCCAGACAGAGGGCACTTCTCCACGGGGCGTCCACGGTATAGGGGCGTGTAGGAGGCAGCGCACAGGTCAAATGGATTGTGGGGGTCGTAGTTCAGCTGGTGAGCATCTGTCAGAGTCTTCTCGCAGGCTGCCAAGATCTTGCGTGTCTAAAAGACAGCGATAGAGATGGTAAAATTGACAATATGGAAATAATTGCATTTATATACAGACAAACAGTTAGATTGTTACCTGCTGTGCCACCTCTGGTTTGGGCCCTAATTCAAGCAAGCGACGGGCAAAACTGGCAGCTGTCTTGAAGTTCTTCAGTTTGAAGAACAGATTTAGTGCCGTACGCAATACCAGGACCATGTGGACTGGCTGGAGACTGCAGTGGGTGAAGTAAGCTGCCATCTGAAAATATCAAACAATCAAATACAATAATTAAAAGACTACTGGGTAGTAAACTTAACGGTTGAGATGGGATGTAGAGAAACAATGACAATACCTCACACAGCCTCTTCTGCTGGTCCAATGTGTCTTTAGGCAACTTCTTCCTTTCTGTTTCCATGGTGAGGCCAACAATGTATTCTCTGCAGATTGTGATCAGCTGCTGAGCCTAAGAGAGACAGTAACCTCAAATCAGGTAACCACCACCAACTACCATCCGGCCCACACTTGATTAACCACAGTAAATAACATTGACCGCAATGAAATCATTTCACTCTAAAACATGTCTGCATACCTCTGCGATCTCCTGCTTGTTGTCGACCACCAGCAGTGGCACAGACAGCAGGATGGCGCGGAAGCGTTCAACGGCCTCCTCAAAGCGGCCGGCAGTGGTGAGCTGGTAGCACTGCTGCAGGCGGGCGATGAGGTCAGAAAGACGAAGACCCACGGCAGGCAGCCCTTGCTTGGTCCCACAGTCCTTCCAGTTCCTCTGGGGGTTGCCACGCAGGCAGGGTAGAGAAGGCAGGCCCAGGTAGCAGGTCCGCCCGCGGGACAGAGTCTGCATGAACAGCTGCTTATAGGGCCCAAACTGCACCACCCCAACCTGGTCATGGAGCAACTGAAAAGTAGAGGAAGAGAGAGACTTTGTACTAAAGTATAAACCTGTATAGAATGTGTGTGTGCGCGCGTGTGTGTGTGTAAGCTTACCCTCATGGCGGTCTCAAATGAGCCTGCCAGGACGTGGTCCACAGGGAGCTGGGAGTTGTTGCACCACAGCTGTGTGGGGCTCATGCCCTTAGTGGGCGGGACAAAGAAACCATCTTCAGCCCCTCCTCCAGAGCCAGCTGACAACTCCTAGTGGTAGAGAAAATAAACGTTCTCAAACTGACATGTCATCATTCCTGCTATGATTTACATTCCTTAAGCCAAATTGTCAAGACAGAACTGATGTCAAAGAAGAGTGAATCATCTCACCAGCTCTGGAGGAAGGTCCAGATCTTCCTCCACCTCCCAACCTCCTCCTTCCTCCTTCGCTGCACCTCCTTCCTCTCCTAATCCATCCTGGGCATCCATGAAGCCATCTGATGGAAACAGAGAAGAGAAATGAGATGAACATAGGAAGAGATGGAGTAACAGGCAGGGTCCATCAGATGTCTCTACTTTCTGACTGACTCACCCTCATCCAGCTGAAGCTCTGCATCCTCTCCCCAGCCCTCTCCTCCTGGGGCATCAACATCCATGTCTGCAGCCATCTGACCAGCCTTCCCTGAATCACACACACAACAAAACAAACACATTTAACATCTCTACGCAACAAGTACTCTGACCACTTCCCACTCCAACATAAAAACATTTTCAACTTAATACACGCCATGCTGACATGGCACATTACATCACCATTGCATCTAAACATTACATCTAAACTCAAATGACTGTATGGAGTGTCAGGGCTGAGGACTCACTCACCTTTGGCTGCAATGGCTCCCTCAAAGAAGCCCTTGGACACAGTAAGCAGGGGCCAGTTGGTATCCAGGGGGTTGATAGGTGGTGGTGGCTGCAGCAGCTGGGCATTGAGGTCCACCTCAGGGACAGTCTCCTTCTCCAGGTCAAATGTCTCTTTCAGGGATTCTGCCTCTTCGTCCATCCCGTGGGTAGCAGCAGTCAGATATGCCAGTGACTCTACATATGGAAGACAGCCACACAGAGATCAGAGTTACAGACAAGCAGTTTAGACCAAAAGCACCAGAAACAAGAGTCTTGTGTCAGAAATGTCAAGGGAGTGGGAGAGAGATTGAGGTGTTTGAATTAAGGGGGACTCACTCTGGCCACAGTTCTTCAGTATGCGAACTCTCTCGCTGACGTCCCCCAGATACAGAGCACCCTGGTAGTGTCCACTCATGTCCTTCCTGATCTCAGCTGCAACACCACACAGACGTCTGTCATACAACTGACAAACACACCGTCAGTCAAACAAAAGACAAAAACAACAAAATAATCTCTTACCGATCTTCATCATCTTGCGGAGCTTGGCCAGGTTACCAGTGATGAGGTAGAGGAAGGTGAGCTTGTCAAAGTTCTTGGTCCTCTGATAGCACATCTCCACGACCTGGTGATGACCCTGCAGCAGCGCAGCCTCTCCCAGCCGCTCCCAGCAGCCCCTCTCATCCAGAGCCTTGGCAGCCTCCAACGCCACCTACAGACACAAAGGAAAAATTACATCACACAGTGTTTCACACAGATGATCTCAAGAGATTCCCAATGAAACCTGGGGTCTCAAACTCACTTCAATGTTGCCACACTCCAGAGCTAGAGTGAAGCGGGTCTTCTCATCCTTGACAAAGTGCAGGGCTACCTCAGGGTAACCCTTCTTCTGCAGGTAGGAGATGATGGACTGGCCAACCAGCTTGGCATTACGCACCATGTGCAGAACCTGGAGGAAACAAAGGTCGGGGGTCACAAAGTCAGTCTAAAAGAAAAAGAGATGACCATGTTAACTCTAAGAGATAGGAGCACTGAATTGCATCGTTCTCACCTCTTCATATTTGCGGTTGACCAGGGCCAGTTTGAAGCGGTACTCCGTGGGGTCGATGGTCAGCACACGGGGCCTGCACTCACGGTCAAGACAGTAGACGCTGTTGCCTCTGACCCGGGTCACGTAGATGGGCAGGTCCAGAGTCCGGATGATACCATGATCACTACAGACAAGAGTAGAGTGTGATAAGAAAAATTGGATACTCCCCTCGTCTCTCAAACGCATCACTGAAGGAGTAAACAGCTTTCATATTCCAGTATGTTCAAAAAGGACTAGGAAGGGAATGAATCAATATACTGTACTTCGAATATACTCTGAATAAAGTGTGCGTTTGTGGCGTCTTGTGCATTACCCTGAGGTGAGGGCGTATTTAATGTGGTTAGATGTGGTGTAAATGAAGACACCACTCTCGTCCCAGGCTCCACTCTTCACACGGATGTTCTCATGGATGTTGCACAGACTCTCCAGCTTCCTGTTGCAAATCATAATTGCTGCAGAGGAAAGCAGAGATTTATCAACAAATTTAACAGCAGGTAAATCTGGGGTACTAGAGAGCGAGGGAACAGCTAAAAGGGGTGTAAATCTAGGATACATTGTTGACAACAGCTATAGAGAGTGAATTGTGGTATGTTTAAAAACAGCAAGAGGGCCCAAAACCTTGACAGCCAAGCTGTAGAGAAAGTAGAGGACAGATAAGAGTGTAATCCTGATATTGGATCTGAGTGTGTTTAGAGTGTACAGTACGTACCGTGTTTAGCCAGCAGGGCCACGTGGCTGGTGTCAGCACTCCACACCACATACTTGACCTTGGCGATCTTCACGGTTGCCAGCGAGCGTTTTTGCTGCACGTCGAAGAGGGTGACCCCATCTGCGTCGCGCAGCAGCAGGGAGCCTGTCCCGGCGTAAAAGATCTCCTCACAGCTGGGCACCTGCACCTTCTTCACAATCTCATTCTTCAGGTTTTTGATTAGCAGCTGGAGGGAGAGCAGGGTTATTATAGTCATCCTCTGACCACTCAAATGTACCATACCCATATTTAGAATAACTACAGCCATTGGCCCAGAAATTACAAATACAATTTAATAATGTGCACACACACTTACAGAATGCATGCGGTCCAGAACAGCAAACCTGTTCCTTGCGACCCAGACTGCAGTCAGACCGGAAGACCTCTTCCCCTCAGGAGCTGCAGGAGGGGGAGAAAGAATGAACATGGGTTTAGTGGGTTTTCATAATCTAAAAAACAGGATATGAAACTGGAATTACATTGACACTTCACAGATGTTGTCTCGCTATACGAGAGAATAAGGGTGCCGCTTTACCATCTGGGTTCTGAGAGTCGCTCTCTTTGGGAATGGCATACAGGTCATAGGTGCTGTTCTCCAGGTTGGTTGCCCTCTGAAAGAGCAAGACAGCATTACATTTTCAACAACTAAAGAAACGGTGTCTAAATTGAGTGTGTGTGTACAGTCGTGGCCAAAATTTTTGAGAATGACAAATATTAATTTCCAAAGTTTGCTGCTTCAGTGTCTTTAGATATTTTTGTCAGATGTTACTATGGAATACTGAAGTATAATTACAAGCATTTCATAAGTGTCAAAGGCTTTTATTGACAATTACATGAAGTTGATGCAAAGAGTCAATATTTGCAGTGTTGACCCTTCTTTTTCAAGACCTCTGCAATCTGCCCTGGCATGCTGTTAATTACACATCCTGACTGATAGCAGCCCATTCTTGCATAATCAATGCTTGGAGTTTGTCAGAATTTTTGGTTTTTGTTTGTCCACCTGCCTCTTGAGGATTGACCACAAGTTCTCAATGGGATTAAGGTCTGGGGAGTTTCCTGGCCATGGGCAAGAAATATTGACGTTTTGTTCCCCGAGCCACTTAGCTATCACTTTTGCCATATGGCAAGGTGCTCCATCATGCTGGAAAAGGCATTGTTCATCACCAAACTGTTCCTGGATGGTTGGGAGAAGTTGCTCTCAGAGAATGTTGGTACCATTCTTTATTCATGGTTGTGTTCTTAGGCAAAATTGTGAGTGAGCCCACTCCCTTGGCTGAGAAGCAACCCCACACATGAATGGTCTCAGGATGCTTTACTGTTGGCATGACACAGGACTGATGGTAGCGCTCACCTTGTCTTCTCCGGACAAGCTTTTTTCCAGATGGCCCAAACAATCAGAAAGTGGATTCATCAGAGAAAATGACTTTACCCCAGTACTCAGCAGTCCAATCCATGTACCTTTTGCAGAATATCAGTCTGTCCCTGATGTTTTTCCTAGAGAGAAGGGGCTTCTTTGCTGCCCTTCTTGAAACCAGGCCATCCTCCAAAAGTCTTCACCTCATTGTGCGTGCAAATGCACTCACACCTGTCTGCTGCCATTCCTGAGCAAGCTCTGTACTGGTGGTGCCACAGCGGAATCAACTTTAGGAGACGGTCCTGGCGCTTGCTAGACTTTCTTGGGCGCACTGAAACCTTCTTCACAACAATTGAACCGCTCTCCTTGAATTTCTTGATGATCTGATAAATGGTTGATTTAGGTGCGATCTTACTGGCAGCAATATGCTTGCCTGGGAAGCCCTTTTTGTGCAAAGCAATGATGACGTCACGTGTTTCCTTGCAGGTAACCATGTTTGACAGAGGAAGAACAAATGATTCCAAGCACCACCCTTCTTTTTAAGCTTGGTCTGTTATTCAAACTCAATCAGCATGACAGAGTGATCTCCAGCCTTGTCCTCGTCAACACTCACCCCTGTGTTAACGAGAGAAGAACTGACATGATGTCAGCTGGTCCTTTTGTGGCGGGGCTGAAATGTAGTGGAAATGTTTTTGGAGGATTCAGTTCACTTGCATTGCAAAGAGGGACTTTTTTTTTTATCTGATCACTCTTCATAACATTCTGGAGTATATGCAAATTGCCATCATACAAACTGAGGCAGCAGACTTTGTGAAAATTAATATTTGTGTCATTCTCAAAACTTTTGGCCACGACTGTACTGTATAACCTATTATGTGTATGCACTTCTTTTTAAGAGCGAGACTCACAGTGCAGAGCAAGACAGCATTCTCTGCGGGGTTGTAAGACATGCTGAACACTGGGAACTTTGACCCACTAGTAGAAAAACAGAACGTGGTTAGATTCCACATAATGACAAAACCAGCTGACCTCTCGCATTCTTTTATAAAACGGCAGCAGTCACTCATCCTTGAGAACTCTGTTTCAGGACAGTAAAGACTCTGCAGTATTAAATGAGCATGCATACGCACACACACACCTGCGCAGCTGCATGACAGCGGTGTCCTTGCTGCTGTTAAAGTCGAGCTGGCGCAGGAAGCGGTCCTTGACATAGTAGAGCATGTTGCCGTACACAGCATAGGCCGGACGCTCACGCTCCAGCTTAAACACCAGCATACCACTGTCATGACCTGGAGGACAAACAGCCTGGTTACACACTCCACTTCTAATTAACAAATGCCTCCAACACAGTCACTGAAAGACAGTGAAATGAAGTGCAGCAATATTCAGTATGTTTGTCTATCTGCATACGAGTTGGGTAAAGACTTAAGACTATCAGATCCAACCGCCTTACAATGTAATCTACTTCGAGCACATTAAAAAGCCCCATAATGTTATCATTATGTGTAAGTCACTTACCAGCAGCAAATAGATTGAGGTTGGGGTGAGCCCCCAGCACCCAGAAGCGGTCGTGGTCCCTGCGGAAGGTCTGGACACCGGTCCTTTTGGACATGTCCCACACACGGATACTCTTGTCCTCAGAGTTGGACAGGATAAGCTCCTGGCGGGGGTGGAAGACAGCACAGGACACATTGTTGTAGTGGCCCCTGCAGGTGTCCAGTTCCCACGCCTTGGACTCTGGGGAAGGGGAGAAAGTAAGACAAATCAAGTTAGAAAATTGCTAGGATCTTAAGGAGAATTTTTTATTTTTTAAATCAGCAACCAAGTATGTTCTTTAAATAGCACTGTACCTTTATTTAAAAAAATGATCATCTGCAGTTCATAAACAAGTACATAGTGAAGACAATTCATTATCTGGGTTGTTCCATGAAATGAGTCCCTTTTTAGATATTTATTTTTTACACTAAAACAACCCTTCATGCATAAAGAACACATGTTCAACTTAATAAAAAACATGTCTTGCCATCTCAAGAGGTTAAATAATAAAAATGAAGATAGTAAGTGCCTATTAAGTGTCAAATAAAGTAACAGGGTGAATGGACGCTTCTTGTGTGCAACAGTGAGGGACAATTCAATGAAAGCGTCCCCAAAAATATGAAATTGTTAAAAAAAAAAAAATTCTAGCCCATCTTTGGGTAACAGGGTTGACGTGTTATGCTCAACCCACTCAAGTTTTCCACCACAAAACAGAAAATGTCCAAAAAGAGTAATCAGCTCACCTGATTTTACAGTGTGATTTGACTATAAGATGTTCAATGTTTTTTTTGTATTTTTATTGTTAAAAAATGAATAGTTTCACCTTATTAAAACAAGATTTCAGTTTATGTAACAGGGTTGACCTTAAAAAGACAACCTGTACCCTGTTTTACCTTAAAATGAATCACATGAAAGAAATGTTCAGAAATGACTGTCAACGCAACAAAATAACTCTGGCTTTACAGTAGCTAGGTTTCCATCCAATTAGCGACAGTTTCATGCGAATATTCTAGAATCCACATAAAGAAATGTTGTAGTGTTTTCACCAAACTGACTTGTTGAGGATAAAAATAGGTGCGTGATGAAGAGGTGCACACAAAACACATTTTTTCAGCTTAAGTTTTCATGTACCAAATAAAATTCATTAGTTCAATGTTTCCATCGCATTTTGAATTGTTGCATTATAATATAATATAATAATAATAATATATGCCATTTAGCGGACGCTTTTATCCAAAGCGACTTACAGTCATGTAAATGTAATGTGTGCATACATTCTACATATGGGTGGTCCCGGGAATTGAACCCACTACCCTGGCGTTACAAGCGCCATGCTCTACCAACTGAGCTACAGAAGGACCACACCGCATTAAATAGCAAATATGACTACTCTAGTCTTCACACGTGCGCACAAGCCAACAGCTCGCAGATACGGTGCGGGTAGGCTAGTCAACATGAGATTATTATGGATAAGCGTGAGAATATTAGTCAAATATCGATCATCATGTCACCAGAATAAGACCCGATATATTTTGTGGAAAGGAGCATCAACATTACTGTGCACTTTTACCATTACTTATTTAATTTGAAGCCTAATAAACTGAATGGTTTCCCAAGTCGTGGTGGGAGGACCACACACACACACACCTTATTATCGTAACTCCAAGTTTACTTCGGTATGATGATTATTATCGAAGTTTCCACCGCCATTTCTCGCATAATTCATTTTACAGACACAAAAAGATCCCACTATGTCTAACGAACAAATTCTGTCAGCATTAAAAAACAAATTGTACAGAAACTTCCTGTTTCCATCGCAGCTGACATGATTCGTATTTTTAGACGGTATGACTTTACTCACATAAAAACTGTGGATTGTCATGACATTGCCCTCTTTGGGTATAGCAAGCCCCATCCCCCTCTCCCTGCCTCCCCCTTCAACTAGGCTGCTGTTGTCAGCAGACCATGTTTTTCTCCATTAGGAGAGGATGAAAGTTGTAGACCAATCTTTTAACCATACCACGTGGTTAAACTCTTAGACTATCAATACCAACAGAATAAGAACAAGTCTTTGATATGAATTACTAGTCTGCAGCTAGGAATTCGGTATCATTGAACGCTAAGAACGACAACCGCCGAAACATCCATTCTATAACAAATGAATTAATGTCACTGAACTATCCCCTCTAACCAAGACAGAGAGAGAGAGGACAAAACTCTCCAACTGAAACAAACTTTTCACCAGCGATCCAGACACACTGAGCGTTTATATTAATATTGATTGCAATTGTTCCCGAATGAGTGAGCATTCATGTGCAAAGGATTAGCATTTCAATTGTTAAAATTATCACTTTGTAGTGAGTTCTTAGTCGACCCCCACTTCCCCTTTTGTCTAACAAGCCACCATGCCGGTTTAGCCCTCTAGGGCACATTCTCCTATAATTTCTTGTAACCATATTGACTTTGTTTGTTTGTTTGTTTATGCATTTCTGTGAATTACTTAGTAATAAATAAATGATTTAAGACAATTGATGTATGGATGACTCTTAGTGAAGACTGGGTTCGTGCAGATAACCAACAATTTACGACTTTTGGAAAGAGACTAACGTGAGGTAAAGTAAATAATTCATTCATTTGAAGACTAATGGATCAGATTAAATATCTGAAAAGTTATTTTAGGAAATAATAACTTTGTAATCTGAATATTTTACCTTGGTGCCCCGATGTCCTAGTTAATTACAGTTACATGATTAATCAGTTGATTGCGTAATACTAATTACAGAGAATCTTTGATAAAAACTATAAGTCTTCAATTTAATGATAGCAAAGACACGACAGGATGGATACGGTGTTAATGATGGTGAAAAAATGTTGGGGTTAAAACTTTAGGGCTAGGGGGCAGTATTCGGAAATTCAGATGAATTACGTGCCCAAAGTAAACTGCCTTCTACTCAGGCCCAGAAGCTCGGATATGCATATAATTGGTAGCATTGGATAGAAAAGTCTGAAGTTTCTAAAACTGTTAAAATAATGTCTGTGAGTATAACAGAACTGATATGGCTGGTGAAAACCGAGGAAAATCCATCCAGATTTTTTCTTTTAGGTCACAGGCCATTTCAATGCTAGTCTATGGGAATATACAAATAAATAGCTCCCAGATTGCAGTTCCTATGGCTTCCACTAGATGTCAACAGTCTCTAGAAAGGGTTTCAGGCTTGTTTTTTGAAAAATTAGCAAGTAGTTGTAGTTTTTCAATGTCTCTCATCAGGACTCTAGTCTTGTGGCGCGCGTGAATGAGGGCGCTCACTTCGTTATTTATCTCTGGTATTGAACATACTACATTCTGTCTTAAATTGTATCATTTATTTACATATTAGGGTACCTGAGGATTGATTAGAAACGTTGTTTGACTTGTTTGGAAGAAGTTTACCTGTAACTTTTGGGATTCCTTCGTCTGCATGTTGAACGAGTGGATTACTGAATCAAACGCGCCAAATAAACTGACTTTTTTGGGATATAAAGAAGGACTTTATCAAACAAAACAACCATTTGTTGTGTAGCTGGTACCCGTGGGATTGCAAACAGAGGATGATCCTCAAAGTGAAGTGATTTATTTTAGCGCCATTTCTAATTTGTGGCACCTCTGCTGGTTTGAAAAATGTTTAATGCTGGTGTAAACGGGGAGCTGTCAGATAATCGCATGGTATGCTTTCGCTGTAAAGCCTTTTTGAAATCTGACAACGCGGTTGGATTAACAAGAAGTTAAGCTTTTAAAACGATATAAGACACCTGTATTTTCATTAATGTTTAATATTACGATTGTTGTATTTAGAAATTTGCACTCTGCAATTTCACCGGATGTTGTCGAGGTGGGATGCTAGCCCAAAGAGGTTTAATTAAGTTGTTAAAATGTTGCTATGTCATAGAGGGTGCACAGAGGGACATGTCGAAATACCGAATTTTGGCAGTTTAGCAAGTCTTTATTCATATTTTTTTTTAAATGAATGTATTGAATTGCAAGCATTTCATGGAATGACCTATTCTACTTACCGTTCATCCTCCAGATCTTGACCTGCCGGTCGTCAGCCCCTGAGACGATGAGGGGCATGGTGGGATGGAAGGCGGCCCAGTTGACCCCACGATCGTGACCCTGCAGGGAGAGAGGGAAACTCACACGGCTCACAACTGGCCCAGACTTTATCTTAATAAGCACAAACTCCTGGGCCTACCAATAACATTACTGTTAATTTCAGTGACCTGCTCAGTTCTCACAACTAAAGTACCATTAATAGACAGCAATGTCTTACAGAGAGACTCAAAACAGACTCTAACCTCGAGCACGTGTTTGACAACGGCATCGGATGCTCCGAACAGATCGACACCAGAGATGCCTCGCACATCAGTTTCCACGGCCCCGGGAGAGAGGTTCTTCTTCCTCAGACCTGGAACCAACATGCATAGCACCACGCACAAGGGGGATCCATATATGTGTTACACAGGGGCACCCAGATACAGGTCAGGGAGAAAAAACATGATACATTAATACACTCTAAAATAGATACCATCAACAAAAGGCAAAGATAGAGGTTTCTGATCATACTAAACACACAAACGTAGCTGTTGAATTACCGAAACACACACACACACACACACACACACACACACACACACACACACACACACACACACACACACACACACACGCTGAAGAGCAAGGACACAACCAGTGTTCTCGGTGTGGTCCTAACTCGAGTACAGGAGGAACACTATCACCATATTTAGCACATCAAAATCATTGAGATGATTGTTGATTAATTAATCAACAACATAAAGAGCGTCACAGTTCTCCTATCATTGGATTACAGTTAATCTAGGGCTGACCCAAATTATTCGACTGGTTGATAGGCTGTTGGTTGAACAATTCTTTTAAAAATAAAAGTTGAGCGGTAGACTAATTGTTTGCTACTGTCTGTCAATTCTCCCATTAATACAGTACCAGTCAAAAGTTTGGACACACGCATTCAAGGGTTCATTTAATTTTGTACTATATTGTAGAATAATAGTGAAGACATCAAAACTATAAAATAACGCATGGAATCATGTAGTACCCAAAAATGTGTTAACAGATATTTTATATTTGAGATTCTTCAAAGTAGCCATTGTTTATCTAGATCACAGCTTTGTACACTCTTGGCATTCTCTCAACCTCCTTCACCTGGAATGCTTTTCCAACAGTCTTGAAGGAGTTCCCACATATGTTGAGCACTTGTTGGCTGCTTTTCCTTCCCTCTGTGGTCCAACTCATCACAAACCATCTCAATAGGGTTGAGGTCAGGTGATTGTGGAGGCCAGGTCATCTGATGCAGCACTCCATCACTCTCCTTCTTGGTCAAATAGCCCTTACATAGCATGGAGGTGTGTTTTGGGTCAATGTCCTGTTGAAAAACAAATGATCATCCCATCTGTCTTGTGCTTAGTGGGACTGAGTATTGCTGCAGAATGCTGTGGTAGCATGCTGGTTAAGTGTGCCTTGAATTCTAAATACATCACACAACGTCAACAGCAAAGCACCCCCACACCACCTCCTCCATGCTTCAAGGTTGGAACCACACATGCAGAGAGCATCCGTTCACCTACTCTGCATCTCAAAGAAGTGGCAGTTGGAACCAAAAATCTCAAATTTGGCCTCATCAGACCAAAGGACAGATTTCCACCGGTCTAATGTCCATTGCTCGTGTTTCTTGGCCCAAGCAAGTCTCTTATTATTGTTGTCCTTTATGAGTGGTTTCTTTGTAGCAATTCAACCATGAAGACCTGATTCCGCAGTCTCTTCTGAACAGTTGATGTTGAGCTGTGTCGCGTTACTTGAACTCTGTGAAGCATTTATTTGGGCTGCAATTTCTGAGGCTGTTAACTCTAATGAACTTGTCCTCTGAGGCAGAGGTAACTCTGGGTCTTCATTCCCTGTGGCAGTCCTCATGAGAGACAGTTTCATCATAGTGCTTGATGGTTTTTGTGACTGCATTTGAAGAAACTTTCAAAGTTCTTGACATTTTCTGGATTGACAACTTCATGCCTTAAAAAGAATGGACTGTCGTTTCTCTTCGCTTATTTGAACTGTTCTTGACATAATATGGGCGTGGCTTTTTAGTGTCCCCAGCACAAGGTGCACCTGTGAAATGATCATGCTGTTTAATCAGCTTCTTGATATGCCACACCTGTCAGGTGGATGGATTATCTTGGTAAAGGAGAAATGTTCACAAACAGGGATGTAAACAAATGTGTACAGAATGAGAGAAATAAGCTTTTTGTGCATATGCAACATATCCGGGATCTTTTATTTCAGCTCATGAAACATGGGACCAACACTTTAAAAGTTGCGTTCACATGTTTTGATTTCAGTGTAAAATGTGCCCATTTGGGGATCTGATAGTATTTCTGATTGGCTTAATGCACCACCACTAATGAGCTGTGGAGCTTTGAGAATGAAAATAATCCCCCCCCCCAGGCCTCTCCCTTTTGATAACCACTCAGCATGAGTGAAAAATGTCATGCTCTGATTCAGTAGAAACGTCACAAAACTGCCTACCTGATTTCTTCTTATCCCTCGCAAAAATAGCCTACAACTAGCCCAGAATATGATATACAATGTTGCAAGGAGTTTCAGGTTGGACCCAAGTTATGTTGATATGTTTAAAGTTCATTGCAGACAGGCCGCGCTAGACAATGTGATTTATAGGATATTTATTTTTTATCCAGAAATTTATCATGAAATGTTTGTTGGCTTTATTGGCTATTTTTCCATAGTTGGCACTATAAGTTATTTTTGTCATTTAGATTTGTAGCATTTTGACTAACCTCATGACAAAGACAAATGGGCATTTGAAAACCATAACTGGCACACAGATCGGTAGAAATGGTAAGATAAATTGGCATTCTACACGAAAAGGTTTGCAAACTCCTCATGTAGCCTATTACCAGCAACTTCAGGAGTGTAATGGCAGAATCTGCGAAAGCCAATATGAGCGGGAGGATGGTCGAGTCATGTGTGTCTTATTTTAGAAAACAGTGAGCTTAACGCATCAGACAAGCTCAATGCATATTTAGTTGATTTTATTAAAACACATAGGGTGCCTATATATGGAAAACCACAATTGGTCTAAAGAACAGACAACCTTCGGTAGACCAAGACAATTTTCCAGTCGGGGTAGCCCTAAATGAATCAAATCACAAAAGAGATGACACCCAGGACTCGAGTCAGAACACACACTTAATCTAGAGAAAACAGTCTGCGTCAGTGTCTCCAGCCCAGAGAAATCACGTGGTGAACAGATAACCCAACAGGATCAAGAAGAGGATTCATGAAGGAGAACTGCACTAGGAACCCATGTGCAGGTGTGGATGTTTCCTGGGGGAGCATGGGGACAGGTGACAAGCGGAAGTGGGAAGAGGTGGATTTGATCGATGGGCTGGTGGTTGGGGTTGTAAAGAGGTGCTCTGATGGGGCGTTGAATGTCAGGAGGGTGAGTAGTATTTGAGTCCATGCTTGGGTTAGATACTGCTACAAACAAAACATCTTACTGCTGCTGTGAGGTTTCTGTCATGCAAAGAGTTCATGCTTCCTGACCAACAAGCTTATCATTTACCAGTCAAAGTAATCTAAAGCAGGGATGTTATGGCTACTTACAGTATTACTTACTGACTGTGCCATGGAGACATTGTGCGCTGCACAGATTGAGCATTATATAGTGCAGGTTTATTAGTTATTATAAACTGGGTGGTTCAAGCCCTGAATGCTGATTGATACAGTATACCATGGCTGTCAGCCAGACCGTATACCACATATGACAAGACATTTATTTTTACTGCACTAATTACATTGGTAACCAGTTTATAATAGTAATAAGGCACCTCTGGGGTTTGTGGTATATGGCCAAATTACCACGGCTAAGGGCTGTGTCCAGGCACTCAGTTGCGCACAAGAACCCTTGGTGGTATATTGGTTGTATACCACACCCCCTGGAGCCTTATTGCTTAATTAGTACGTTTGTGAGGTATGTGTTCTTCTCATTAATGAGAGCAGTTAGTAGTGAGTGGTAGCACAGAGTTGATGGCTAATACAGTTTACTTGGGGTATTTGAGGGGTGCAATTGTGATGGCCAACAGCCTGGCGACAGTATTACATGTAGTGTGTGTGTTGAGAATGAGGTAGGACACTTAGAGACCTAAAATGGGTCAGTGAATGGGAAGAGTGAAAGAATGACAGAAAGACAGGCAAGACACACCAAAGAAAAGTAGATATTAAAACATGCAGAAGCACAGAAACACCTCTCCCATATTCTCGCTCTCCATATTTCTCACGTCACCTAGTGTTACCTTTCTTACCTCATTTTAATCCACTCTACAAATCTTCAGTGAAAGGTATTTAGTTCTGTTCATAACTAGGCTCTCTTCATCAGTTTTCCCTATTCTAAAACTATCATTTTCACTCTATTCAACTGTCCATCTCAACTAAGGAGAGGTGTTTCTGCAAAAAGCCCAGAGATTAATTCTCTACAAGGAGAGGAAGGAGGGGTTAAGGACGTGTCGCCGCCTTCCACTCCATACCACCCAGACCCATCCCCAAACCTCACTGCCCACCCTCAACCCTGAGTCCCATCCCCACGCCCTCACCGGAGATATCCCACACACGCACGGTCTGGTCCAGGCTGGCCGACACCACTAGGTCCTCAGAGGGGTGGAACTGAGCACACATCACATAGTGATTATGCCCTGTCAGTACACTGCAGGACAGAAACACAGAAATTACATAAGAATTTACAATTAGAAAAACAATAGACAAGTGTTTCAGTGAGGTGCCAACACTTGGCTCAGGCACTGACTTACCAGACACAGGTCCTGGACTGCCAGTTCCAGATACGTATTGTCTGGTCATCTGAGGCACTCAAAATCCATGGATACTCCTGAAGAAAGGAAAGGAATTAATTTCAGAATGCAAAAGGTCGGGTCTTCATGTAAGTAACAACAGAATGGATGTAGGCTAGCCATTTTGAGAGTGAAAAAATAAGGACTCACATGATGGAAGAAGGTGGTGCGGATGTAGTCCAGGTGCCCAAGAAGAGTGAAGAGGCAACGCCGCAGCTTGTAGTTCCACACCTGGTAAAGGGAGATCAATCGTAAATGGTGCAGTGACATCACAGTTTCCCAGTACGTTTTAGAATGTATTCTCTGCAATGAAAACATGTATGAAGGAGAATGTGAGGGTGTATGAATGACTAACCTTGATTTTGTAGTCATCTCCTCCAGACACAAACAGAGGCTGTTGCTTGTGGAAATCAATTCCTCTGACAGGTCCTTCACAATAAAATCACAATCATCATCAATAATCAAAGTCAATTACATTTATGTTAATTAAGAAATGTGAAAAACATATTTTTACCATCATGCTCATCGAACTTGTCAATCAGTGTGCACATCCGATAGTCCCACAACTGGATGACTCCATTGTGAAGACTAGCAAGGATCCAGGGCCGTTTTGGGTGGAAACTCAGCCCTATGGAATAGAAATGTTTTCAGAAAGTTGGCTTACTAACGTTAGTAAGTTAGACACCAATGAATGGCAAAAGTTTAATCAAGTAAACCATCAATGATACACATGCAGATCACATGAATGAGGTTGAAAACTAGCGGAGGTATGAACTGAAAGTGTTAACTGGCTAGCTTAAATTAGCTGGCTAACGTTAGCTAGTTAACATTAGCTGAGCTAGCATACGTTTCCTTGGTAGCAGCTAACGTTAAGTCATGAATGATAAAAAGTGATATGACATTACTAATCGTATCAATAACTTCGTCTTATCAATTAACCACTAAAAAAAATGACAACAATTTTCATGGGCTACATCGTTAGCTAGCTAACAGGCTGCTAACGTTATGTTACCTTTCACACGGGCCGACTTCGTCTCGAATTTGGTCAACATCACAGGAAAGCAATGATAACTATATATGAATCTGTCAAATTCACTCTGACAATTTTAACCCTTATTTTTCGCAGACTGGTCTCCCAACTGCTTCTTTAGCCCATTTACTTCTCCCGAATGTTTCCTGACACGTCGACCTGTGTTGGTGCAATGTCTTCCTGTTTGGGAACAATAAAGTTCATATTAATGGTGCTTTCACGACAACTGGGAACCCGGGGGGGAGAGGGCAAATCATGACGTCAATGATTTCAGGTCGGAAAGTCAGAGCTCGAGAAAGATGCCCGAGTTTCTGACATGGAATTCCGAGTTGAATGACTGTTGAAAACTATTTTTCCCCATTCGGAGGCGGAGCTCGACTTCACAGTTGTCATGAACACATTGAAAGTCGAGAGTTTTCTGAGTGCCCATTTTCTAGCTGTTTTGAATGCAGCAATTAAGATACAGCTGACGCAAAAAACTCCACGGCACAGTGATGATAGAATGGAACCGCCACAGATTAGAACATCTTTGACTACAGTCTATGGATGGGGCTGGCTGGAATCCGAATGAGTTGTACTGAATTAATTATATGTAGAATCCAGCTTTCTACCAAATTCTCCTTTATATAATCATTCAAAGACTCAATCATGGATACTCTTACTGACAGTTGTGGCTGCTTTGCATGCTGTATTCCTGCCCTTCGTGCTGTTGTCTGTGCCCAATAATGTTTGTACCATGTTTTGCACTGCTACAATGTTGTGGTGCTGCCATGTTGTGTTGCTACCGTGCTGTGATTTCATGTGTTGATGCCATGCAATGTTGTTGTCTTATTCAAATCAAATCTATTTGTAAAGCCCTTTTTACATTAGCTGGTGTCACAAAGTGCTATACAGAAACCCAGCCTAAAACCCCAAACAGCAAGCAATGCAGATGTAGAACCACAGTGGCTAGGAAAAACTCCCTATAAAGGCAGGAACCTAGGAAGAAACCTTGAGAGGAACCAGGCTCTGAGGAGTGGCCAGTCCTCTTCTGGCTGGGCCAGGTGGAGATTATAACAGTACATGGCCAAGATGTTCAAACGTTCATAGATGACCAGCAGGGTCAAAAAAAATAATAATCACAGTGGTTGTAGAGGGTGCAACAGGTCAGCAACTCAGGAATAAATCTCAGTTGGCTTTTCATAGCCGATCATTCAGAGTTAGAGACAGCAGGTGCGGTAGAGAGAGAAAGTCGAAAACAGCAGGTCCGGGACAAGGTAACACGTCCGGTGAACAGGTCAGGGTTCCATAGCCGCAGACAGAATGGTTGAAACTGGAGCAGCAGCACTACCAGGTGGACTGGGGACAGCAAGGAGTCATCAGGCCAGGTCCTCCTGAGGCATGGTTCTAGGGCTCAGGTCCTCCTTGAGAAGAGAAAGAGAGAGTGAGAATTAGAGGGAGCATACTTCAATTCACACTGAACACTGTATAAGACAGGAGAAATACTCCAGATTTCACAGACTGACCCTAGCCCCCCGACAAAAACTATTGCAGCATAATTACTGGAGGCTGAGACAGGAGGATTCGGGAGACTCTGTGGCCCGTCCGACTATACCCCCGGACAGGGCCAACCAGGCAGGATGTAACCCCACCCATTTTGCCAAAGCATAGCACCCACACCACTAGAGGGATATCTTTAACCACCAATTTGCTACCCTGAAACAAGCTCGAATATAGTCCACGAAGATCTCCCCCACGAACCCGAGGGAGGCGCCAACCCAGACAGGAAGATCACGACTGTCTCAACACACTCAAATTACGCACCCTTCCTAGGGACGGCATGGAAGAGCACCAGTAAGCCAGTGACTCAGCCCCTGTAATAGGGTTAGAGGCAGAGAATCACAGTGGAGAGAGGGGAACCGTCCAGGCAGAAACAGCAAGGAGGTTCGTCGCTCCAATGCCTTTCAGTTCACCTTCACACCCCTGGGCCAGACTACACTCAATCATAGGACCTACTGAAGAGATGAGAGGAGTAATATGATCCAATTTTTTGGTTCTTGTCAAGATTCTAGCAACCATGTTTAGCACTAACTGAAGTTTATTTAGTGCTTTATCCAGGTAGCCGGAAAGTAGAGCATTGCAGTAGTCTAATCAAGAAGTGACAAAAGCATGGATTAATTTTTATGCATCATTTTTAGACTGAAAGTTTCTGATTTTTGTGATGTTCCGTAGATGGAAAAAAGCTGTCCTTGAAAGTCTTGATATGTTTGTCAAAAGAGAGATCAGGGTCCAGAGTAATGCCAAGGTCCTTCACAGTTTTATTTGAGACGACTGTACAACCATCAAGATTAATGGTCAGATCCAACAGAAGATCTCTTAGTTTATTGGGACCTAGAACTAGCATCTATGTTTTGTTCGAGTTTAAAAGTAAAACATTTGCCTTCATCCACTTCCTTATGTCTGAAACACAGGCTTCCAGGGAGGGCAATTTTGGGGATTCACCATGATTCATTGAAATGTACAGCTGTGTATCATCCGCATAGCAGTGAAAGTTAACATTATGTTTCCGAATGACATCACCAAGAGGTAAAATATATAGCTAAGACAATAGTGGTCCTAAACGGAACCTTGAGGAACACCGAAATTTACAGTTGATTTGCCAGAGGACAAACCATCCACAGAGACAAACTGATATCTTTCCGACAGATAAGACCTAAACCAGGCCAGAACTTGTCCGTGTAGACCAATTTGGGTTTTCAATCTCTCCAAAAGAATGTGGTGATCGATGGTATCAAAAGCAGCACTAAGGTCTAGGAGCAGGGGGACAGATGGAGAGCCTTGGTCTGACGCCATTAAAAGGTAATTTACCACCTTCATGAGTAAAGTCTCAGTGCTATAATGGGGTCTAAAACCAGACTGAAGCATTTCGTATAAATATTTTGTCTTCAGGAAGCTAGTGAGTTGCTGCGCAACAGCTTTTTCTAAAATGTTTGAGAGGAATGGGAGACTTGATATAGGCTGATAGTGTTTTATATTTTCTGTGTCAAGGTTTGGCTTTTTCAAGAGAGGCTTTTAGAGAGGTTGGTAAACATCCGGTGGATAGGGAGCCATTTATTATGTTCAACATAGGAGGGCCAAGCACAGGAAGCAGCTCTTTCAGTAGTTTAGTTGGAATAGGGTCCAGTATGCAGCTTGAAGGTTTAGAGACCATGACTATTTTCATCAATGTGTCAAGAGATATAGTATTAAAAAACTTGAGTGTCTCCCTTGATCCTAGGTCCTGGCAGTGTTGTGCAGACTCAGGACAACTGAGTTTTCGAGAAATACGCAGATTTAAAGAGAAGTCCGTAATTTGCGTCAAAGTAGTTCATGAATTTATCACTGCTGACTTGAAAGCCATCCTCTCTTGGGAATGCTGCTTTTTAGTTAGTTTTGCGACAGTATCAAAATACATTTTGGATTGGTCTTACTTTCATCAATTAAGTCGGATGATTGAGCAGCAGTGAGGGCTCTTCGATACTGCACGGTAACGTCTTTCCAAGAAAATCGGAAGATTTCCAATTTCGTGTAGGGCCATTTCCGTTCCAATTTTCTTGAAGCTTGCTTCAGGGCTCTGATATTTTCTGTATACCAGGGAGCTAGTTTCTTATGACAAATGTTTTTTGTTTTTAGGGGTGCAACTGCATCTAGGGTATTACGCAAGGTTAAATTAAGTTCCTCAGTTGGGTGGTTAACTGATGGTTGTACTCTAACGTCCTTGGGTAGGTGGAGGGAGTGGAAGGGCATCTAGGAATCTTTGGGTTGTCTGAGTATTTATAGCACGGCTTTTGATGATCCTTGGTTGGGGTCTGAGCAGATTATTTGTTGCGATTGCAAATGTAAATAAATTGTGGTCCGATATTTATTCTACAGGACACAACAAGGTCCAGAGTATGACTGTGGCAGTGAGTAGGTCCAGAGACATGTTGGACCAAACCCACTGAGTCGATGATGGCTCCGAAATCCTTTTGGAGTGTGTCTGAGGACTTTTCCATGTGAATATTAAGGTCACCAAAAATGTGAATATTTTCTGCCATGACTACAAGGTCCAATAAGAATTCAGGGAACTCATTGAGGAACGCTGTATATGGCCCAGGAGGCCTGTAAACAGTAGCTATAAAAAGTGATTGAGTAGATCTCTCTTTATGTAGTGTTGTCTCTCTTGTCGTGATGTGCGTTTTGTCCTATATATTTTGTTTTAAATCCCAGCCTCCGTCCCCGCAAGAGGCCTTTTGCCTTCTAGTAGGCAATCATTGTAAATAATAATATGTTCTTAACGGACTTGCCTAGTTAAATAAAGGTTAGATGAAAATAAAAAACCTCAATAATGTACATTTTAAAAATGTAACAATTGGACATGGACATCATGTGTACACAACTACCGGTTCCCAATTTCTCAACCAGCAATGGTATTGCTTTGAGATCTGAACAGAACATAAAACAAAAGGAAGACTGCAATGAGTTTGTTTATTTGATAAACATTGTTAGTTTATTTCTTAATAGGCCTACATATTCCACAGAGTTGATTTATTCAATATATTCAGGCTGATAATTTAATGATGACAGTGGAAAGAGACATGTAGCTAATCGGGTAGAAATAATTGGTTGAATGACACCAGTCCTGAGAGCAGAGGCTATCAGCTCCGACAGTTACATGGACTGATCATGTTCCTTTTGCTGTAACATGAGGCAGTAACACCGACAATAGATAGGCTACCTTCATCTCCTCTCCACAGCCATTACCATATGTCAATGGTAAGCCTATACGTTCTCTATCACACTTCTATTATCTGCTGTTCCACTAGTCTATTAGCCTGATATACAGTACCAGTCAAAAGTTTGGACACACCTACTCATTGAAGGATTTTCTTTATTTTTTACTATTTTCCATATTGTATAATAGTGAAGACATCAAAACTATGAAATAACACATATGGAATCATGTAGTAACCAAATAAGTGTTTAACAAATCCAAATATATTTGATATTCTTCAAAGTAGCCTCCCTTTGCCTTGATGACAGGTTTGCACACTCTTAGCATTCTCTCGATCAGCTTCATGAGCTAGCCACCTGGAATGCATTTCAATGAACAAGTGTGCTTTGTTAAAAGTTCATTTGTACAATTTCTTTCCTTCTAAATGCATTTGAGAACAATCAGTAGCCCTAGATGGTAAAAGACCAAATCCATATTATGGCTCAAATAAGCAAAAAGCAGCTGCGCTGTTGTAGGCACATTATTTGAGACATGAGCAGAACTCCGGAAGGGGAAAATGGAGTCCCTAGAGAAAGCAAGTACAAGATGAGTGTCAGGGGTGGAGTGGCAGTATTATCATAAGGAGACGTGTACTTGGAAAACGGAGAAGGAATGGAGGGAAAAACAGAGAGAGAAGAGGTCTGAAAGTGAGAGAATAAGAGGGTGAGCTTGAGTCGGATAAATATAGTGGGAAAAGGAAGATTGGTTGTCAAAGAGGAATGGTAGAAAGTGTAAGCAGAGGGAGCTGAAGACAGGAGGAGAAATGGAAGTGAATTAGGGTGAAGTATCGGAGGTGGTAGGTGCAGTAAAGTTATCGGAGACGGAGGTATGCACCTGGGTTCAGGATGAACAAGAGTCCGTGACAGTAGGAGTGAAGTTTATGGAAAAAGTGGACTCATGCCTTTTGGCCGATCCATTTGTGGATTCACGGTGGGTGAAAAGAGTTGGGTCATGTGGAATCGATGAGGGTAACTAGAAGTGGTCTAGTGATAATTGTTTGTGTTTCTGTTGGGCAGAGGAAGAATGCGCTCAAAGTAAAATGAATGGGGGCAAGAAAAGTGAATTGTTTCGTTCTCAAGAAACAGAACCAATGAATGGAGTGATAACTGGGGTAGCAGTAGAAATAAACGTTGACCAGCTGAGGGGAAAGATTCCCAGTGTATGTGATGCTCATTGTTTAATGTGATGCAGACAGAGTGGCAAGAGTGGGGAAACAGAAGAGTCATTGTTCTTTTGAGTTTTGAAGATGAGTCTTTGCCTGACAATGTGAAGTTAGAATAAAAAGTTATCCTGTACGAGCGTATGTGCCGAATACATTAAGATGCTACAGGTGTCAAGCTTATGGGCATGTGGCAGCAGTGTGTTGGAGGGAGGGTCCAAGGTGATGGAAATGTGCAGAAGGGCATGAGACAAAAGAATGTGTAGTATTGGGGAAAGTAGTGGAATGTGTTAATTTTAGGGGTGCCCCATGGAGCTGGGGATCAGAAATGTCCCGTGCGAGAGAGGCAGGTTGAGGTTTCCAGGGTTAGAGTAGTGCAGAAGTTGTCATATGCTGAGGCAGTGAAGAAAGTTGAGGAAGATGGGTAAGGGGAGGAGTGGTGAGAGTAGTAAAGACATGCCAAAACAGAGGGATAGGACAAAAGTGAAATACGTTTCAGTAAGATCGGATTTTTAGCATTTATAGCAATTGTTATCAACTGTACTGCAGGGATGGATCGGAAGTCTCAGAAAATGGAGGTTGTGGTGGCATCCCCAGAGAGGTATTTTGGTTGTACGAGACTGAGAGTTACAGGATGTATTAAGTGGCGATGTCCCGAGGTAGGAATAAATACATTTAATTAGTGGAGTAGGGGGGTCATTTTATTTTATATAATTTTGAAATTAGTGAGTAGTGTTAGACGGTAGGGTATTTGTTTAGTACTTTTTTATTTTTCAAGTAAAGTATAAGGGGGTTGAACTCCAGTCTAGTAGGTGGCAGTAATGCAACAAATTGGATGCCAACCGCCGTTTAACCTCATAGAAGAAAATAAATCAGCAAAGAAACGACAATCCATCGTTACTTTAAGACATGGTCTGTAAATCCGTAAAATTTCAAGAACTTTGAAAAAGTTTATTCAAGTGCAGATGCAAAACAAAATCAAGCACTATGATGAAACTGGCTCTCATGAGGACCGCCACAGGAAAGGAAGACCGAGAGTTACCTCTGCTTCAGAGGATAAGTTCATTAGAGTTACCAGCCTCAGAAATTACAAATAAATTCTTCAGAGTTCAAACAACAGACATCTCAACATCAACTGTTCAGAGGAGACTGCGTGAATCAGGCCTTCATGGTCGAATTGCTGCAAAGAACCCACTACAAAAGGACACCAATTAGAAGAGATTGGCTTTGGCCAAGAAACACAAGCAATGGAAATTTGTCCTTTGGTCTGGATTCCAAATGTGAGATTTTTTGGTTCCAACCACCATGTCTTTGTGAGACACAGAGTAGGTGAACAGATGATCTATGCATGTGTGGTTCCCACCGTGAAGTATGGAGGAGGTGGTGTTATTGAGATTTGCTGATGACGCTGTCAGTGATTTATTTAGAATTCAAAGCAAACTTAACCAGCATGGCTACAACAGCATTATCCAGCTATACGCCATCACATCTGGTTTGCGCTTAGTGGGACTATCATGTTTTTCAACAGGACAGTGACCAAACACACCTCCAGGCTGTGTAAGGGCTATTTGACGAAGAAGGAGAGTGATTAGTGCTGCATCAGATGACCTGGCCTCCACAATCACCTGACCTCAACCCAATAGAGAAGGTTTGGGATGAATTGGACTGCAGATTGAAAGAAAAGTAGCCAACAAGTGCTCAGCATAAGACTGTTGGAAAAGCATTCCAGGTGAAGCTGGTTGAGAGAATGCCAAGTGTGCAAAGCTTATCAAAGCAAAGGGTGGCTATTTGAAGTATCTCAAATATATTTGGATTTGTTTAACACTTTTTGGTTAGTTTTGATGTCTTCACTATTATTCTACAATGTAGAAAATAGTAAAAATAAAGAAAAACCCTTGAATGAGTAGTTGTGTCCAAACTTTTGGCTGGTACTGTATGTTTACCACAAGTGAAGTAAATCCCAATGTTTGAGGTGATAAGGTGTCTACTCTAGATGCCAGCTGCCAATAAATTACACAACCAGAATGAACATGTCTGGATATAGGGTATGAAAGAGTACATACCTAATGAAGTAGCACCCAATTTGACTAATGAAAATCATTAACTGCAGCGGTACTCCCCAAGATTCAGTCAATGCATATGTTGGCATATGAAATATCAAGAATGTCACTCCACTCACTCCAAATGAACAGCAAACACAAGGGGTAATTCACAGTCATTTTAACTACTAATCACTGTGCCCACAACAAAGTCATTTTTGCACATCACTTCAACTCTTGTAAAGATTCTCTGAAATTATTTTAACTGTTTTACTACTTGTGTCTGTCCCTTAAATAAATGCTATATATTCGTATCATTTTGATCACAAGAAAAACAGCAGGGTCACATACCAGTAGTGCTACCGGTTTTGATATAATCATGCGAAACAGTATTCTCTCATCATGGCTCAAATCCAAGTTCGACATTGTTGTCACGGTGTCAGAAACCTTTTTTCCATAACTTGTAGTGCATAAAAAGCTAGGAGGGTTATAACCACAGTCACAAAAGAGTCCCACTACTGGACAGACGCCCCGGGATTCAGGGGACCGTCTTAATCCCGATGGCTACTGACCGACCTTGGCTCTAGCCCCATGCGCAAACCAGAGCACCAACCTCGCTAACCTGTTTAAAAACTTGAATAATGTCAATTATAAATATATGTCACAATTGGCCACAGGACTGGTTCTTACATCTTGTGGATGTCGGTTCAAACATTGTTACGTCAAGAAAACTAGAGGTCAAATCAAGTGCACAGCCATATACAGTCTCTGGTACAACATAGTAGCTTTTGGGAAGATACTATATAACTAACCAAGGTAAAGTCAGTCTCTAAAAATCAGTTAGCCGTCTTATGATTATGAAATTAGAACGAGGTATAAGTTTAACTCCTCGATTTTCTTTAAATAATTCACAAATGTACACTGGTTATGCAACCAACAATATTAATCTACACGCATTTGTTACATTAACAGTATTAATGATGAAAATGCCTAAATGTATAACTCTAAACTAGTGGTCAGAAACAACCTAATCAACCCCTGGGGTGTTGGTTACTTTATTGATTGAGTGGAACTGTGACGGTGGCTCAACACCCTTTGTTGGGCACGCAGACCCATGATGATACTGCAGCTATGAAACAACTCAATCATCACTCAGCAACTCTCACAACAGAGAATCCTACTATCCTTGCTGTGAGGTTTATAACAATAATGCAAGACACCATTTTAACCAACAGGCCAGTTCAACCAGTTCTACCAGGGGCTAAACAATGGTGAGTGTAAAAACGGACTCATAAGTCAAGCGCTAGTCATTTGAGCTGTGTGTGTGGGTATGCTACTACCTGTACTATGAATGACCTGGAAAAGCTTATGAAAAACCAAAGCAATTAATTTAAAATCAGTGAAGTGATGATCAGTGAGTTACTGAAGGGTGGTAACATTGGTTTGTTGTGCCACCCTTGACTGTGTCTTCTCTGTAGACACAGAAACATCTGTTGCCGGGAGAGCAGTGCAAACAGTCTCGTTCTCCACCTTGTCTTGTGACCGATCGTCCTCTCTCATCATCCCCCCCTTGCACACAGCTCCTAGCCTGTGCATCTATTGATCTGGCTGCTCTGACATCACATGATTGAGCACTGCTCTGCCGCTCCAGCCCCAGAGGCTCCTGGGAGATTCAGGGATTCCAGGTCAAAGTTCAGGCCAGGTGGCTGATGGGGGGGGACAGAGTGGGTTTCATTTAATTTGAATTCATTCTGTATAACACATTTATTTTACCAGATGGACCCTGTCCAAGGAGGGAAACATACTATGCAGCTGCAATAACAAAAGTTGGTAGCTGAAGGACAAAGAGAGCAAGTGAGAGGAGAAACATACCGATTCACCAGCCAGCTCTTTGGGTGGTTGGCCCAGGTCTTGTAGCTGAAAATTCAGGCAATAACTCATAATCAATATCCATGCATAGCAAACCATCAGTCAGTATGAATGACAACCAACAATTCATGCAGGTAAGAAACAGTCCTCTGTCTCACCTGCTGCATGAGTTCCAGAATGCTCTCAAAGCAATTCTCCCCATCCCTTCCACTTCGCTCTCCCTCCTTCTCAAACTGGCTGCAGATCTCTCCCATGACCTTGTGCTGCTGTTCGTAGCGCTGGAACTGATCTGCCGGGAGGGACTGGCGATTGCTGTTCAACCACTCAGGATACTGCATGAGGATTGAATAACAGTCAGTTATCCAGTTAGAAAGTTGTGTAAAGGGCATACAAGGGAAAGATCTATAAAAACAAGAATCAACATCAGCTAGTGGCTTGTTAACTATAAATATTTTTAGGGAAAACCCAAACATATGGAAAGAAAAAAACACTAACCTTCTCAGTGATCTCTTTGAGAGATGGATAGAGCACTTCCTTGGAGAGTAGATTCTGCATGATGGACTGCATAATCGGCAAGATGTTTCCATCTTCCCCGCCCCCCTGTCCACCCTCATCCAATCCCAGCCCTTCCAGAGTCTTTGCTAGATCCTCTCCAGCCAAACCTGCACTCTGAAGAATAAAAACAGAACAGTCTGAAATGCATCTAAGACCAAAGAAACAGACATTTTGCTAATGGTCCAAAGTTTCAATATTTTCAGAACAATGTCCAAGGGTGGTGACAACCAAACCTTCCATAACTTATGAAAAACATTTACAATCTAAACTACCTGTAAGTTGTCTGCATTTTTCGCCAACCCACTGAGGGTGTCTTTGAGACAGGAAGTGAATTCTTGTTGGGAGGCTACATCAGTACCTGTTCAAATGGAGGACAGTTTGAGTGAATTTTTTCCCTGCAAAACACAGCGTAAAAAATACTGAGATGGAACCCCCCCATCTCAAATCAA
Organism: Oncorhynchus keta; assembly: GCF_023373465.1. Lineage (NCBI taxonomy): Eukaryota > Metazoa > Chordata > Actinopteri > Salmoniformes > Salmonidae > Oncorhynchus > Oncorhynchus keta. Next base: position 17,031,187 of record NC_068443.1, on the reverse strand, counting down.
TCGTCAAATCAAATTTTGTCCCGAATACAACAGCGCAAAATCCTGTGATTTTACCAAGAAATCACAGGAGGTTGTGGCACCTTAATTGGGGAGGACGGCTTGTGTTAATGGCTAGAGTGGAATGATATCAAATCCATCTAACATTGGGTGACGGGTAGCCTAGCGGTTAAGAGTGTTGGGCCAGTAATTGAAAAGTCGCTGGTTCAAATCCCCGAGCCGATTAGGTGAAAAATCTGCAGATGTGCCCTTGAACAAGGCACTTAACCCTAAGTGCTCCTCTAAGTCACTCTGGATAAGAGCGTCTGCTAAATGACTAAAGGGTTACTAGGTGTTTGATGCCATTTTATTCACTTTGCTCATTATATTATAAGCCAGCCTCCAGTGCGTGAAGCGCTTACTTTCCCAACAATGCAGAGCTAAATTAGCAAAAAAATAATTAAGAAAGTCTCATTTTATTGTGTTACTATTTACAAAGAGTATCGGTACTGAGAACAATGTGCAGGGGTACGAGGTAGTACATTGACAGGCACAAAAGAACGGAACTGAAAATATGTGGATGCTTACCAACTTTCCCTGCTGCCTCTGACAATTTGTGAAAGTGTTGCAGCAGCTCAGGTTCTTCCTGTGCGAGTTCAGTCATGGCTTTCTCCCACTCCTCCTTCGCCTGAGAGGCCATCTCCCCTTCAAACAGAGCCTCAAAGAACTGACTGTCTTCCAGTAGAGGGGGCTAGAGAGAGATGTGCATCAACAAGTAAACAAACTGTTAAATTGATCTTCCCCCATATACAGACAGAAATGGAAAGGGTTGACAGACTTGAGACACTGAAAGATAACATCTGTACCACAATCTGAACACTAAATACTACAGCTCTTATATGCAAGCTCCAGGCAATTGGTGAAGTTAAGGGACATTCTAGAAACAGGGAAAAGATTCACTCACTTTCTCTTCACTGCCCTTGGCTGATGGGGGAGCCGCGGCAGCAGCAGGAACTGGGGTGGCTGGGTTTGTCTTTTCAAAGTCATCGAGTGCACCTTCAGTAGAGGAAAGTCAGTAAAAGCTGAAATGCAGTGGCACAGATAGCAGCATTTCACAGGAACAGGTGGAAGCATGGTCAAGAAAAGGTGAAGGGATTGAGCAGGTAGTTAGAGGTCAAAGTCTGGGTCAAAACTCTTCAAAGTCTGGGTCAATGTGCAATTCAGTCATGCATTAGTAGATTGTCAGTATGATGAGGTCACTACTTCTACTTTAGAAACCATTACCATCTCTGATGTTAGGAGTACAACTTCACCAAACTACTTGAAACATTAAAAACGACAGATTATGATAATCTCCATTAGATTCCTGCTATCAAGATAATAGTAGTCTGGTAGGCCATAGTTAATAATACTGTAATGAAACAGCAGGGAGCAGGTCTCGAACCTTCGACCTTCTATCCCGAAGTCCAGCGGGCTATCGACTGCGCCGCAAAAGCTTGCTCAAGCGGCAGGGTCGTTACAATACACAAAGCGGCATCGGCTACTAGTATGCAATACTATTATGAATTAAAATCGGCAGGCCAGTTGACAGAAAGTATAACAGATAGGTCTGTAAATCCAGATCTCACTAGCTGTCATACTTGCGCTTCAACCATACAACAATGATATACATTTCAAGAGCAGTTTAGCTTGTCAACTTATTATGATGTTACATTTTTGTCAAATCGGGGTCAAAGTTGACGACGAAAATTATATTATAGCTATACATCCCCACTGAGCCATCTGCTGCAGCGTTGTAATGCTAATGGTAACCTTTTTGTAAACAGCAAAAGCAGGAGATTTTGTAAGAGAATGCCTGACTTTGGTTCTGGATTTGCCAGGCAGGACCAACCACATTCCACCAACTAGGCTAAACTAGCTAACGTTACCTCGCTAACAAGGCACGTTGCTCCGCTGCGCCACGTTTGACACAATTCTTTGTATGAATTAATGTATTGGCAGGATTGATACTTCACTCGGGAGTAATGTCAAATCTTACTGTCCAATAACTCGTCCAGTTCTGTGTCCTGTTCGGCTAACGTTTCCATTGATTCTGACGCCATCTTCTCTCTCCAAACAAATTTACTGTAGACGCAGTAAAATGACGTATGCGTATAAAATCGACGCGAATTGTGCGTCACTCTGGGATGGATTTCTACACAGATTATTTATTATATTGACTAGATACTCAAGTGGTAGCTCTAACGAGTCTTCTTCATAGATGAGATTAACGATAAATAACTGCATATATGGAGCTAATTGGGCAGATTTGTTGCTACTCAAGAGCGTTTTGCATGGCTGATTGAGTTCAATGCATGGCACAACGAGTTCAATGTTGACAACTAGCATTTTTGCTAAACCTAACTAACTTCCTAACCTTAACCTCCTTCTCCTAACCTGCCAGGTTAACTCTCCTAAACTGCTGCGTTAGTTCTCCTAACCTGTGTTAATGGCTAAGTCTAACCCTTTCCCAACCTTAACCTCATTCTCCTAACCTGCTGTGTTAATTCTCCTAACCCTCTATGTTAGTTATCTTAACCTCCTATGTAAACATTAAGCTGACCCACTGTGCAGCTGGCTATGGCCAGTATAACCAATAATGAAGCGCTGATGTTACACCCATCTCCGTTGATCCACCCAATTATTTTTGCAACGTCCACTTTCAGACTCTCAAAGTATGCATTTACACATGGCACTAGCAATGAGAATACATTTCTTCAAAAATGGAAGTCAGTCAGGGAGAGGCAAGATCAGGTGGGACCATTCTAGCTGATGAGAGGTCTGTGTGAACAACAGGCACAACTCCGATATCTACTGACAAAATATATAAACGCAACATGTAAAGTGTTGGTCCCATGTTTCGTGAGCTGAAATAAAAGATCCCAGAGATGTTCCATAAGCACAAAAAGCTAATCATTGTTTTTCAATTGACTGATTTCCTTCTATGAAGTGTTGCATGTTGAGTTTAGATTTTTGTTCAGTATATTTTGTTCTCAAAGTTGCAGGGATAGACAGTTAGTTGGCAACTCTAGTGTGAGATGTAGAAATATTCTGTCAATTTCCATAAACCATTATTGATTACAGAGGAAATTATTTATTTGTCTATATTTAAATTAAATGACAACCAGCAGCAAGTTGGAATATCCATTTCAAGGCAGTTTGAAGAAAGGTGTCCATCCAAGAAGAGGAGATTAAAATGATGTTGCTTGAAAGGGCAAGAACAAGATGTTGTATGTTAGAAGAAGTACAATATTATCATAAGGAGACTAATACAGTTCAAGTTGGAAGTTTACATACACCTTAGCCAAATACATTTAAACTCCGTTTTTCACAATTCCTGACATATAATCCTAGTAAACATTCCCTGTCTTAGGTCAGTTAGGATCACCACTTTATTTTAAGAATGTGAAATGTCAGAATAATAGTAGAAATAACGATTTATTTCAGCTTTAATTTCTTTCATCACATTCCCAGTGGGTCAGAAGTTTACATACACTCAATTAGTATTTAGTAGTTTTGCCTTTGAATTGTTTAATTTGGGTCAAACATTACAGGTAGCCTTCCACAAGCTTCCCACAATAAGTTGGGTGAATTTTGGCCCATTCCTCCTGACAGAGCTGGTGTAACTGAGCCAGGTTTGTAGGCCTCCTTGCTCGCACATGCTTTTTCAGTTCTGCCCACTAATTTCCTATAGGATTGAGGTCAGGGCTTTGTGATGGCCACTCAAATACCTTGACTTTGTTGTCCTTAAGCCATTTTGCCACAGCTTTGGAAGTAAGCTTGGGGTCATTGTCCATTTGGAAGACCCATTTGCGAGCAAGCTTTAACTTCCTGACTGATGTCTTGAGATGTTGCTTCAATATATCCACATCATTTTCCTACCTCATGATGCCATCTATTTGTGAAGTGCACCAGTGTCTCTTGCAGAAAAGCACCCCCACAACATGATGCTGCCACCCCCGTGCTTCACAGTTGGGATGGTGTTCCCTCGTCTTGCAAGCCTCCCCCTTTTTCCTCCAAACATAACGATGGTCCTTATGGCCAAACAGTTATATTTTTGTTTCATCAGACCAGAGGACATTTCTCTAAAAAGAACAATCTTTGTCCCCATGTGCAGTTGCAAACCGTAGTCTGGCTTTTTTATGGCGGTTTTGGAGCAGTGGCTTCTTCCTTGCTGAGCGGACTTTCAGGTTATGTCGATATAGGACACGTTTTACTGTGGATATAGATACTTTTGTACCTGTTTCCTCCAGCATCTTCACAAGGTCCTTTGCTCTGGTTCTGGGATTGATTTGCACTTTTTGCATCTCTAGGAGACAGAACATGTCTCCTTCATGAGCGGTATGACAGCTGAGTGGTCCCATGGTGTTTATACTTGCCTACTATTGTTTGTACAGATGAATGTGGTACCTTCAGGTGTTTGGAAATTGCTCCCAAGGACGGACCAGACTTGTGAAGGTCTACAATTTTTTTCTGAGGTATTGGCTGATTTCTTTTGATTTTCCCATGATGTCAAGCAAAGAGGCACTGAGTTTGAAGGTAGGCCTTGAAATACATCCACAGGTACACCTCCAATTGACTCAAATTATGTATATCAGAAGCTTCTAAAGCCATGAAATAATTTTCTGGAATTTCCAAGCTGTTTAAAAGCACAGTCAACTTAGTGCATGTAAACTTCTTACCCTCTGGAATTGTGATACAGTGAATTATAAGTGAAATAATCCGTCTGTAAACAACTGTTGGAAAAATAACTTGTTTCATGCACAAAGTAGGTGTCCTAACCGACTTGCCAAAACCATAGCTTGTTAACAAGAAATTTGTGGAGTGGTTGAAAAACAAGTTTTAATGACTCCAACCTATGTATGTAAACTTCCGACCTCAACTGTACATGTACTTGGAATTCGGAGGCGGATTGGAGGGGAAAAGAGAGGCAGAGGTCTAAGATAGAGAGGGAGGGGGAAGAGGGTGAGATTGAGTCTGGTAAAAATGGTGGGAAAATTGAGATGCTTTGTCGATGAAGAATGGTAGAAAGTGTAAGTAGAGTGACAAATTAGCGGAGGTGGCAGGTGTGGTGAAGTCCTCGGAGCCCGAGGCTTGCACCGGTGGTCAGGAAAAGATGATTCTGTGATGGTAGGAGTGACATTTTTGGAGAAAGTGGGCCTATGCCTTTTTGCTGATCCATTTGTGGTTTCAGGGTACATGGAAACGGAGTTGGGTGCTGTGAAATCGATGAAGGTAACTTGAAGTGGTGTTGTGATAATTGTTTGTGGTTCTGCTGGTCAGAAGGAGCAGGCACTTCACCCCAAATGAATTAGGACAAGAGATGTGACTTATTTTCCTCTCAAGAAAAGGTTGCCATTGAAAAGAGTGATTACGAGGCCAGCGGTGAATGTGAAAGTGGACCAACTGAATGGAAAGATTCCCAGTGTTTGTGATGCTCGTCATTTGGTGCAACGCAGACAGGATGATGTGAGTGGTGAAAGAGAAGAGTTATTGTCTGTTCTTTTGAGTTTTGAGTTTTTATGTTGAGTCTCTGCACGATAAAGTGATGTTAGGATATTTCAGTTATCCCGTACGAGCGTATGTGCCCGAATACATTACATTGTCACCGGTGTCAAGCTTATGGGCATGTGGCAGCAGGCTGACCTCGGTTGTCAGGTGAACAGTGTTTCCTCCGACATATTGGTGCGGCTGGCTTCCGGGTTAAGCGGGTGGGTGTTAAGAAGTGCGGTTTGACAGGTCATGTTTCAGAGGACGACCTTCACCTCCCGAACCCGTTGGGGAGTTGCAGCAATGAGACAAGATCGAAATTGGGGAGAAAAAGGGGGGTTAAATAAAACACAATGCTAAAAAGGGTGAGGGATCCTGAGAGGATTCGTGTGAGTAGTAGATCTGTATCAGTACAGAGGGATAGACCTATGTTTCTGTAAGATTGGCTTTTTGGCGTTCATAGCAATGGTTATCAACTGTACTGCAGGGATGAAACGTAAGTTGCAGAAAATAGATGTTGTGGTGGCAGCTGCAGAGAAGTATTTGGGTGTGACGTTAGAAGAGTTACAGGGTGTGGTGGTGTCCTGTCCTTTCAGCCTGTTGGCCTGAGGTAGGACTCGATAGGTTTAAATTATTGTGGAGTAGGGTAACGAGTGTAGTTAGCTTTTGTTTTTGGGCATTTGTGGATTAATGGTCAAAAAAATGTGGAAATTATAAGGGAGTTACACTCCAGTTTAGTTGGTGGCGGTAATGCAACATTTATTGAATGGCAACTGCCAATAAGCCTCATCGAAGAAGAAGTTGCCAGGATGTCATGTGTACTACTTATATCAGTACACTCGTAACAACCTAAGCATTACGAAACTTCTATTCGATTAAATAAGCCACAAGTAGCATTTTGTGATACAAAAATAAAAAGAAAGGGGAAAAATAAAAATTGCACCACCAAATAACCCTACACCTATATACCACTATTTAATATAAAAACACAACTTTGACCCTAACTGATCCTACACTAGGCCAACAACATAATTATTTAGTTCAACACACCTTCTGCAGTAAAATATTGTACACCCAAGTACTTCTCGGCAGCTGCCACCACAACATCTATTTTCTGTGATTTGCGTTCCATTTCTGCAGTACAGTTGATAAACATGTCAATGAATGCTAAGAAGCCAACGTTACTGAAGCACATATTCTATCACTCTGTATTGGCTTAGGCCTACTACTCACCCTTGACCCATCATCCTCTACTCTCTCCACTGCCTCAGCATACAACACCTGTTATACTCTGACCCTGACAACCTCAACCAACCTCTCTCGCACTGGGCACTTCTGATCCCCAGCAACATGGGCATCCGCACCTTTCTGATTCAGAGGGGTGGGGTCAAATGCAGATGACACGTTTTGATTGAATGCATTCAGTTGTGCAACTGACTAGTGTTGCATTCACGTGCTAGTCGGAACTCTGACATCTCCAACATGCTAGCTGGTTGTAGTTATACACGTGATGCGTTCAACTAATCAGCAAGTCTTACATTTCTGAGTTTCCTTGATCTGACTAGGATGTGGACGCGGCATAGGTATTCCCTTTCCCTTCCCTTCCCCATCAATTGACACAGTTTTTCCCACTGATACTACACATTCCTTTGTCTCATGCCCTCCTACACACTTCTCACATCTCAGAATCACCCTCCTACCCACTGCTGCAACATGACCATAAGCTTGGCATCTGAAACACCTTAGTGGGTTCGACACAAAAGCTCTCTCGGGATAACTGACATGTTCTAACATGACTTTGTCAGGTGAAACTCAAAAGGACCGACAGTGTCTTTTCAGTTTCATCATGCTCGCCATCGGGTCTGCGTCGCACCAAACAGCGGGTGTCACAGACTCAGGAAATCTTCCATTTCAGTAGTTCCGCCTAAACAATTAACATCACCCCAGTTATCACTCAATTCGAAGGAGCCCTGCTCTAGAGAGCAAGGCAAGTCACAGGTCTTGTCCCAGGGCATGTGACTCTTTTGAAGAAGTGTATACTGGCTACGGCGTTCCAATGTGCAGGGATACTGGAGTAATAGATGTAGATACGTATGTATTGGGGTAAGGTGAGTAGGCATCAGGATATATGATAAACAGTAGCAGCAGCATAAATATTGATTGTATGTGATTGTGTGTGCGTGTATGAAAAGACAGTATAAATGTCTGCATTCTACTCTATGTGTGTGTTGGAGTGTCAAATCAAATCATATTTTATTTGTCACATGCGCCGAATACAGTGAAATGTTTACTTACAAGCCCTTAACCAACAATGCAGTTTTAAGAAAAATACCAAGAAAAAATAAAATAAAATGAACAAATAATTTAAGAGCAGCAGTAAAATAACAATAGCGAGGCTATATACAGGGGGTACCGGTACAGAGTCAATGTGCGGGGGCATGGTTAGCCGATGTAATTGAGGTAATATGTACATGTAGGTAGAGTTATTAAAGTGACTATACATAGATATTAAACATTGAGTAGCAGCAGCGTATAAGAGGGGGGGTGCAAATAGTCTGAGTAGCCATTTGATTATGTGTTCAGGAGTCTTATGGCTTGGGGGTAGAAGCTGTTTAGAAGCCTCTTGGACCTAGACTTGGCGTTCCGGTACCGCTTGCCGTGCGGTAGGAGAGAGAACGGTCTATGACTAGGGTGGCTGGAGTCTTTGATCATTTTTAGGGACTTCCTCTGACACCACCTGGTATAGAGGTCCTGGATGACAGGAAGCTTGGCCCCAGTGATATACTGGGCCATATGCCTACCCTCTGTGGTGCCTTGCGGTCGGAGGCCGAGCAGTTGCTATAGCCAGGCAGTGATGCAACCCGTCAGGAGGCTCTCGATGGTGCAGCTGTAAAACCTTTATCATACCCTCTTCACGACTGTCTTGGTGTGCTTGGACCATGTTAGTTTGTTGGTGATGTGGACACCAAGGAACTTGAAGCTCTCAACCTGCTCCAATAATCTCCTTTGTCTTGATCACATTGAGGGAGAGGTTGTTGTCCTTGCACCACACGGTCAGGTCTCTGACCTCCTCCCTATAGGCTGTCTCATTGTTTGGGGTATGTACGTACGGTCACTGTGGGGACGACGTCCTCGATGCAGTTGTTCATAAAGCCAGTGACTGATGCGTTGTACTCCTCGATGCCATCGGAAGAATCCCGGAACATATTCCATTCTGTGCTAGCAAAACAGTCCTGTAGTTTAGCATCTGCTTCATCTGACCACTTTTTTATAGACTGAGTTACTGGTGCTTCCTGCTTTAGTTTTTGCTTGTAAGCATGAATCAGGAGGATATCATTATGGTCAGATTTGCCAAATGGGGGGCAAGGGAGAGCTTTGTACGCGTCTCTGTGTGTGGAGTAAAGGTGGCCTAGAATTTTTCCCCTTCTGGTTGCACATTTAACATGCTGATAGAAATTAGGTAAAACTGATTTAAGTTTCCCTGCATTAAAGTCCCCGGCCACTAGGACCGTCGCCTCTGGATGAGCGTTTTCCTGTTTGTTTATGACGGTATATAGCTCATTGAGTGCGGTTTTAGAGCCAGTATCTGTGTCTTACCTGAGGCTGTATGTTCTTAATGTCGTCGTTCAGCCACGGCTCTGTGAAACATAAGATATGACAGTTTTTAATGTCCGAAGTGGGTGTGACACCTACTCCGGTTGCCTGCTGCACTGCTGTTTGGATTCCACCTGGCGATCTGTTCACTGTCTGCCCTGGCCTGTCTCCCCCTGTCTGGTATAGGTACCCCCACCACACTCCCCCATCTCTCCCGAGCTTTCGCTCGCCTCCAGCACACACACACTGTTGTGACAAGTGACTCTGAACTTACAAAGGCTAGCCCAAAGTCATTATTTTTTTTCTTGTGCATTTTGCTATTTTGCTATTTGCCTCATGACTCCTGCTTGCTTTGTTGACTATGAAATTTCTTGTTTACCCAACCACGGGACAGACGATGTTTATACCAACATTCGGGACACTGACTATCTATTGGTTACACAGACTTTTGGCCTTCCATCCTATTCCACCCACCTCTCACCGGCTTTGTATTCATGTTACCTGATGATATTACTATATAATATGATCTTGTTGCCATCTAATGTACATTCAGATGTCATAAATCAGCACTGCAGAGCTCTCCCTGTCCTCTGCAGTGCCTTGATTGCATTGCTGCTTGTCAGGATTTGGCCAGGATTGTTCCGGTTTTGGCCACTAGATGCCCCCATTGTGCTTTTTGACCCTTTTGTTTTCCCTTGTTTCCATTTATTATTTGCACCTGTGCCTCGTTTCCCTTGAATGTATTTAAACCCTTAGTTCTTTGCTCTGTGTTTGAATGTTAGCACCCAGCGATGCTGTGAACATTTGTTGCGCCAGTTGGACTGTCTTGTGGTACTCTGTTTTTGTTCTGTTATTTATTTTTGATGATCTTTTCAGGCTTTTTCCTGCTGTACCACCCACCTTGTGGATTTACATTTTGACTTGGAGGATTACTTTTTTCTCTTGGAATTACTTTTGACGTTGTGGATTTATATTTTTGCCTGAAGAACTTTCCTTTTTCTTTATTAAAACACCATCTCAAGTACTGCTGTGTCTGCCTCATCTTCTGGGTTCTGCCGACTATTAGTGGCTCAGTTTGCCAAGTGACTGTTTCTCACACCGGAGACCCGAGTTTGTAACCGGGTCTTGACACTGCTGATATCTGGAAATGTGCATGTATACCCTGGCTCATCTACTGTTGCTAGCCCCAATTCTGACTTGTGCTCTGATATCTGCTTCACTGATTTCTGCTCTTGTAAAAGCCTGTGCCCTACCTGCTCTAAGCTCTCTCCTGGCCCCTAAGTCTGAAATTGTCCTGCTAGGTGACCTAAACTGGGACATACTTAAACCACCCGACCAGTCCTAAAGCAATGGGACGCCCTAAATATTTTTCAGATTATTACCAATCCCACAAGGTATGACTCCAAAACACTCAGAAAAGGCTACTGTCCTCGATGTTACCCTCACAAATAATCCTGATGGGTATCAGTCTGTTTTCTGTAATGACCTTAGTGATCACTGTTTTACAGCCTGTGTTCGTAATGGCTGCTCAGTGAAATGACCTGTCCTGATTTGTCATAAACGCTTAAACTTTAATGAGCAAGCCTTCATGAACTGGTCTCTGTAAAATGGTATAGAATCAGCTTGATCCCCTCTGTCGAAGACGCTTGGACCTTATTTTTGATATTTTCAGTGGTATTGTTAAACACACCCCCATAAATAAAATGAGAATTAAAAACCGGTTCAGCCCCTGGTTCGACCATTATCTTGCAGATTTATTCCACCTCAAGAATTGCATTTGGCGAAAGGATCGGCACACGCATACTCACGCTGACTGGCTCTCATTCAGGCAAATGAGAAATAAGTGCACTCAGACCATCCAGAAGGCCAAAGTTTAAGGAGCAGCTCTCTCTCTTTGGGTCTAACCCCAAGAAGTTCTGGAAAATTGTTAAAGACCTGGAGAAAAACCCCTCTTCACAGCAGCCCATGTCCCTTAATGTTGATGATGTGGTCGTTACTCATTTTCCCCTGCCCCGCTACAAAGTTTCTCCCTGCAGGCGGTCACTGAGTCAGAGGTGCTAAAGGAGCTCCTGAAACTTGACCCCAAAAAAACATCTGGGGCAGATGGTTTAGACCCTTTCTTCTTTAAGGTTGCTGCCCCTATCATCGCCAAGCCTATCTCTGACCTTTTTAACCTGTCTATCCTTTCTGGGGAGTTTCCCATTGCTTTTGAAAGCAGCCACAGTTCATCCTTTATTTAAAGGGGGAGATCAAGCTGATCATAACTGTTATAGGCATACTTCTATTTTGCTCTGTTTATCAAAAGTGTTGGAAAAACTTGTCAATAATCAACTGATTGGCTTTCTTGATGTCTTTAGGATTCTCTCTGGTATGCAATCTGGTTTCCGCTCAGGTTATGGATGTGTCACTGTAACCTTAAAGGTCCTCAAAGATGTCACCATTGCCCTGGATTCTAAGCAATGTTGTGCTGCTATTTTTATTGACTTGGCCAAAGCTTTTGATACGGTAGACCATTCCTTTCTTGTGGGTTTGCTAAGGAGTATTGGTGTGTCTGAAGGGTCTTTGGCCTGGTTTGCTAACTACCTCTCTCAAAGAGTGCAGTATATAAAGTCAGAACATCTGCTGTCTCAGCCACTGCCTGTCACCAAGGGAGTACCCAGGGTTCGATTCTAGGCCCCACGCTCTTCTCAATTTACATCAGCAACATAGCTCTGGCAGTAGGAAGCTCTCTCATCCATTTATATGCAGATGATACAGTCTTATACTCAGCTGGCCCCTCCCCGGATCTTGTGTTAAATGCTCTACAACAAAGCTTTCTTAGTGTGCAACAAGCTTTGTCTACCCTTAATCTAGTTCTGAACACCTCCAAAACAAAGGTCATGTGGTTTGGTAAGAGGACTGCCCCTCTTCTCACAGGTGTGATTAAGACCTCTGAGGGTTTAGAGCTTGAGCTAGTCACCTCATACAAGTACTTGGGAGTATGGCTAGATGGTACACTGTCCTTTTCTCAGCACATATCAAAGCTGCAGGCTAAAGATAAATCTAGACTTGGTTTCCTCTATCGTAATCGCTCCTCTTTCACCCCAGCTGCCAAACTAACCCTGATTCAGATGACCATCCTACCCATGTTAGATTATGGAGACATCAATTATAGATCGGCAGGTAAGGGTGCTCTCGAGCGGCTAGATGTTATTTACTCTTCGACCATCAGATTTGCCACCAATGTTCATCACTGCACTCTACACTCCTCTGTAAACTGGTTATCTCTGCATACCTGTCGCAACCCACTGGTTGATGCTTATTTATAAACCCTCTTAGGCCTCACTCCCCCCTATCTGAGAGATCTACTGCAGCCCTCATCCTCCACGTACAACACCCATTCTGCCAGTTACATTCTGTTAATGGTCCTCAAAGCACACACATCCCTGGGTCGCTCGTCTTTTCAGATCGCTGCAGCTAGCGATTGGAACGAGCTGCAACAACACTCAATCTGGACAGTTTTATCTCAATCTCTTCATTCAAAGACTCAATCATGGATATTTTTACTGACAGTTGTGGCTGCTATGCGTGATGTATTGTTGTCTCTACCTTATTGCCCTTTGTGCTGTTGTCTGTACCCAATAATGTTTGTACCATGTTTTGTGCTGCTACCATGTTGTGTTGCTACCATGTTGTTGTCATGTTGTGTTGCTACCATGCTGTGTTGTCATGTCTTGCTGCCTTGCTATGTTGTGGTCTTAGGTGTCTCTTAATGTAGTGTTGTGTTGTCTCTCTAGTCGTGGTGTGTGTTTTGTCCTATACTTATTTATATATTTTTTAAATCCCAGCTCCCGTCCCCGCAGGAGGCCTTTTGCCTTTTGGTACGCCGTCATTGTCAATAAGAATTTGTTCTTAACTGTCTTGCCTAGTTAAATGAAGGTTAAATAAAAACGTCTTTAAAATAAAATGCTACTACCAGGTGTTCTTGTGGGATCAAGGACATGAATGGAGGGTAGGCTAAACACTTTCCCTTTGAATATTCAGAATGTTAGGCTACATGTCCGTAGTTACACGCCCACACACAGTGGTGTGTGTGTGTGTGTGTGTGTGTGTGTGTGTGTGTGTGTGTGTGTGTGTGTGTGTGTGTGTGTGTGTGTGTGTGTGTGTGTGTGTGTGTGTGTGTGTGTGTGTGTGTGTGTGTGAGAGAGATGGATACCTAGTCAGTTGCACAACTGAACAGTGGTGGAAAAAGTGCTCAATTGTCATACTTGAGTAAAAGTAAAGATGCCTTAATAGAAAATGACTCAAGTAAAAGTGAAAGTCAACCAGTAAAATACTACTTGAGTAAAAATCTAAAAGTATTTGGTTTAAAATATAGTTAAGTATCAAAAGTAAATGGAATTTATTAAAAAAAAGTAAAAGTATTTTAAATTCCTATTTTTTTATTTTTTTTATTGATGGATAGCAAAGGGGCACACTCCAACACTCAGACCAAATGTACAAATCTAGCATTTGTGTTTAGTGAGTCTACCAGATCAGAGGCAGTAGGAATGACCAGGGATGTTCTCTTGATAAGTGTGTGAATTGGACCATTTTCTGTCAAAATGTAACGAGTACTTTTGGGTGTCAGGGAAAATGTTTTGAGTAAAAAGTACATTATTTGATTTATGAATATAGTGAAGTAAAAGTATGTTTCCAAAACCTCTGAATCGTGTGTGTGTGTGTGTGTGTGTGTGTGTGTGTGTGTGTGTGTGTGTGTGTGTGTGTGTGTGTGTGTGTGTGTGTGTGTGTGTGTGTGTGTTTGACTGCTTGTCGCGCTGAAGCGCAACACTTTTGGTGCAGCTTTGTGCAACTTCGTATGCCTTCAATCTTTGACCCAGGTCCGGAAACGGATGTTTCTGAGTCACTTAAATCACATTATAAGTAAATAAATAGTGGTTTCCAGGGGAAGTGCCTCTGTTTCTTAGCAACATAATACAAATAATGTGAGCAAAAAAAAGAATAGTAGTACATGCAAAATAATGTATTATCTTGGTAGCCTAGCCAATGATGACATCATTCTGTAGCCCTCACCACTCTATCTTATCCCATAGCAGGACGTTGCTGCTTTAAATTGGAACCATCACGCCAAATTAAGCAATAATAACCAAATGACAATCAATTAAATTAATTAAACTGTAATTATTTCATTGACATTATTTCATGAATTTATATCAGGTTGTTAATATAAAGATTATTTATCTAAATGGAGGAGGGTGGTATCGGATGACTCGCAGTAGAAAGATGTGGAAATAACGCTTGAGACATTTCATACCTAATTTGGTTGCAATGGGCGGGAATCTGGGGGGGGTTTTTTCTCACTATGACTGTGTTAAATTCAGGACTAGGAAGGCTACCAGTGTAAATTCGTATTCGATTAGAGATCCTGAGAGAGAACCAAACATTTTGCAGTCCCAAAACTAACGATAAGGTAATAATAGCCTTTTTGTTTCAGAGTTATATTTGAGATTGTGGAATAGAATACTGGTCTATCCGAGAGTTAGCGTAGTTTTTCGTAGTTTTTATACATGTTTTCTACAGCATGTTCTACAAACAGTTTAAACTTGGCCTACCTGCATGCAGTCTATTGAAAATAATTATTTTCACCGTGAGCGCTGGAAATAAAACAACTTTTGCACGGGAACAAGTAAATTGCTTATTATTAGCAGTATTTAGGACACAAGATAGGATAGTCAAGAAAATAACTGCTACGGTGTTGTAAAACTTGTTTGCCATGTAAATGTTTTTGTTTTCTATGAATGACTTGATGGTGGATACACTCGTTTTTTTTGTAACACTGGGAAACTCCAGTGCGCGGCACAATTTGCACTTCACTCATCACCTCGGACTGTGGCTGTCAATGCCCAACCAGAATAACGGGAGGATAACGGTAGGCAACAGCTGCCAGAATAACGGGGAAGTTGCAAACCGATTTTAGCTGACTCTTTTGAATGAGGGCTCTGATATACACTACATGGCTAAAAGTATGTAGACACATGTTCGTCGAACATCTCATTCCAAAATCACGGACATTAATATGGAGTTGGTCCCCCTTAGCTGCTATAAGAGCCTCCACTCTTCTGGAAAGGTTTTCCACTAGATGTTGGAACATTGCTGTGGGGACTTGCTTCCATTCAGACATGAGCATTAGTGAGGTCGAGCACTAATCAAATCAAATCAAATTGATTTATATAGGCCTTCGTACATCAGCTGATATCTCAAAGTGCTGTACAGAAACCCAGCCCAAAACCCCAAACGGCAAGCAATGCAGGTGTAGAAGCACGGTGGCTAGGAAAAACTCCCTAAAAAGGCCTAAACCTAGGAAGAAACCTTGAGAGGAACCAGGCTATGTGGGGTGGCCAGTCCTCTTCTGGCTGTGCCGGGTGGAGATTATAACAGAACATGGCCAAGATGTTCAAATGTTCATAAATGACCAGCATGGTCGAATAATAATAAGGCAGAACAGTTGAAACTGGAGCAGCAGCATGGCCAGGTGGACTGGGGACAGCAAGGTCTTAGGGCTCAGGTCCTCCGAGAGAAAGAAGGAGAGAATTAGAGAACGCACACTTAGATTCACACAGGACACCGAATAGGACAGGAGAAGTACTCCAGATATAACAAACTGACCCTAGCCCCCCGACACAAACTACTACAGCATAGGAAGGATATAACCCCACCCACTTTGCCAAGCACAGCCCCCACACCACTAGAGGGATATCTTCAACCACCAACTTACCATCCTGAGACAAGGCTGAGTATAGCCCACAAAGATCTGATGTTGGGCGATTAGGCCTGGCTCGCACTAGGCGTTCCAATACATCCCAAAGGTGTTCGATGGAGTTGAGGTCAGGGCTCTGTGCAGGCCAGTCAAGTTCTTCCAGACCGATCTCGACAAACATTTCTGTATGGACCTCGCTTTGTGCACGGGGGGGCATTTTCATGCTGAAACAGGAAAGGGCCTTCACCAAACTGTTACCATAAATTTGGAAGCACAGAATCATCTAGAATGTCATTTATGCTGTAGCGTTAAGATTTCCCTTCACTAGAACTAAGGGGCCTAGTTCGAACCATGGAAAAACAGCCCCAAAGCATTATTCCTCCACCAAACTTTACAGTTGGCACTATGCATTGGGGCACATAGCGTTCTCCTTGCATCCGCCAAACCCAGATTCGTCCAGACCATGTGTGATTAATCACTCCAGAGAACACATTTCCACTGCTCCAGAGTCCAATGGTGGCAAGCTTTACACCACTCCAGCCGACACTTGTCATTGTGCATGATGATGTTAAGCTTGTGTGAGGCTGCTTGGCCATGGAAACCCATTTCATGATGCTCTCGAAGTTCTTGTGGTGACGTTGCCTCCGTAGGAAGTTTGGAACTAGTGAGTGTTGCAATCGAGGACAGACCATTTTTATGCGTTACACGCTTCAGCAGTCCAGTTCTGGGAGCTTGTGTGGCCTATCACTTCGCGGCTGAGCCGTTGTTGCTCCTTGAAGTTTCCACTTCACAATAATAGCACTTAGTTGACTGGGGCAGGTCTAGCAGAGCAGAAATTTGACTAACTGATTTGTTGGAAAGGTGGCATCCTATGATAGTGCCACGTTGAAAGTCACTGAGCTCTTCAGTAAGGCCATTCTACTGCCAATGTTTGTCTATGGAGATTGCATGGCTGTGAGCTCGATTTTTATACACCTGTGCTGAGCACTTGTTGGCAGCTTTTCCTTCACTCTGGGGTCCAACTGATCCCAAACCATCCCAATTGGGTTGAGGTTGGGTGATTGTGGAGGCCAGATAATATGATGCCGCACTCCATCACCCTCCTTATTGGTCAAATAGCCCTGACACAGCCTGGAGGTGTGTTGGGTCATTGTCCTGTTGGAAAAACAAATGTTAGTCCCACTAAGCACAAACCAGATGAGATGGCATATCACCACAGAATGCTGTGGGAGCCATGCTGTTTAAGTGTGCCTTGAATTCTAAATAAATCACTGACGGTGTCACCATGAAAGCACCATCACACCTCTTCCTCCATGCTTCATGGTGGGAACTACACCAAAAATCTAAAATTTAAACTCATCAGACCAAAGGACAGATTTCCACCGGTCTAATGTCCATTGCTCATATTTCTTGGCCCAAGCAAGTCTCTTCTTATTATTGGTGTCATTTAGTAGTGGTTTCTTTGCAGCAATTTGACCATGAAGGCCTGATTCATGCAGTCTCCTCTGAACAGTTGATGTTGAGATGTGTTTGTTACTTGAACTCTGTGAAGCATGTATTTGGGCTGCAATTTCTGAGGCTGGTAACTCTAATGAACTTATCCTCTGGGTCTTTCTTTCCTGTGGTGGTCCTCGTGAGAGCCAGTTTCATCATAGCGCTTGATGGTTTTTACAACTGCCGCTTTGACTGACCTTCATGTCTTAAAGTAATGATGGACTGACGTTTCTCTTTGCAAATTTGAGCTGTTCTTGCCATGTTATGTACGTGGTCTTTTACCAAATAAGGCTGTCTTCTGTGTACCAACCCTACCTTGTCACAACACAGTTGATTGGCTTGAACACATTAAGAAGGAAACAAATTCCACAAATTAACTTTTAACAAGGCCCACCTGTTAATTTAAATGCATTCCAGGTGACTACTTCATGAAGCTGGTTGAGAAAATGCCAAGAATGTGCAAAGCTGTCATCAAGGCAAAGGGTGGCTACTTTGAAAAATCTCAAATATAAAATATTTGAGAGTTGTTATATAACACTTTTTTTGTTTTGTTTACTACATGATTCCATATGGGTTATTTCATAGTTTTGATGTCTTCGTATTATTGTACAATGTAGAAAATAGTAAAAATAAAGAAAAATCCTGGAATGAGTAGGTGTCCAAACTTTTGACTAGTACTGTACTTTTGTGTGTATACATACATGCATACATGCATACAGTTGAAGTCGGAAGTTTACATACACTTAGGTTGGAGACATTAAAACTAGTTTTTCAACCACGCCAAAACTATAGTTTGTGTAAAGTTGGTTAGGACATCTACTTTGTGCATGACACAAGTTATTTTTCCAACAATTGTTTACAGACAGATTATTTCACTTATAATTCACTGTATCACAATTCCAGTGGGTCAGAAGTTGACATACACTAAGTTGACTGTGCCTTTAAAAAGCTTGGAAAATTCCATAAAATGATGTCATGGCTTTAGAAGCTTTTGATAGGCTAATTGACATAATTTGAGTCAATTGGAGGTGTACCTGTGGATGTATTTCAAGGCCTACATACCTCTTTGCTGAACGTCATGGGAAAATCAAAAGAAATCCACCAAGACCTCAGGAAAAAAATTGTAGACCTCCACAAGTCTGGTTCATCCTTGGGAGCAATTTCCAAACACCTGAAGGTACCACGTTCATCTGTACAAACAATAGTACGCAAGTATAAACACCATGGGACCAGCCATCATACCGCTCAGGAAGGAGATGCGTTCTGTCTCCTAGAGCTGAACGCACTTTGGTGCGAAAAGTGCAAATCAATCCCAGAACAACAGCAGAGAACCTTGTGAAGATGCTGTAGGAAATGGGTACAAAAGTATCTATATCCACAGTAAAACGATTCCTATATTGACATAACCTGAAAGGCCGCTCGGCAAGGAAAAAGCCACTGCTCCAAAACCGCCATTAAAAAAAACAGACTACGGTTTGCAACTGCACATGGGGACAAAGATCGTACTTTTTGGAGAAATGTCCTCTGGTCTGATGAAACAGAAATAGAACTGTTTGGCCATAATGACCATCGTTATGTTTGGAGGTAAAAGGGGGAGGCATGCAAGCCGAGGGAACACCATCCCAACCGTGAAGCACGGGGGTGGCAGCATCATGTTGTGGGATGCTTTGCTGCA
The DNA here is from genome assembly GCF_023373465.1 of Oncorhynchus keta. Classification (NCBI taxonomy): domain Eukaryota; kingdom Metazoa; phylum Chordata; class Actinopteri; order Salmoniformes; family Salmonidae; genus Oncorhynchus; species Oncorhynchus keta. The sequence goes on along the minus strand of NC_068443.1, from coordinate 17,012,183 downwards.
GGAGGGACTGGTGCACTTCACAAATAGATGGCATCATGAGGCAGGAAAATGATGTGGATATATTGAAACAACATCTCAAGACATCAGTCAGGAAGTTAAAGCTTGGTCGCAAATGGGTCTTCCAAATGGACAATGACCCCAAGCTTACTTGCAAAGTTGTGGCAAATGCCTTAAGGACAACAAAGTGAAGGTCTTGGAGTGGCCATCACAAAGCCCTGACCTCAATCCTATAGAAAATGTGTGGGCAGAAAAGAGTGTGCGAGCAAGGAGGCCTACAAACCTGACTCAGTTACACCATCTCTGTTAGGAGGAATGGGCCAAAATTCACTCAACTTATTGTGGGAAGCTTGTGGAAGGCTATCCGAAACAACATTTGACCCAAGTTAAACAATTTAAAGGCAATGCTACCAAATACTAATTGTGTATGTAAACTTCTGACCCACTGAGAATGTGATGAAAGAAATAGAAGCTGAAATAATTCATTCTCACTACTATTAATTCTGACATTTCACATTCTTAAAATAAAGTGGTGATCCTAACTGACCTAAAACAGGGAATTTTTACTATGTTTGAGTGTCAGGGATTGTGAAACACATTCAATTAAACTCAGTTTATGTAAACTTCCGACTTCAACTGTACATATACATACATTTAATAGTGTGTTTTTTGTGAATATAGTCTACTATTGATCAGAACACGTGGAAGCAAATATTTCCCCTTATTATTGCAGCTGAACTATGGAGCATGATGAAACATGTGAACATCTCCAGCCTGGGAGCCCATAGCTCTTTAACTGAATTATGGGTGAAATCGAGTTAACCATGTTGTCATAACAACGCTCGTGACCTTGGCTGCAAACAAACACTGAGTCTCCTCACCCTCGTGTGTGTGTGTGTGTGTGAGTGAGTGTGAGGGAGATAATTTGACTAATATCCTGTTTTCTCTCCTGCCCAGGCTGATTTTCCTAACATTCAAGTAATGGCAGGGAGGGGATGGATTTTCCATTACTGCCTTCCATATGTTTTTTTCTAGTGTGTGTGTGTGTGTGTGTGAGAGAGGGAGAGAGAAGGGACTTGGCACCTTTGACCCAGTTTGCAGTTCGGCAGCAGTCTGCACATCTGGGATAAATCAACGAGTTGGAAAATCTTACGGGGAAGAGAAATGGAGAACAAGGGAGGGGCAGAGAGGGAGGGAGGTGACTCACTGCTCTGCTATTCCTCATGTTTAAAATGTGTCCTTCTGAGGTTAAGGCACAGGGCTTTCCCCATTTTTCCTTTTTTTTCTCCTCGTACTTCTCCTCATACTTTTCAGCTAGCCTTTTCTGCCTGACTGTTTTGGTCACTCTCACTTTGAGTTTGTCCATTTTTCAAATCTTAATTCATCTGTCTGTTTCCTCTCTTTCTCTCTCCATATCCCTCCCCCCACTCTCTGTCCCCTGCTGTTTGAACAACTTATTTTATTAATGTAAACATGTGTCTCTGTTTATGAGTCCTTCAACCGTATGTAAACTGGGAACATGGACTCACTATTACTTGTGGGGGATAGTGGGAGGGAGCAGCCCTGAGTGTCTCTGGATGTTGGGACTGTTAGTGGATGAGGCCCTTCAGCAGAGGCTGATGACAGATTGGCTGAGAGGTCGGGTAGAGGTCTCAGCACCACATCTGTCTGAAGGGGGGTGAAGGAATGTCCAGTGACACGGACTCACTGACTCACAGAACAGGAATCCCTCAGCTGGTAAAGCACTCTCACAGAGTATAACACTGAAGAGAATCCATACTTTTGATTCTCCTTGTACAAGGTATCAAAATAGGATTTTTATTTTATTTTTAACTTTCATGTTGAGATGGAGATAATGACACATTGCTACTGTTGCCCTCATGAGTCCAAATATGATATCTCATCAAGAATGTACATTGAAAATCATAATGGAATCAATACTTGCTTTGAGATTTTAAAAAAAATATGAATGCATGCTGTCAATTTGTTCTTTGTTACTGACAGCTGCTCTCTATTCTGTGTCTCCTTATAGATCATTCTGCCACAGATGCACCAAGAACTGTAGGCCTAGGGTATTTCACAGAAACACCTACATCTCTGGCCAATTCAGCCCTTCAGTCTAACCCGTCCTAGTTGTCAAGCATCATCCATATCTCATCATGCCGATAGTGGTGGTGCACTCCAACCCCCTGTTCTGGGTGCGTTTGTGTGCTCTGGTCTTCTCCTGTGTGGCTTTTGCTGTGACCATCCATGGGGCTGAGCTCAAGCACGGTACAGGGGACTGGTGTGTGTTCTGCTGGGCCTTCAGCTTCGCTGGGACTCTGCTGGTGTTGCTGGTAGAGCTGTTTGGCCTGCAGACCCGTGCCCCCGTCTCCTGGAAAAACTTCCCCATCACCTTCGCCTGCTATGCCTCCCTGCTCTGCCTCTCTGCCTCCATCATCTTCCCCCTCTATTTCCTCAAGGGCCAGACCTCCCGCAACGAGACTCATAACTACCGCATCGTGGCCACCGTCTTCTCCTGCCTGGCCACCATCGCTTACATGAGTGAGGTGAGCATCAGCAAAGCCCGGCCAGGTGAGGTAGCAGGTTACATGGCCACCGCCCCGGGTCTGCTGAAGGTGTGTGAAACCTTTGTGGCCTGCGTCATCTTTGTCTTCATCAGCGACCCGGTGTCCTACAACTCTCATGCTGCACTGAGGTGGTGCCTGGCCGTCTACTGCATCTGTTTCATCCTGTCGGCGGCCATCATTGTGCTGTGTATCTGCGAGTGCACTGGCTGCCTGCCTTTCCCCTTCGCCCGCTTCCTGTCTGCCTACGCTCTACTGGCTGTCATCATGTACCTCTCCGCTACCATCATCTGGCCCATTTTTACATTTGACAAGGAGCACGGGGGCACTTCCTCCAGGCCCACTTTCTGTGGTAACAGTCAAGGGCTGTGTTCATGGGACAAGAAGATGGCTGTGGCTGTGCTCACTGCAGTCAACTTTGTGCTCTACCTGGCAGACCTGATCTACTCTGCCCGACTGGTGTTTATTACTGTGTGAGCAAAAGGCATAGAGGGGAAGAACGAGAAGAGGTAGTTGATTTTGAGTAGGATAGAAAGAGAGGTTGAGGAGTAGAAATGAAGAGGTGAAGAAAGAGGGAGAAACAAAGAAACTGCTTACTGTATTTTGTGTCATTTATATATCAATGTTAAGCCATTAGTCGCCTCCACACATAGAGAAAGACTCAATTATTTCTTATTTCATGCAAAAGGAAAAGTCGTTACGCAACGATTTTATGGACCCAAGAACTATGATCAGATGGAACAGATGTTTCCTAAGTTTGAGCTCTGATTATCTGAGACACAAATGTAGTATTCCAAAGACAGGATGGATCTGCTGAGTATGTTGACATTACTATAGATCATGTAGTCTTACAAATTTCAATGGTCTTTTAATAAGCATGACTTTTTACATGATGGAAAAATGTAGGTAGATTTGACAGAACAACTCACACCTTCCTAGTTTGTTTAAGATGAGTTACGAAGGGATAGAAGTAATTCAATCAAACCCCGAAGTAATTCCTAGAAGATTGGTACACTGCTCCAAATGTTTTCAAGACATGAAGTAGAACACATTTTTTGAATTAATGTAAAGATATACTCTGTTAGTGTAGGTTTTTTGCTAATTTTACATTCCTGTTTTTACCCTTTTTTAAATTTTTTATATTTTCATATTCTGCCAAGCTACATGTCAGGAGTATATTGTATGTTGAAATAATATATGCATACGGTAACTGAATTAAAACTCACTGTGTAATAAACAATTACTGTTTGACACTTATGTGTTTGTAGGCTATGACGTCTCCAAAAAACAACATCTTAGAATAAAAACAAAACGTTGTTAGGAAAATGTATTATTCTTAATCTGGCCCATTGCGTTGTACTTCTGTAACAGTCTGCTCTTGTGGATGAGAATGTCCACTTTGTCAGAGAGGGATCCATTTGCTGCATCTCGTCCTCACTACTTCCTGCTGTTACTAAACATGAGGGTTTTTCCCCGCTGTGCTTGTTGAGACTGTGCGTACCACATCAGTGTTATGGGAACATACAATCCAGTGTTCAGGAAAAGCAATGTGATAAATTATAGCAGGGTTTGTCAACTGGGGGCCCACGGGTCATTTTATTTAGCCCCCAAGTTTTTTGAACCCCCCCCCCCTCCACACACACACCACCAAATGTAAATGATTTGACATAAAGGACTAAAAACACCAGCAAATCAACTTCAACTGTTTTTTTTTAATTTTGGGAATCTGTTTCAAAATTATTTCCACAAGTAACAGAGTGAGTAATGTGATTGTATACACAGCTACGTTTCAAATGATTATGTTTGAGTCAAATGTTATCTGTTTGGGCTTCTTGCAGTCAATTTGCAGTCTACAGTCTGGCTGAATGTAGTTGATGATCCCTGAATTATAGCCTATGTATATCTGTCTTTGTCCTTGTTAATTGAACAAAATAAACTAACACTTAGGTGTTCTCAATCTCTCTCTCTCTCTCTCTCTCTCTCTCTCAAATGTGCGCACACACACACACACACACCAAACCGCTGTGGGAGGTGTGGTTGTGAGTTGCTGCTTTGTATACACTATGTAGGTTTATAAAAGGGATGCCACAGGTGGCTCCAGAGAAGCTTATACAATCTCTCTCTGTCTCTGTGGTAGAGAATGGCACAAACAGGTCCTCTGGATAAAGAGCAATTGTGCTGCTCAATTTGTCTAGAGATACTGAAGGAGCCAGTAGCTCTTCCCTGTGGACACCGCTACTGTATGGGCTGTATCAGGGCCTGCTGGGGTGAAGATGACTCCTCTTACATCTTCAGCTGTCCTCAGTGCAGACAGACCTTCACTCCAAGACCAATTCTGAAGGGAAACATCATTTTGGCTGAGATGGTGGAAAAACTGAATACAGGAGGACTCCAAGCTGTACCCTCTGGTCAACGCTGCCGGTATGCTGAAGCTGGAGATGTGGCGTGTGATATCTGCCTCGGTGGTCAGATCAAAGCCACCAGATCCTGCTTGGTGTGTCTGGCCTCTTACTGTGCAGCTCACCTCCACACTCACAACGAATCTCCTGCCCTTAAGAAGCACACCCTGGTTGAAGCCACCATGCCACTGCAGGGGCGGATCTGCTCTCATCACGATAGACTACTGGAGATCTACTGTCGTACAGATCAGCAGTGTGTCTGTCTGCTGTGTGTGATGGATGAACACAAGAGCCATGCTACCGTCTCAGCTGCAGCAGAAAGCACCAAGAAACGGGTAAGGACTGAAAAACAATATTGTCCTTCAAACTCAGTTGTTTAACCATGACAGAATATGTACATTTCTGAAAGTATGTTATGTGCATTAAGAATACTTATGCCCATTCCTATGACTGGTAACTATAAGGAAGTTGTATGTTTGGTGCCTTCTATACTGGGAGTGATGGATATCATTTGAACAATGTGAACATTTCCCTGATAATGATCAGAGTTGAGGCCATAAAATCTAAAGGTTAGAGGTACATTTCTATCAATAGAACTTCCTTTCCCAAATTCAAATGTTAACTCTGTATCTGACACCTGCCTATATGTAACCAGGGGTCTGAGGAAGTTATCCTATCCTGAATAAGGTGTGTCAGGTGCCTGTCATCGGTTCAGTCAGTTGCTTTGAATGTGGCACCATACACTGTTTCCACATGCAAAACCTCTTCATCTCTTTTGACTATCTGACTGAGATGATGTGCCAATGTGTAACATGATTCTCTTAAGGGAAGGCTACATTTTCCCTTCATCCATAGCCTAGCTGTTACAGGTTATAGAATGTGTAGGTCATTTTATGACTCAATGTGTCCATTTGGAGTGGGCTTTTTTTCATTTGAGGAATGTAGAATGTAAAAAGGAAAAAAAGAATGTATGTTGAGTGTTATGGAGACTAAACAACCTCACAGCTTTCATCAGCTAAATATTCAATTTGACAAAGCGATTGACCATAAGATCATGAGTACCAAATATTTACTAAGGTAGGCTTGTGGGTGTGTCCTTGTCCCTGCAGAGGCAGCTGGGGAAGACGAGGAAGAAATCCAAACTGAGAATGCAAGCCAAAGAAAAGGAACTGCTGGATCTGAGACAGGCTCTGCAATCACTGAAGGTGATGCACTGTGGCGATCCGTAGAGCAATGGCAGCCATGGCCAAGTCCCAAGCGACTTTCAAGTATTAATAAGCTAATATTTTAGTGGATGGGGGAGGTTTTGGGAGTTTGTTCATACTTGGCTAAATGTTATATCTTGACCACACTCTGTCTCCCACCAGCACTCTGCACAGACAGCAGTGGAGGACAGCCAAAAGATCTTTACTGAGCTGATCTGCTCCATAGAGAGAAGGTGCTGTGAGGTGAGAGAGCTGATCAGAGCCCAGGAGAAGACTGCAGTGAGTCAGACTGAAGGGCTCATACTGAGACTGGAGCAGGAGGTGGCTGAGCTGAGGAAGAAAGACTGTGAGCTGGAGCAGCTTTCACACACAGAGGATCATATCTATTTTCTACAGGTAGCATCACTGCTGCTCTGGCTTCGGTATAATTAAGGTGTCCAGTGTTTTTCATAAAAAATCCTACAATGTGATTTTCTGGATTTTCTTTTCTCATTTTGTCTGTCTCAGTTGAAGTGTACCTATGATGAAAATTACAGGCCTCTCATCTTTTTAAGTGGGAGAACTTTCACAATTGGTGGCTGATGAAATACTTTTTTGCCCGACTGTACATGATCAAATACAAATCTTAGAATCAACTATTGAAGACCACCAGAACCCACTGGATTCTCCAATTAAATTGAATGACTACAGGACAAAATACAAAACTTCCAACTTTAGAAGGTTTGTAGTGTTGATGGTATCCTCAATGAAATTACAAAATATACAGACCACAAAATCTAAACCACAAAAGTGGAGATACATTTGACCGCAATATATACTGTGGGATATGCGTCAACATCAACCTTGGAAAATTCCTCTGTATTATCATTAACAGCAGACTTGTACATTTACTCAGGGAAAACAATGTACTGAGCAAATGTCAAATTGGCTTTATAGCAAATTACCATACGACAGACTACATATTCACCCTGAACACCCTAATTGACAAACAAACAAACCAAAACAAAGGCAAAGTCTTCTCATGCTTTGTTGATTTCAAAAAAGCTTTTGACTCAATATGGCATGAGGGTCTGCTAAACAAACTGATGGAAAGTGGTGTCAGGGAAACAACATACAACATTATAAAATCCATGTACACAAACAACAAGTGTGCGGTTAAAATTGGCAAAAAACATACACATTTCTTTCCACAGGCCCGGGGGGTGAGACAGATGCAGCTTCCTCCCTCTTCAATATATATATATCAACGAATTGGCAAAGGCACTAGAAAAGTCTGCAGCAACTGGCCTCACCCTACTAAAATCTGAATTCAAATGTCTACTGTTTGCTAATGATCTGGTGCTTCTGTCCCCAACCATGGAGGGCCTGCAGCAGCACCTAGATCTTCTGCACAGATTCTGTCAGACCTGGGCCCCCGGATTTTTTTTTCTCATTTTGTCTGTCATGGTTGAAGTGTACCTATGATGAAAATTACAGGCCTCTCATCTTTTTAAGTGGGAGAACTTGCACAATTGGTGGCTGACTAAATACTTTTTTTGCCCCACTGTATTTGTATCTTGTAATCCGTCCCACACTTTGTCTTCCACTCTCCTGGGTTCTAGCACTGCCAGTCAATCTCTAAATCGACTGAACTCACAGACACACCCAGAATCACAGTGGTTCCTCTGCTGGATTTCGGTCAAGTTCGAGCCTCGGTATCAGCACTCCAGAAGAGATTGGAGGACCTGTTGAAAGGGGAATGGCCCAAAATATCCAGGGCAGGTGAGACTGGACACTTTACTGTAATTCACTCTATATTGCATTAAAGCTGTTTTAAAAGTACAGATTTGTTTTTCTCTATGGAACATTACTACTCTTCACTGTCTAATTCGTATTCCTCTGTAGCGGGCACAGTGAAACTCCTGCAGTGTCCAGAGCCCCGGATCAGACCAGAGTTCTTATACTGTAAGTCGGTTTCAACTCCATTAATAGCCAGAGCGCTGCATCTGCTCTTAGCTCAGGGCTAAATCTGCATTGTGGCGGTGCTCTACGGATTCCATTCATCTTCTTGTTACCGTTCCTTTCTTATAGTGTAGTACACTGACTCCTCCTTTCATACCCTTCATCTTCTTTCCTCGTAGATTCCTGTCAGCTCACACTGGACCCCCGGACAGCCCACAGGGACCTGAGTGTGTCTGAGGAGAACAAGGTGGTGACAGTGAGGGCCAGGGACCACTCCTGCCTGGAGCACCCAGAGAGGTTTGATCACTGGAGCCAGGTGCTGTGTACTGAGGCCCTGTCAGGGCGCTGCTACTGGGAAGCCGAGTGGAGCGGGAGTGGCATCAACATGGCTGTGGCGTACAAAGAGATGACCAGGAGAGGAGAGGGCAACGACTCCCACTTTGGACGCAATGACAAGTCCTGGAGTTTGTTCTGTTCCAGAAAAGGTTGTACCATCTGGCACAATAACGTGGCCACTAGAATACCCACTTCAACCTCCTCTAGGATAGGAGTGTACCTGGATCACAGGGCAGGAAGTCTGTGTTTCTACAGTGTCTCTGACACAATGACCCTGCTCCATAGAGTCCAAACCACATTCACTCAGCCCCTCTATCTTGGCTTTGAGTTTATGTGTTTCGGAGTCTTCGTTAAATTGTGCCAGATGGAGTGAAAGCGAAACAGCTGAGAGAAAGGCAGTAGCATGTGTGAGAATGTGTTTAATGGTGAAGTTAATAATTGATAGTCTCAAATCTTGCTCACCCCAGTTTGTATTTGTTTATTACTGAAGAGTTAAAGTATAGTTTAGTAGTTTAGTTACTGTAGAGTTTTTATAATTTGTATTTTGCTGGCAAAACAAAGTACAATAATTTCAATGCAAATTCTGCAAATACCTTCTTGTGAAATTAAAAGAAAAGTCTATCCTGTTCCCCCATTCTCTAATCTGACTGTCATCACATCCCCATTATGTTGATTCGAAATTGTCATATTAAGGGCAATATCAATAGCACTGATATTTGTGTTTTTAAAACACATTTATTGTGCTATGTTTTTATCAAAAGTATCACAAGAAACCTCCGTGGCAACAGCACAGCAGTGTGCAAAAGTCCAGTCTGTTGCGAAATTGTCACGCCCTGACCTTGGAGATCCTTTTTATGTCTCTATTTTGGTTTGGTCAGGGCTTGAGTTGGGGTGGGCATTTCTATGTGTTGTGTTTCTATGATTTTCTATCTCTATGTTTTGGCCTGGTATGGTTCTCAATCAGGGACAGCTGTCTATCGTTGTCTCTGATTGGGAACCATACTTAGGTGTCTTTTTTCCCCACCTGTCTTGGTGGGAAGTTAACTTTGTTTGATGGCACATAGCATGAAGCTTCATAGTTTGTTTGTGTATTGTTTAGTCGGTGTCATTTTGAGTTAATAAAGAGAAAATGTACGCTCACGACGCTGCACCTTGGTCCAGTTCCTTCAACAGCCATGACAGAAATAGACATGAACAAATGTCATACTGTCTCTCATGCACACACTCACGAACAGGGCCGGAAGTTCCTTTTTCTTTGTTACACAGTAACCACACCTCCTGTAAGTACAACATAATTCCTACATTTTCTCTATCAAAAGAAATCAATACGGTTCTCTCCCTCTCCCTCTCTGAAATGTCGCAGGCAGAGGAACTCATCTACCAAGATCAACTTCTCTGTCCAGTGTGTCTAGATGTGCTAGGAAATCAAGTGACTATCCCCTGTGGACACAGTTACTGCATGCCCAGCTAACAACAAACACTGGAGAATGGAGAATGTTCCCTTAAGAGTCTCATTAGGTCCTTAACTAACGTTTTCATAGGATGTGCAAGGTATTTTTCCAAGAGATCATTCCCTTAATGTCAAATAGAACTCACCCAGAACGTGGTTACCATGTTCTCAGAACTTAAGATATTGTTATAGACATGTTTAATGGGAACGTTTCATGAACATTCATGCCCAGTTTTCTGAGGGTTAAGAGAGTATTCCATCAACATCCACAGAACATGGTTGCCATGTTCTTAGAACGTAAGATATTAATGTTCTAGACACGTTTCATGAACATGTATGTGTCTGCCCAAAACAGCTATACACATCACTGTTGCTGAGCCAATCAAGGCCCTGATTAGTGAACCATTGATAACTTTTTTTCTGTTGGTAAGGATATTCACACACAGTGCTTTTAACTTACACATTTGGCATACATGATTACATTGTGCATGTTCATTCATACATGAATTATTATTAAACATGTACTCACCTGGGATTTGAACTCACATCCTCTTAGTTCACAGTACTCCGATCTCTACACCACCATGTCCATGTCAGGTATCAGTTAATCTGACTATTCGCTCATCATTGATTTCCTTGACTTATTTCAGCAATTAAAGTGCTTTCTGTATACAGATGGATCTTTAGTTGATCACTCTTTGGTTGATGAGAATTTTCCTCCACAGAAGGAAATGCAAACTTGTTATGTACTCAAGGTTTAAAAAGGCTTCTGAAGTTTGTAATTTTAACTATAAAATATCAGACTTGATTGGCCCTAATGTAAAATGTGTCAACCCCTACAAAAATATCCATGAATTATAATCCACATAATAATTCTCACTACCTGTAGCTGCAGGATTATTTTCCTGCTGTAGCAAACTGGCTCAAATTAACATCCTACATCTGTAGTTATCTAATATTTGTGGGGCATATTAACCTGTTTTAATAATACTCAATCACTATGATCAATAAAATATTTTCTTGAGTGTACTTTTAACAGAGCTGAGATTTAATTTAAAGTGCATTCATCCTATTGCTTACACCTATCAAGTTGTTTCAGATCTACCCAAGTACTGCCTAGGGAGGAGGGGTTAGGGTTTCTTCTGGACAGGGCCTACAGTGCCTTGAGAACGTTTTCATTCATTTTGTTGTTACAGCCTGAATTCAAAATGATTAAATATACTTTTTTCTCACCCATCTTCACACAAAACCCCCTAATGACAAAGTCAAAAAACATGTTTTTAGAAATGTTTGCAAATGTATTGAACATTAAATACAGAAATATCTAATGTATGTAAGAATTCACACCCCTGAGTCAATACTTATAAACTCTGCAAAAAAAGAAACGTCCTCTCACTGTCAACTGCGTTTATTTTCAGCAAACTTAACACGTGTAAATATTTTTATGAACATAAGATTCAACAACTGAGACATAAACTGAACAAGTTCCACAGACATGTGACTAACCGAAATTGAATAATGTTTCCCTGAACAAAGTGGGGGGGTCAAAATAAAAAATAACAGTCAATATCTGGTGTGGCCACCAGCTGCATTAAGCATTGCAGTGCATCTCCTCCTCATGGACTGCACCAGATATGCCAGTTCTTGCTGTGAGATGTTACCCCACTCTTCCACCAAGGCATCTGCAAGTTCCCAGACATTTCTGGGGGCATGGCTCTAGCCCTCACCCTCTGATCCAACAGGTCCCAGATGTGCTCAATGGGATTGAGATCCGGGCTCTTCGCTGGCCATGGCAGAACACTGACATTCCTGTCTTGCAGGAAATTACGGACAGAACGAGCAGTTTTGCTGGTGGCATTGTCATGCTGGAGGGTCATGTCAGGATGAGCCACATGAGGGAGGAGGATGTCTTTCCTGTAACGCACAGCGTTGAGATTGCCTGTAATGACAACAACCTCAGTCCGATGATACTGTGACACACCGCCCCAGACCATGACGGACCCTCCACCTCCAAATTGATCCCGCTCCGGAGTATAGGCCTCGGTGTAACACTCATTCCTTCAACGATAAACGCAAATCCGACTATCACCCCTGATGAGAGAAAACCGTGACTCGTCAGAGAAGAGCACTTTTGCCAGTCCTCTCTGGTCCAGTGAAGGTGGGTTTGTGCCCATAGGCGACATGGTTGCCGGTGATGTTTGGTGAGGACCTGCCTTACAACAGGCCTACAAGCCCTCAATCCAGCCTCTCTCAGCCTACTGCGGACAGTCTGAGCACTGATGGAGGGATTGTGCGTTCCTGGTTTAACTCGGACAGTCGTTGTTGCCATGCTGTACCTGTCCCGCAAGTGTGATGTTCGGATGTACCAATCCTGTGCAGGTGTTGTTATACGTGCTCTGCCACTGTGAGGATGATCAGCTGTCCGTCCTGTCTCCCTGTAGCGCTGTCTTAGGTGTCTCACAGTACAGACATAGCAATTTATTGCCCTGGCGACATCTGCAGTCCTCATGCCTCCTTGCAGCATGCCTAAGGCACGTTCACGCAGATGAGTAGGGACCCTGGGCATCTTTCTTTTGGTGTTTTTCAGAGTCAGTAGAAATGCCTCTTTACTAAGTTTTCATAACTTTGACTTTAATTGTCTCCTGTCTGTAAGCTGTTCGTGTCTTAACGACCATTCCACAGGTGAATGTTCATTAATTGCTTATGGTTCATTGAACAAGCATAGGAAACGGTGTTTAAACCCTTTACAATGAAGATCTGTGAAGTTATTTGGATTTTTACGAATTATCATTGAAAGACAGGGTCCTGAAAAAGGGCCGTTTCTTTTTTTGCTGAGTTTAGCATTGAATCTAAGAGCTTTCCACACCTCTGTCAAATTGGTTGTTGATCATTGCTAGAGAACCATTTTCAGCTCATGCCATAGATTTTCAAGTAGATTTAAGTCAAAACTGTAACTCAAAAACATTTTCTTCTTGGTAAGCAACGTCAGTGTAGATTTTGCCTTGTGTTTTAGGTTATTGTCCTGCTGAAAGGTGAATTCATCTCCCAGTGTCTGGTGGAAAGCAGACTGAACCAGGTTTTCCTCTAGGATTTTGCCTGTGCTTAGCTCCCTTTCATTTCTTTTTTATCCTGAAAAACTTTTACAAGCTTACCCATATCATGATGCAGTCACCACAATGCTTGAAAATACATGTAGAGTGGTACTCAGTAATGTGTTGTATTGGATTAACTGCAAACATAACACTTGTAGTGTTGCTTAAGTGCCTTGATGCAAACAGGTTGCATGTTTTGAGATATTTTGTATTCTGTTCAGGCATCCTTCTTTTCAATTTGTCAGTTGTGGTGTAACTACAATGCTGTTGCTTCATCCTCAGTTTTCTCTTATCACAGACATTAAACTATGTGACTGTACTTTTTTAAAGTAACCATTGGCCTCATGGTGAAATCCTTGAGCGGTTTCCTTGCTCAAGTTAGGAACAACGCCTGTATCTTTGTAGTGACTAGGTGTATTAATACACCATCCAAAGTATAATTAATAACTTCAACATGCTCAAATGGATATTCAATGTCTGCCTAATTTTTTTTTACCCATCTAACAATAGGTGCTCTTCTTTGCGAGGCATTGGAAAACCTCCCTGGTCTTTGTGGTTAAATCTGTGTTTGAAATTCACTGCCCGACTGAGGGACCTTACAGATACGTGTGAGGTACAGAGATGAGGTAGTCATTCAAAAATACTGTTATTAACACACTGTTATTGCACACATAGTGAGTCCATGCAACTTATGTGATTTGTTAGGCACATTTTTACTCGTGAATTTATTTAGGCTTGTCATAACAAAGGGCTTGACTACTTATTGACTGAAGATATTTCTGCTTTTCATTTCTTATGAATTTGATCTAAATTGAATCAATTTCAAATTCAGGCTGTAACACAACAATATGTGGAAGAAGTCAGGGATATTTGGACATTCAACAGACATTCGCCAAAAGCCCTTTCAAAATGTAAAAATAAATAACTTAATTCACCGTTTGTCACAGAATCATCAAACTAATTGTGTTTTATTTTATTAATGTCTAGTATACTTTACAACCTTTGTTTTGAGTAGAAATTCAAGTTGTGACTTGATAGAAATACGTAATCTATAAAATGCCATTTAAAGTGGTAAAAATCAATAACTAACTCACTGTTTGTCACAGGAACATCAAACTAGGTATGATTTATTCTATAAATGTCTAGTATACTTTTACAACCTTTGTTTTGAGGAAAAATTCCAGTTTTGATTTGATAGAAATACATAAAATCTCAAATTGTATTTAAAGATGAAGAAATGGCGAATGTCTGTTGAATGTCTGTTGAATGTGTGAATATAAAACTAACTTTACCTTGCTATTCTTTGGAGATATCCTTTATTGGGAGATTAGTTAGGGTGTTTGTCATTGGTGCTCTCAAATTCTTATAAATATATGTTAATGTCATCATTGCAGTTTGGAATAGCATTTATCAGACATTTCTATTGTTTATATGGAAATGTGTTTTTTTCCAAGAACACTTGGAAATATGATTTATGCATCTTTGTTTATTACCATAATGTCGAAAGATTTCTCCTCTTTCATACGTTTCTAGAACTTTGGCTACCAACTTTGTGCCTCTGAGAAACAGATGCTTTTCAGGTTTGATATGGTGTTTCTAGATGGAGAGATCAATGCTGCCTTTGCAGTTTGTCTAAAATGTTGATCTCTTTCTCCTCAATTAACTCAAAAATAATGGAAGCACTTCCACAAGGAAAAAGTTAAGTGTGGACACAACACATTTGACATCTTTCTTAGATTTCCGGCTTTAAGATAGTCTACAGCATGAATTCCGTTAGCATGAGACAAGACCTTAAAAAATATATATAACACGCCGGTAGAGAGATGTTTCTGAACGTAATATACGGTTTACTTGAAAAAGTAACTTTAATAATATTAAAATGTTTGAATACTGTAACTTGTCATAGTACTCCGTTACTCATAAAAGTAATACAACTGTAAGTAATATATTACCCCCAACATTGGTCCCCAGTGAATTCTTTGCAATTTGTCTATTTTGTCACGTAAAAACTTGGAGATGGACCTATGTATTGTGTATTGTTTTGGTATAACTGACATCATCATTGCTTAAATGGCAGGTGTGAGAAAGTACAGACATGCAACTGCAAAGTTATGATATTCTGAGAATATGGAAACAATGTTCTGGGTATGTTTCTATCAGAAGCAACACTACCAGCAACACTACCAGCCTCCAATTGGCTCATTCATCCCTCCTCCCTTCCCCTGTAACTATTCCCCAGGTCGTTGCTATAAATTAGAATGTGTTCTCAGTCAATTTACATGGTAAAATAATGGTTAAATAAAATAGAAATACCACCTGGGCCATGCTTCAGTTACAAATGAGGAATGTTAAAGATATAAATGCAGTGACGAGAGCTGAAGTGATTACGTATCAAAGACACGTTTGTTCTACATGGTATACTGTATGTGGTGTTGATTTCAAAAATGTTATCTTTGAGATTCTCAGTTATCTAGAGTTCTATCAATTCCCATCTTTCAATGAGAAACACATTTTAATTAGATCAGATAGGTTTGTTGTAACTGTTGCCAAATAATGACTTTAACATATAATGCTAAGAATACAATGAGTCCCTAAGTGGGTCTCTAACTGAGCCCACCAGCACCAATGACAAACACTCTAACCACTGTACCAATAAGGGATATCACTATGTGTTTTAACAGAGCTGAGATTTAATTTAAAGTGCATTCACCCTATTGCTTACACCTATCAAGTTGTTTCAGATCTACACAAGTGCCGCCTAGGAAGTAGGGGGTAGGGTATCTTCTGGACAGGGCCCAACTATACTGGCCCAATAAAAGTACACTCAAGAAAAACTTGTATTAATCATAGTGATTCAGGATTATTATTAAAACAGGTTCATATGTCCCACCAACAGCCCTTAATTATATTGTTGAAATAAGTAAATCAAATGATTGATGAGAGAACAGTCATATTAACTGATAACTAACACAGACATGGTGGCGTAGCAGGGAGATCTGAATGTTGTGAACGAAGAGGTGTTGTTTTCAAATTCCAGATGAGGACACATTGAATAATTATTACTGTTTAAATGAACATGCACAACATAATCATTTATATCAAAGTGTGTCAAATACGTAAGTTGAGAACGCTGTATGTAAAAATCACTGTGTGATTATGCCTAAACTTGCCAACAGACAAATGGAGCTGTGGGTGGTTCAGTGTTTCACCAATTATGGGCATGGCAACAGTAACAAGGCGTAATGTGTAATTTAGGGGGGGGGGGTCTCTTTGGACATCCTGACAACTGATACACAGAAATGATCTTGCAACGTACCCATGAAACATGTCTAGGACTTTAATATCTTACATTCTGAGAACTTGGCAACCAAAGTTCTGTGTATGTTTAATGTGAAAATTATTAAATATTCTCCAATCCTCAGAAAACTGGACAGAACGTGAACATTATTGTTGTTTAATCTGAGAACATTGTAACTATGTTCTAGATAAGTTATGTTTGACTTTAAGGGAATGTTCTAACTTTAATTCCAAAACATGCAACAAAAAGTCATTGCTAACATTGAGAGAATAAGGAAAAACTGGACATTCAAACATTACGGGGTAACGTTACCCCTAGAGATATTATCTAGGTGGTCTATATTGAAGGCTGCTGGGACCAGGCTGAACAAAGCTGAGGAGAATATAGCTGCCCTCAGTGCAGCGCGGAACTCCTTTTTCCAAAAGACCAGAACTGGAAAGGAATACCATTTTGGCAGAGATGGTTAGGAAAGTTAAGGCCTTAGGAGTCCAAACTCCTCCTCCTGTTCAAAGCTATGCTGGGCCTGAAGATGCTGCTGCTATGCTGGGCCTGAAGTCTTGTCCGGTGTGTCTGGCTGTATTTTGTGAGACTCACCTTCAGCGCCATTTGGAATCACCCTCTCTAAAGAAGCATTCACTGGTTGATGCCATCAGGCAACTACAGGATAATATCTGCTCTCATCTACTGTCGTACTGATCAGCAATTTGTCTGTATGCTGTGTGTGATGGATGAACACAGGAGCCATGCTACCGTCTCAGCTGCAGCAGAGAAGACAGACAGACAGACAGACAGACAGACAGACAGACAGACAGACAGACAGACAGACAGGTGGGGCTTGTCATAGCATTCACACACCCCATAGAGCCCATTGGATATGACAGGGAGACAGGGAAGTGCTGTATTTTTTAAAGGGCGTGTTCTTTTTGTGTGTAAAAGGAAATATTGTCATCAAATGCATGGTCTTAATTTGGAGACTGGAGAATAATGCATCAAACATACACGTTTATGCCTGTCTGTAACACTAAAGCTATCAATAGAGGGAGACAAATGACTGCAGTGTTTTGGGGAAATTCACAAGACAACAATCAAATCATTATTTTCAATAAATATGTGGAAATGTATATTTTCAAACAATGCCTGGAAAGCTGACATGAAATGTCTAGTTCCCTTTCAGTCGGTCACTCGGTATAAAATACTATGGGGAATCAACGACCAATCATATTCACCTGAAGAAAACTGTCACGCCCAACGGGCAAATGTTATGCCTAGCCCGCCCTCGAAGCCCCAGTATTATGCCCAGGAAGTGGGGCTTCGAGGGCAGGCTAGGCATCCATTCCCTAAATTCTTTGCTCTTCAGCTCGCCTGAAGGAAGAATGTGTCATGCAATTTGCTAACTTTTCAACATTTGTACTTAGGTGTCTGTTAGTGGGGAGAGGGTACTTGTCCCCCTAGATGTTGTGAGTTTTGGGTGTTGGTATCAGTTTTTGTGTTTGCTGAAATTGAACTACTTTTTGCACTGCTTGTGTAACCAGTGCTTCCTTGCTTGAGTAAGACAGCCAGTGGTAAGAGTAAGTTCAAAAAGGCTAACCAGCCGAGTTTGAACCTCCGACTATGGCCTAGGACAAGGGTACTCAACTCTTACCCTACGAGGCCCAGAGCCTGCTGGTTTTCTGTTCTACCTGGTAACACACCTGGTGTCCCATGTCTATATCAGTCCCTGATTAGAGGGGAACAATGAAAAAATGCAGTTGAACTGGCTTTGAGGTCCAGAGTTGAGTTTGAGAGCCCTAGGGCATGTAAAGATACTCATGAGTGCTGTCTGGGGTGGAAACACGCACAAGAGGCTTTGGCTCAGACCAGTTTGTGTGACCATTGTTTCCGGCTGGGCTCAACTTCCATTGGGTGTCGGGCTGACTTTGTGGAAAAGATTGGGGCTGCTGGCGAAGGGTCTTCGGGTTAAGCAACCTCAAGAATGGGGTTGTCGGAGGTCAGGAGAGAGCAACAGCGGTGGTCGGAGTTGATAGGGGTGTCATCCCAGGGAAGTGAGGCTCCATCCAGTGTGAATAGGATTACATCAGTCCGGGGCAGCCTAAAGCCCAGCTTTGGATTCAGTGGGGGAGAGTGACCATTGGTTGTTAATGCGCCTTTGATGGAGCTGTGTCGTAGGGCGGAAACAATCTGGGGATGGATTGTACATCTTCTCCCCCAGGTTGGGGGAAGGTATTTACTTTCTGTCCATGCAGCGGTGAAGCATTGCTTACCCCTGTTTAAAGATTTCTCTCATGACCTAAAGGCAACCTCAGATTCCCCTCATTCAGCCAGGCTGGTGCTACCAGGTTATGGGGAGTTTATGAATGTAGAGGGTATGGAGGAGGCAAGGATCGTTTGCACATCGCCAATGGATGGAAAGCTGGCGAGTTACTTAGTTCCAGAGTCTAACAATGGGGCTATTCCTAGCACGGTGCTTCTGAATAAACAATGCCGTTTATCAGCAGATCAGCTGGTTGCAGTTCTTGAGAGGAACAGGCAGATGTATTTGGATGAGTCAGTTTCGTCAACAAGGTTGTTTGGCTCAGTTATGGAGTCCTTACAGGCCCGTTTCGAGGAGGTAAAAACTGGTTCTTCCACAGCGCGGGGAAAGAGCAGATCTCATGACCCTAGCTGCAGGGCGAGGGAGGAGTTATGTTTTCGGGGCCCACCTCCCCAAGAATTTACTGTGCCAACAGTGCTCCCAAGTGGCTCGGTCAATGGGGGCAACTTACTGGTTTCCGAAGTTCCCAAATCCGGTGTGGTCTGGGTATCAGAATGGCTGTACCACGTAAGCACATTGTTTCTACCCAAGGTTCCTCAGTGTTCAGGGGTATCAAGAGTGAGGTATCGTCCAGGTGTGGACATAATAAAAACAGATCCTTCCCCACATTCAGACACATAGTTGTCAAGGGTGGTGGAGACTAAAAAAATTGATGACAAATAAATTGAATATCCCAGTCCTCAGGGTGGCGCTCTGCCTCTTAAGGACACAATGTATGGGAGACTGGGAGCATGTTCCGTCCAGTGGCGGGCATATGCAGTTTCACCTTGGGTGACAGTGACTAAGGGGTACCACCTGGACAGTGACTAAGGGGTACCACCTGGACAGTGACTAAGGGGTACCACCTGGACAGTGACTAAGGGGTACCACCTGGACAGTGACTAAGGGGTACCACCTGGACAGTGACTAAGGGGTACCACCTGGACAGTGACTAAGGCACCTGGACAGTGACTAAGTGGTACCACCTGGACAGTGACTAAGGGGTACCACCTGGACAGTGACTAAGGGGTACCACCTGGACAGTGACTAAGAGGTACCACCTGGACAGTGATTAAGGGGTACCACCTGGACAGTGACTAAGGGGTACCACCTGGACAGTGACTAAGAGGTACCACCTGGAAAGTGACTAAGAGGTACCGCCTGGACAGTGACTAAGGGGTACCACCTGGACAGTGACTAAGGGGTACCACCTGCCGTTTTCTGTGCGTCCTCCTCCTTTCATGGTGGTCCTAGCACCTGTCGTCTTCAAAAGCAGGCTATTCGGGTGGTTCCAGTGTCAGAAGTATAGAGCAGTTGGTGCAGCCGGTACTTCTTAGTTCCCAAGAGCGATGGAAAGTTGTGTCCCATCCTGGACTTGCGTGTTTTAAACAAGCACCTCAACGTCCGCAAGTTTAGGATTGACAGCCCTACCCCGGGGTCTCGTACTCTGGTGGTGCGGTTCCTGAAAGGCGTGCGCCGGTTCAGGCCAGTTTCTAAGCCTTTGGCACCTTCCATGGAGGGAAGCCTCTATTTGAACCATTGGAGTCTGTGGACCTGAAGGTCCTTTCCTACAAGACTGCCCTGCTCATGGCCTTGGTGTCGGCCAAGGGCGTTGGGGATCTCCATGCGCTCTCAGTACACGTGGAAGGGAGCCTGGCGGATAGGAGCGTTGGGCCAGTAACCGAAAGGTTGCTGGATCGAATCCCCAAGGTAAAAATCTGTTATTTTGCCCCTGAGCAAGGCAGTTAAACCGCTGTTCCACCGGTGCCAAGGACGTGGATGTCGATTATGGCAGCACCCCACACCTCTCTGATTCAGAGAGGTTGGGTTAAATGTGGAAGACACATTTCAGTTGAATGCATTCAGTTGTACAACTAACTAGGTCTTTCCTTTCCTGTTTGGAACTTGTGCCTGGCGACTCCAAAGTGATGTTACATCCTAATGCAGGTTTTGCTCCCAAGGTTATGCCTATGTCTTACAGGTCCCTGGATTTCAAGCTGTTCACTTTCTCACCTCCTTCATTTGCTTCCAGTCAACAATGGAGGTTGCATAGCCTGTGTCCGGTGCATGCTTTACGCACATACAGAGCCTTCGGAAAGTATTCAGACCCCTTGACTTTTTCCACATTTTGTTATGCTACAGCCTTATTCTAAAATTGATGAAATGTTTTTTTTTTCTCTCTCATCAATCTACACACAACACCCCACAATGGCAAACAAAAACAGGTTTAGACATTTTTGCTAATTTATCAAAATAAAAAAATGAAATATCACATTTACATAAGTATTCAGACCCTTTACTCAGTACTTTGTTGAAGCACCTTTGGTAGCGATTACAGCATTGAGTCTTCTTGGATATGACGCTACAAGCTTGGCACATCTGTATTTGGGGAGTTTCTTCCATTCTTCTCTGCAGATCCTCTCAAGCTCTGTCAGGTTGGATGGGTAGCATTGCTGCACAGCTATTTACAGGTCTCTCCAGAGATGTTCGATCAGGTTCAAGTCCGGGATCTGGCTGGGCAACTCAAGGACATTCAGAGACTTGTCCCAAAGCCACTCCTGCATTGTCTTGGCTGTGTGCATAGGGTCGTTGCCCTGTTGGAAGGTGAACCTTCGCCCCAGTCTGAGGTCCTGAGCGCTCTGGAGCAGGTTTTCATCAAGGATCTCTCTGTACTTTGATCCATTCATCTTTGCCTCGATCTTGACTAGTCTCCCAGACCCTGCTGCTGAAAAACATCCCCACAGCATGATGCTGCCACCACCATGCTTCTCCGTACGGATGGTGTCTGGTTTCCTCCAGACACTTGGCCTTCAGGCCAAATAGTTCAATCCTGGTTTCATCAGACCAGAGAATCTGGTTTCTCATGGTCTGAGTCTTTTGGTGCCTTTTGGCAAACTCCAAGCAGGCTGTCATGTGCCTTTTACTGAGGATTGGCTTCCATACGGCCGCTCTACCATAACGGCCTGATTGGTGTAGTGCTGCAGAGATGGGTTGTCCTTCTGGAAGATTTTCCCATCTCCTCAGAGGAATTTCAATGCTGCAGTCTTTTTTTGGTACCCTTCCCCAGATCGGTGCCTGTCTGGGAGCTCTACGGACAATTCCTTCGACCTCATGGCTTTGTTTTTGCTCTGACATGCACTGTCATATGTGGACCTTATAGACAGGTGTTTGCCTTTCCAAATCATGTCCAATCAATTGAATTTACCACAGGTGGACTCCAATCAAGTTGTAGAAACATCCTAAGGATGATCAATGGAAACAGGATGAACCAATTTCAAGTCTCATAGCAAGGGTCTGAATACTTATGTTAAAACCTGTTTTCACTTTGTCATTATGGGGTATTCTGTGTAGATTGCTGAGGAATTTGTTTAATTTAATCCATTTTAGAATAAGGCTGTAATGTAACAAATGTGAAAAGTCAAGGGGTCTGAATACTTTCCTGAAGGCACTGTATATGGATAGGACCAAGGATATCCCAGTTCGTGACCAACTTTTTGTGTGTTTCGCTAATCCAGCTCAAGGTAGGGTGATTTTCTAAGCAGTGTCTTTCTCATTGGATTGCGGAGGCTATCTCAATGGACTATGACAGCAAAGGACAGGGGTTGGTGTACATGCTCACTCCACTAGGGGTGTGGTGGCTGCTTGGGCGTTGTTCAGGTGCATGATGATTGGTGATATCTGTGCTGCAGCAAGTTGGGTTTCCCAACATGACTTTGAGGATTTATCGCTTGGATGTAACTGATCCCAGTGTGCCTCACATGGTTCTCATGGCTGGGTCCAGGAGTGGGTATTAGGCAGCGCACAGGTTGCGCATTTATCCTGGTTACCACAGTTTCCTCTGGGTTTGATCCTTTGGCTGCCATGGTTGCGCACGAGTACACAGTCTCCAGGTTACTGCAGGTTACTCTCTGCATCTCCCACCAGCACTCTGCACAGGCAACAATGGAGTACAGTGAGAGGATCTTTACTGAGCTGATACACTCCATAGAGAGAAGGTGCTGTGAGGTGTGAGAGCTGATCAGAGCCCAGGAGAAGACTGCAGTGAGTCAGCCTGAAGGACTCACACAGAGACTGGAGCAGGCAGCTGAGCTGAGGAAGAAACACTGAACTGGAGCATCTTTCACACACAGAGGATCACATTCCTCCAGGTATTATCAAGTATTACATGTAAAAAAAAGTTTTTTAAACACAATGATTGCATGTTGATGGATTTCTAATTTGTATCATTTTGTATCCTCTCACTGTTCCCTCTGTAGATATGGCCGTCTCTATACGCCCCTCCTGAAACTCCAGACCAATCCAGTGTCCCTGTGGGTCAGGCCTATTGGTCTGAACTAACAGAGAGACAGGAAGACATCCTGAAAGAGAATTGGCTTCAGATTTTAAGAGCAGGTGTGACACTGATATGTCTGATATTCCACACCACTACATAAATAGAACTTGGCAGTGGTACATAACCTATTTCATAAAACTGGGGGGAAAATGATATTGCTCTTCAATCGTTTTTCTAAAATGGATTGGTGCATAATTGTTGATAGCCCTTTGTTGATCAGGGGTGTGGGCATGGGTGGGCCTGGGTTGACACAGGCCCGCCCCCTGGGGAGCCAGGCCCTGCCAGGTCCACCCAATCAGATTGAGCCCTTTGTTGTTATTAATTGAAAACTTTCCACATCTGCAGTCAATACAATGGAGATTATGTACACCCCAGAGCCCCTCTCAGAGAAATACTTCACAAATATATCTAAAATCAATTATCTATTTCATTCAATTGTGCATCCATGTCTTTCTTCGCTGTCACCAGGAGACACTGTTGCTAAAAAAAACAGCTAAAACGAAAGTATAAATGTATGTTATTACACAAAATGTAAGGTCTATTCTACACTAATCACATGTCGTAAGTACCTCTGTTCTGTTTCCTCCCTCTCCTCTCTCCATAGATTTCTGTCAGCTCACATTGGATCCAAACACAGAATTCTACAATCTTCACCTGACTGAAAGAGACCAGGGAGTGACAATGAAGGAGCCCAAACCGTGCCTCAACCACACAGAGAGGTTTCACAGTATCCAGATGCTGTGTAGAGAGGCTGCTGTTACTGGGAGGTAGAGTGGAGCGGGAAGAGGCCCTACATACCAGTCTTATACAAGGACATCAGGAGGACGGGCTTTGGTCCAGAAGCCCAGTTTGGCCTCATAATGAGAAGTCCTGGAATTTACTCTGCGTCAAATAAGCCTGTAGTTTCCTACATAACAACATAGAGACTAAACTATCTGACCCCGAGTCCTCTAGGATAAGAGTGTACCTGGATCACAGGGCAGGAGATCTGTCCTTCTACAGCGTCTCTGACACAATGAGCCTCCATAGAGTCCAGACTGCATTCACTCAGCCACTCTAGCCTAGCTTTAGGCTGTATGCATACATGGGCCTAATGAAACTTACTTCTCTTCAGTGATAATAGATGTTACCCTCAGGAGGAGAGAGATCGGCTATTCAAGCACACACAAAACCATATCCACAAACAGACCAATAACACACATTTACTTGTATAATTTATATTGAAAACTGGTTAAAACATTAGTCTCCCTTATATAAACGGTAAAATGTATCTGTAATCATACTTACAACTGTGCCCTTGCCATTTAATCCCCATTCAGTATTGTCATATTTGAGCAATACATCATAAACCAAGTGCATAGAAAAAGGTGTGATATGGTAGCAATAAAGCGCTTCATACTATAACAACTGAACCAGACAGGACAGTACTGAGCTTGTCATCCTGGTTGGCTGTCCGTCTGTGAGCCCGACTGGAACGATCTGATGTCTTCTCCTATGAACTCATTCACTGTAGTCAAAAAGACACAGCAGCCAGTCAGAAGTTTAGACATTCATTTATGCTGTATATCAATCCATCAAACATGTTATATTATATGTATTGTTATTCTTGTAACAATGGAGATCAATACCAATTAGAACTTCGTACTGTACATGCAAACTTCTCACCTTCCTCTAATGTAATGTGGTGAATAGATGATGAGCTGGCAAATTCCAGGGGGGTCGTCTGCATTTTAGACCCAGCCTGAGCCTCCCTTTCCCGAGGTCCCCTGCCCTGGTGGTCCCATACCTCGTTGTGGGAGTATGGTGGTGGGTAGAAGTCCTGATACGGGCTGGAGTTGGAAGGAGGCGAGTGGCAGACCTCCTGAGGGTAGGGGTAGTGGGGGTAGGGTGAGGTAGTCATGTGGGGAAGAGAGGAGGAGGAGATGGGGCTGCCTGCGGGGAAGGGACTCAGAGAGGAGGAGTGGGAGGGAGAAGGAGAGGAGGACAGGTATGGGGAGTCCAGCCATGGGGAGGGAGAGGGAGGTTGGGAGACTCTGGGGTACAGGGGAGGCAGTAGCTCGGTGAAGCCCAGCTCCAAGTTCTCAAAGCTGGGGCGTCTTTCTGACAGAGAACCTCTGCTGTCACCCACAGCTTCAGGCTTGTGGCAGTACTCCTCCTGGTAGCCATGGCCTTGGTAGGGGGGAGAGTAGGCTGAAGGGTAGGGGGGCAGGTGCAAAGCTAGCCCTCTCTCCTTGGGCGTGGGATCATTCCTCAGGTGCAGACCCCTGTCCACCCTGCTGCCCCCCCCCATGGAGCAGAGTGTCACCTCCTCCAGGGGCAAGACAGAGGGATGCGAGAGCAGAGGGTCGTCCTCTTTAAACATGACTGAGGGCGAGAGAGAGAGCGTGAGACTGAGAGAGGGAGAGAAAATAAGTGGTAATAAGCCCCTAACCTCGTAGATAAATACCATCAGGATAAATTGTTCAAAATGAACCAAAAACAACAAAGATAGTTCCAGTTTAAGCTGAGAGACTGATGGATGAAGTGAAGGGAGACTCACCCGGCAGGTACTTGAAACAGTGAGTGCTGCTCCTTTTCCTCTTCCCGTTGGAGACATAAAGGCACACAGATACTGGGTGGTTCACAGACAGGTCACCATAGGCTGGAATTTGCACACACAGCAAGCACTGTGGGATGACAATATGAACAATGTACATTACAGTTTTAATACATATGCGCTGAAACACAAATAGACCCAGAAACATACTATTTACCTCACTACTGTTGTCACGGTCAACATGTGCCTCCTCTTCCCACTGTAGCTTTCCATCTGGTAAATATGGATATTAATTATACCTAATTTCATGGATGGTGCACATTGAAGAAAAGAAGAACACGCACACACAAATGTTATGTTATCCTATCTTTGTGGGAACCTAAGATTAATTTTAATTAAAAATTCTATATTCCCTAACTTCTAACTTCCCCTATCCCGAACCCTTTACCTGTCCCTCTTTCCATAAAAAGCACTCTGGACATGGGCAGGAAGTTAGATCCACCCAACAGTAGCTCCTCCCCTCCTTCCACAGAGCACGATATGACACTGACTGACTCCACCACTGGCAGCTCCTGAGCAGAGCGCTGGGCTGAGGAGACACAGAGAGACAGAGAAACACAGTGAGACACAGCGAGACACAGAGAAACACAGCGAGACACAGAGAGACACAGAGAGACAGAGAAACACAGCGAGACACAGCGAGACACAGAGAGACACAGAGAGACAGAGAAACACAGCGAGACACAGAGAGACACAGAGAAACACAGCGAGACACAGAGAGACACAGAGAGACAGAGAAACACAGCGAGACACAGCGAGACACAGAGAGACACAGAGAGACAGAGAAACACAGCGAGACACAGAGAGACACAGAGAAACACAGCGAGACACAGAAAGACACAGAGAGACAGAGAGACACAGAGAGAGAGGACAGAATACAGATGATTCACTAGGATATTCAGAAACCTTATCAAAATACAAGCTCAAAGTAAGAGACTGGACAGGGAGAAAAAAATAAGTTTTGCATGGTCACAATGTGTTGTTTTACAGGGTCAGCTCTAACCGTTAGGCTACCTGCCATACTCACAGCACTCAATAGGCACGGAGGTAACCTGCAGGGCCAGCATCCGTCCAGGCGGGGCCACGGGAAGGCCAAGGGGGAGGTGGGTACGGAACACTAGGCGCACACGTGTGTTTTTCCTCCCTACATCTGTCTCTCCTTTCCTCAGCTCGATGTCCGAGTTCCTCAGCTTCAGAATGCCAGCGCAGTCAATGCTGAAACAGAGATAGGCTGTTATACTCAGCACACAGACAGACACTCACACAGTGCAAAATAGCATTTACACACATACAGGAAAGCTATTCTTTCTGCCTACTCAGTTACCCCCATACAAAGCCGTTGATATCTATGAGCTTTATCTCTCTGGTAGATACTCACAGGGCAGTCATGTTGGTCTCTGGGTTGAGGGGGATGTCCAGTATTTTGGTGCCAGCCTGTACACTCTCCTGACTGGCAGTACCCACCATCTTACCTGTTACCCTGAGGATCAAAAGAAGCATCTTAACAACAAAAACAAAAACACATCAAAACACTGATGTAGCACATACTATCATAGCTTGATTGGTGTATTGTTGCACGGTAACCTACCTGTGTATCTGATAGAAAGGATGAGGCCGGATGGACCTGTCATCAGCTGTTCCCACAAACACCTGCAAAGAGAGGGGCTGTCTCTCTGTGTACCCAGTCAGCTGGGAGAGACAGAAAAAAGAGCTGTTGTTTAGATATATACTGTATATGTTAGTCTGGGATTGACGCCATAAACAAATCAAGCTTTCTTTAATTGAATCCATTTATTATACCGTAACAACCGGATGTCCCCCTGGTGATGCCTTGACGGCTCCTCTGCTTCCTTCTGTCTCGTAGTGGGCTCGGTGGTGTGGGCGGGGCTGCACCTCGATACGCAACTCATATTGGTCAAACTGAGTTGGCAGTGGCCAATCAAGTGGCGGTAGAGCATTGGATCTGTAAGAACAATGGACCTGTCAGATGTGTGGGCGGAGTAGGCTATCCTGGCCAATCCAAACAATAATAATGGCAAGTCAACACAGTGTTGAGGGATACTGTATAAACATAGTGTGTAACCTGAACATAGGGCTGTGGGCGCTGGCTCTGGTCCTCCCCCAGCCCAGAGCAGGGGGCACAGACAGGTAGTCCATGCCCATGGTTGCAACCTCTCTCCTTTGCTGCAGTGGCTCTGGCAGTGGGCAGTGGGAGCTATGGGCTGGACTCTGCTCCTGCTCCACATCCCTGGGGGAGACCTGGAGGACACAAACAATGGATTTCTGGTTGAGCATCAAGACAAACCTCTATGGAACCTAATTTCTAAGAACCACCAGCCAGCCACCTTACCTGCTCCAGTGACGTCTTCCTAGTTTTCTGTGGAATGCTCAGCTCAAAGCTGCTGTTGTGAGCTTGTGACTGAGAGGTGGAGTCTTCTCCCTCCAGGGTACAGGAGTGGTCCTCAGAGTAGCTGCTCCTGCGGGACGTGCAGGGGGAGGCCAGAGGGGAGTTCCTGCGCTTCTTACCCCCCGGTGAGGTGGGCCGGGAGGAGGGTGACAGGCAGAAATGGGAGGTGACCTCATTGAGCTCCTCCTCCTCCACCAGCAGCGAATCACAGCTGGACGCAGGACTGAGCCAGCCGCGAGAGGAGGGGCTGGAGGCAGGGCTTGGGCTCAGGGACCCAGCGCCGGTGCTGCCTTCGCGGTAGCAGAATGGGTCCATTAGGGGAAGGTAGAGGCGCTCCCTGTCCCATCCACCCCCTGTGTCCCAGAAGTTACTTCCTACTGGGGCAGTAACATCCTCTGGGGAGATAGTGGTGATCTGGATGCTAGGGCACTCCAACACATGGGACTCTGACACCTGAGAGAGAGAGAGAGAGAGAGAGAGAGAGAGAGAGAGAGAGAGAGAGACAGAGAGACAGAGAGAGAGAGAGAGAGAGAGAGAGAGAGAGAGAGAGAGAGAGAGAGAGAGAGAGAGAGAGAGAGAGAGACAGAGAGAGAGAGAGAGAGAGAGAGAGAGAGAGAGAGAGAGAGAGAGAGAGAGAGAGAGAGAGAGAGAGAGAGAGAGAGAGAGAGAGAGAGAGAGAGAGAGAGAGAGAGAGAGAGAGAGAGAGAGAGAGAGAGAGAGAGAGAGAGAGAGAGAGAGAGAGAGAGAGAGAGAGAGAAGTTAGAACATTAACAATAGAGAAATGCAGGGACCATAGTGTTTGCCTGCCCACCCAACCGGTTCCGGTCAAACGCTACGCCACGCCCACGGCCGATAGTTTCTTCTCCGCAATGAGTGGGGATCTGAGTACCTCCCCAAAAATTTCTAGAATGCAAACACATTCTAACTGTTCTGATTGCTGATTGGTCCCATAAACCGATGGGTTGGGCCAGAGCCAGAACACACATGGGTAAAGTGGCATTTAGGAAATTTGTCGGGGGCGCAGCGCTCAATGGCACTGCGTCACTACAGACCCGAGTTCGATCCCAGGCTGTGTCACAACGGCCGTGACCAGGAGTCCCATAGGGCGGTGCACAATTGGCCCAGCCTCGTCCAGGTTAGGGGAGGATTTGGCCGGGGGGGCTTTACTTGGCTCATCGCACTCTAGCGACTCCTTGTGGAGGGCCGGGCGCCTGCAGGCTGAATTCGGTCGTCAGGTGAACGGTGTTTCCTCTGACACATTGGTGCAGCTGGCTTCTGGGTTGAGAGGGCAGGTGTTAAGAAGCGCGGATTGGCAGGTCATGTTTCAGAGGACGCATGACTCAACCTTCGACTCTCCCGAGCCCGTTTTGGAGTTGCAGCGATAAGACAAGATCATAATTGAATATCACAAAATCATTCAAATAAAATATCACTCAAATAAATAAACATTCGTAATTGGCTTTTATACTCTGATTGGTTACTGATGATCCAATCGCTGATGACTTTCTTTTGTACAACACCATGAATTTTCATCACAAATGACTTCAATGATGACAGTCTCAGACTGAAGTATGTTGCGAACATAGAGCAGCGGAAGAATTGTTGGAGTCGTCAGGCAACCATACTGTAGGGAACTGTATGGCTTTTAGCATCATTTATGACATACATTTATGAGTCACTGTCCCACTCTCACTGACCAGGAGAGTAACTGGACATCTCCGATTCGCTCACCTGTACAGATCTCGCTGGAAGGCTCTCATAGGTCCCACTGAACTCCCTCACCAAGGCACGCCTGGGGGGCGGGGAATGCATCCCAGCCCTTTGACTGGCTGAAGAATACGTTGGGGTAGGGATGCCGATTGGCTGGCCTACGTGAGTGGTATCCAGGTGGCTCTCTGTGACCAAACAAAAATGTTGGAGAGGGTTGTTAGTAGTCTCCCAGTTACAGGTTGACATGGTAAGCTTTAGCCTACTGAGTTCACTGTAAAGAGATGGTACAGATCTAGAATACATTAAAGTTTCAGAGTAACCAGTTATGTCCACTACAACTATAAAAAACATACCCTAACTCTATTGCTTCAGAAATAATGTAGAGGGGGCTTAAGGTTGTTTATAAAATAGGTAAGTAAATGTTCCATATTTGTGTTTTTACATCAAACATTTCCCTGCTGTGGTGCAATAGACAGTACGGGACAGTTAGGTTCACTGTAGAGCACTGTGTGCATCACTTTCCAGTATGGATCATTGGTCAGCCTAGTGCATCAGTTATAAGGTACAATATACACTGTGGTAACATCCCTAGGTTGGGGTGTGGTATACGTGTTGTATGCCAGTGTGGGCAGGAAATAAATGCTTTAGTGGGTGAGAGGGGTGTGTATCAAAAGCTGAAAGGGGAAAGGAGTGAGGGGAGAGGAGAGGGAGAACGGAGGGAGAGGAGAGGGAGAACGGAGGGAGAGTAGAGGGAGAATGGAGGGAAAGGAGAGGCAGAACGGAGGGAGAGGAGAGGGAGAACGGAGGGAGAGTAGAGGGATAGTAAATGGAGAGCAGAGGGAGTAGAGGGAGAGGAGAGGAGAGGGAGAGGGAGAACGGAGGGAGAGTAGAGGGAGAACGGAGGGAGAGGAGAGGCAGAACGGAGGGAGAGGAGAGGGAGAACGGAAAGAGAGTAGAGGAATAGTAGATGGAGAGGAGAGGAGAGGAGAATGGAGGGAGGTGTGTATGTGGTGCATGCTCAGTAAACAGAGATTGCGGTTCCATCCAGATGGCAGCTGTTAACTCCACTCACACGCACAGCTGATTAAAACCACATTGAGTTCTGCTCTTACACACACACACACACACACACACACACACACACACACACACACACACACACACACACACACACACACACACACACACACACACACACACACACACACACACACACACACACACACACACACACACACACACACACACACACAAGCATGCAATACACAGCACACATAGTAGGCTACAGAACACAAGAACTCCATGCACATGAACACACATCCCCCAGACACAGATAAGCACGTGTGCACATACAGTACATCCAGACCGGGGCTCTCTAACCCTGTTCCTGGAGAACTACTGTCCTGTAGTTTTTCAATCCAACCCCAATCTAGCGTGTCTGATTCTAATAATAAGCTGGTTGATCAACCAAATCAGGTTAGTTACAACTGGGGTTGGAGTGAAAACCTACAGGAGGGTAGCTCTCAAAGAACAGGGTTGGAGAGCCCTGATCAGACACACAAGTCATCTATCTATACCTGGGTAGAGAGAGAGAGAACATTAGGCCAAATAATTGTACAAATAAATGATAAACGTACTCAGAACAAGTCAACTAAATCATTCACATTATATACACCACACACAGAGGAATGTCTCTACGTTGTGGATGAGTTGCCTACATTGGGGACCATTGAACGGCCTTCAATCTTCCTTTCCTTATCTGTCAATCTCTCTCTCGGTCAATCTCTCCCACATTCACAAACAGTCACACACACTATTCAAGAAAGGGTTCTAACCAGTATTGCTCGACTCTAGGAGCGACAGGGCGCTCTCTGTCCTCTCCCCCACGATAGTGTGCTCCTGGTCCGCGTTGCACAGCGGGGATGGGCCCCGGAGTTGGCGCGTCGGGTCCTCCTCAAAAACCAACTTGAACTCGAACTCCCCCTCCTCCCAACCAGAACCCGGCGCAGCCCCCATCCCCACAGCAAGCGAAAAAAAGTCTGCGAAACGGAAGAAGAGAACTCCCAGTTGAAAAGAGTGTGTGATCTGCTGTGTTATTTCATAATGATAATTTCCTTGGTCCTTTTCATTCGAAGTTTTGGAGAAGACAGATTTAAATAAATATATCGTTGAGTTCTTTGAAGTCCGTTAGCCATAGGACCGGTATCTATCTATTCCATCACAGGCTATCTATCAGTCTTTAATTCTAATACTCTGTCGCCATCCTTTCTTCTATCCGACCAGAAAAAAAAGTGTATCAAATATTTTGTCGTCCTTTACCCTTAATTGCCTTTGGGTGAGTTGCCCAGCCCAGTTTGGACCGTTACTCGATCTCAATTGGACATTTCGTTTGTCAGTCAATGAGACCCTCTCACCCTCCCCTCTCCCCTTTTCCCCCTGCCTGTGTCCATGAGCCGGGATGTTTCTTTTCACATACTGTGCTTAGTTTACGTTTAAAAAAAAACTTTTTCCCAGGTCTTAACATAACTAATATGTTAAGTAGGCTATAGCCTATAGATTATTGCCTACATTTCCTCTGACAGTTTGACAGTACATCCTTGTATTTCCAGAAGTTTTCTGTTTTCGCTCCCTCCCTCAAACACCAGACTTTTTAAAGGTATCAACTCGAGTGTAAAAAAGTAATGAAGTGACCCTCTTGAGCCAGATGTTTGGCTGGTGGGCTGTTCCTCCTTGCTGTGGCCTCACTGTATGTCCCTGTGCTCTCTGTCATAAAAAGGACCATGGTTCTTCGCTGTCATTCAGAGAGCATAAGGAGGCCAGGCTGTTTCCTGTGGTGTTTACATGATTTACCCCCTCTGTCTTGTCATTCTCCTTTCCTACTCCCATTACCCATCTCAGCCTTTTTCTTTTCCCTCCCCCATGTTACTCCCCTTGCTCTCCCAGGCTCACCCCCCTCCCTCTCTCCCTCCCTCTCTCTCCCTCCCTTGCAAGATCTGTTTCTCATTATCCTCTGTAGTCTGTACTCTGTCTGAGACGGGAGATGAAAACTTAAATAAACATGCTCTCTCCCACCCTCCCTCAATCCCTCTCTTTCCCTAGCCCCCCCCTCTCGCTCACCCCCTCCTCCAGTTCTCACAATCATCATGTTATACTGGAGCTGGATGCTTTTTTCTTTCATACTCTTGGAGATGTGGGTATCTTCTATCCAAATGAACATGATTATATTTGGTAAATGTTTATGCACAATCAATATTGACTAAAGACTGCTCATTATTTAGGGTAAAATATAGTTTATATTGTGGGGGATTGGGATTTATTCTATAGGATTGTAGAATTATCTCGCCTTCATAAGGTCTTGGCAAGAGATAAAAATAGTTTTTTGGAGTTTATATAACCAGTAGGGTTTTATTTGGGAGGCATATGAGTGTTACAAATTAAAAGGATGCTAATGTGGGTCAAATCCTCAGGCTGGTTTTCAGTTGCTGTTGGATGTCAACGGTTGAACGTCAAATTAATTGACAGAGGAAGGAGGATATAACAATGTGGATATATTGCCACCATGTGGTAGAAAGGTGGAACAGTCTTTCCACAGTATTGGAGATGATGGTGTAAATGCCTCAGTTTTCAACATATTACTACTTTATCTGAAGGAACGTTTTGAACGCAGTGAACATTCCAGACAAAATAACTCTCATCACATGTTCAGTATCTCCAAACACCAGTGGGAAGCATTTATGGTAATATTTTAATATTTCAACTCACAGAGGAAATAGGCATACAGGTGATAACGACAGAGATGGAAGGACTGAACTAAAACCAGAGAAAGATAAGAACTGGATGGATGTTTTGGTGGCTGGGTGTATGTGTTAGACGGGAACTGAAGAAAGATATCACATGTGTGTGATGCTAAGGACAATGCTTCTATACGCCTGGACAAGGGAGTATCAATTTTCACTCACTTCTTACCTTACCCTCACTGCATCCTGTTCTTACCTCGTGCCCCAAACCCAGGATATAATCAACATTCCTGCGTAAGTGTCAGAGCTCCGTGAGTGAGTGTGTGCAAATCAAAGTTTATTGGTCTTGTACACAGATTTGCAGTAATATCTAGCAAAACAATACACACATAATCCCTTTTTTTATAAAACATTTTTTATACATAATGCCGGAATATATATATATATATACAGTGCCTTGCGAAAGTATTCGGCCCCCTTGAACTTTGCGACCTTTTGCCACATTTCAGTCTTCAAACATAAAGATATAAAACTGGATTTTTTTGTGAAGAATCAACAACAAGTGGGACACAATCATGAAGTGGAACGACATTTATTGGATATTTCAAACTTTTTTAACAAATCAAAAACTGAAAAATTGGGCGTGCAAAATTATTCAGCCCCTTTACTTTCAGTGCAGCAAACTCTCTCCAGAAGTTCAGTGAGGATCTCTGAATGATCCAATGTTGACATAAATGACTAATGATGATAAATACAATCCACCTGTGTGTAATCAAGTCTCCGTATAAATGCACCTGCACTGTGATAGTCTCAGAGGTCCGTTAAAAGCGCAGAGAGCATCATGAAGAACAAGGAACACACCAGGCAGGTCCGAAATACTGTTGTGAAGAAGTTTAAAGCCGGATTTGGATACAAAAAGATTTCCCAAGCTTTAAACATCCCAAGGAGCACTGTGCAAGCGATAATATTGAAATGGAAGGAGTATCAGACCACTGCAAATCTACCAAGACCTGGCCGTCCCTCTAAACTTTCAGCTCATACAAGGAGAAGACTGATCAGAGATGCAGCCAAGAGGCCCATGATCACTCTGGATGAACTGCAGAGATCTACAGCTGAGGTGGGAGACTCTGTCCATAGGACAACAAATCTGGCCTTTATGGAAGAGTGGCAAGAAGAAAGCCATTTCTTAAAGATATCCATAAAAAGTGTCATTTAAAGTTTGCCACAAGCCACCTGGGAGACACACCAAACATGTGGAAGAAGGTGCTCTGGTCAGATGAAACCAAAATTGAACTTTTTGGCAACAATGCAAAACAGTATGTTTGGCGTAAAGCAACACAGCTCATCACCCTGAACACACCATCCCCACTGTCAAACATGGTGGTGGCAGCATCATGGTTTGGGCCTGCTTTTCTTCAGCAGGGACAGGGAAGATGGTTAAAATTGATGGGAAGATGGATGGAGCCAAATACAGGACCATTCTGGAAGAAAACCTGATGGAGTCTGCAAAAGACCTGGGACGGAGATTTGTCTTCCAACAAGACAATGATCCAAAACATAAAGCAAAATCTACAATGGATTGGTTCAAAAATAAACATATCCAGGTGTTAGAATGGTCAAGTCAAAGTCCAGACCTGAATCCAATCGAGAATCTGTGGAAAGAACTGAAAACTGCTGTTCACAAATGCTCTCCATCCAACCTCACTGAGCTCTAGCTGTTTTGCAAGGAGGAATGGGAAAAAATTTCAGTCTCTCGATGTGCAAAACTGATAGAGACATACCCCAAGCGACTTACAGCTGTAATCGCAGCAAAAGGTGGCGCTACAAAGTATTAATTTAAGGGGGCTGAATAATTTTGCACGCCCAATTTTTCAGTTTTTGATTTGTTAAAAAAGTTTTGAAATATCCAATAAATGTCGTTCCACTTCATGATTGTGTCCCACTTGTTGTTGATTCTTCACAAAAAATACAGTTTTATATCTTTATGTTTGAAGCCTGAAATGTGGCAAAAGGTCGCAAAGTTCAAGGGGGCCGAATACTTTCGCAAGGCACTGTATGGCTTTTTCTTTGCAACTCTGCCTAGAAGGCCAGCATCCCGGAGTCGCCTCTTCTGGTGACGTTGAGACTGGTGTTTTGCGCGTACTATTTAATGAAGCTGCCAGTTGAGGACTTGTGAGGAATCTGTTTCTCAAACTAGACACTCTAATGTACTTGTCCTCTTGCTCAGTTCTACACCGAGGCCTCCCACTCCTCTTTCTATTCTGGTTAGTGCCTGTATGCTCTGTTCTGAGAAGGGAGTATGCCATAGCGTGGTACGAGTTCTTGGCAATTTCTTGTATGGAATAGCCTTCATTTCTCAGAACAAGAATAGACTGATGAGTTTCAGAGGAAGGTTTTTTGTTTCTGGCCATTTTGAGCCTGTAATCAAACACACAATTGCTGATGCTCCAGATACACAACTAGTCTAAAGAAGGCCAGTTGTATTGCTTCTTTAATCAGACAACAATTTTCAGTTGTGCTAACATAATTGCAAAAGGGGTTTCTAATGATCAATTAGCCTTTTATAATGATAAACTTGGATTAGCTAACACAACATGCCATTGGAACACAGGAGTGATGATTGCTGATAATGGGTCTCTGTACGGCTATAGATAGATATTCCATTCAAAAGCAGCTGTTTCCAACTACAATAGTCATTTACAACGCCTACACTGTACTCTGATCAATTTGATGTTATTTTAATTGACAAAAAATGTGCTTTTCTTTAAAAACAAGGACATTTCTAAGTGACCCCAAACTTTTAAACAGTAGTATATATATATATATATATATATATATATATATATATATATATATAGTGGCAGACCAGGGGGTTGTGTCAAAACATTTGCACAGATCAGACACAGAGTAGGATTAGCTCAGTTTCAAAGGTGTTAATTAAAATAATAGTTCAAAAGAAAAGAATAGGTCTCCCCCAAGAGACCCTCTCCGGGATACCATCTTCTGGGCTCCGGGTCTTACTGTATCCCCCATGAGACCCTCTCCGGGATACCATCTTCTGGGCTCCGGGTCTTACTGTATCCCCCATGAGACCCTCTCCGGGATACCATCTTCTGGGCTCCGGGTCTTGCTGTGTCCTGTGGGGATCAAAATCTGAACTCACTCCTGTTACCTCTGCAACCGTCCCCAACTATACAGGTGTCCTTTCTTGCTATTTCCCTTACATAGACTGACCAGGTGAATCCTGGTGAAAGCTATGATCCCTTACTGAAGTCTCTTAAATCCACATCAATCACTGTAGATGAAAGGGAGGAGACAAGCTAAAGAAGGATTTTTAATCCTTGAGACAATTGAAACATAGTGTGCCATTTAGAGGGTAAATGGGCAAGACAAAAAATATAAGTGCCTTAGAAGGGGGTATGTCATGAGTGAGGATGTTGAATCAACGTGGAAAACTGATTGGATTTGCAAAAGTAATCGACTTTAGGGCATTTCGTATTTTTAACCTAAATCCAATGACATGGTGACATTTTTTGTTGATTTCACGTTGAATTCACGTTAGTTGACAACTCAACCAAATGTAAATCAAATCTAGACATTGAACTGATGTCTGTACCCAGTTGGCAGACACAATGCGTGCCTGACTACCTCTAAAGGTGGTCAGGAAGATCACAATCAGATCACAATGTGTCTTTTAATTTTCTACACCTGTCTGATAATGTGGGTACAATCAGA
This sequence comes from Oncorhynchus keta, assembly GCF_023373465.1. Classification (NCBI taxonomy): domain Eukaryota; kingdom Metazoa; phylum Chordata; class Actinopteri; order Salmoniformes; family Salmonidae; genus Oncorhynchus; species Oncorhynchus keta. The sequence goes on along the minus strand of NC_068443.1, from coordinate 16,975,090 downwards.
ATATTGGCAAGATCAGGACAAAGGGGGGAAGGTTAGTACCAGGAAAAACACCGCTGTGGAGGGTGTGTGTGTGAAAGAGAGTGAAAGGTTGGAGACTAAAGGAAGGACACACCTCTCTCGCCCTTCAGAGCATGTTACAACTTGTGGGGCAGCACATTTATTAGACGCAGTAGCAGGGAAAGACAGGGGAAACAAGCAGTTGTAAAGAAAAAAATAGAATGAGAGAGGGAGTTGGATACAAGCTGTCAGAAAAGAGAGATAAACAAAGGGTATAGATAAACACAAAACTATTACCACCATATGGTTACACACCCTACTCAGATCCATTGCTCTTCATCACCTTCTTCGTCATCCTCTGAAGTCTTGATTGTGTAGTAAGGTGAGTGGATGCAAATATCCTCAATTATACTCGATTCTCATTTTCAGTCTCTCTCTCAGTCTCTCTCTCTCTCAGTCTCTCTCTCTCTCATTCTCTTTCCCTTTCATTCTCTCTCTCTCTCTTTCTCTTTCATTCTCTCTCTTTCATTCTCTCTCCCTCTCTCTTTCATTCTCTCTCTCTCTCTCTCTCTCTCTCTCTCTCTCTCTCTCTCTCTCATAAACATTCCTAATTCATTTCCAATTTTCTTATTTTCCAATTCCATCCTCTTCCCTCTATCTAACTTCTTTCCCTCTCATCTCCATGTGTTGATGAGTGAATCCTGTCTCTGTGTGGTTCTGTGTGTTCCTTGCTGTTGACGTAACTCTGCCTTGATTCTTATGTTGACACATAAGGTCAGCTTTTGAAATCCACTTCAAACAGTGTAGATGAAGGGGAGGAGATCATTCTTGTGATAATTGAGACAGGGATTGTGTATGTGTGCCATTCAGAGGGTGAATGAGCAAGACAACAGATTAGGTGTTCCAGATGTTTTCTACACTCAGTGTATAATACAATGCACTTTCCACTGCTGTTCACTTTTTTTATTTGTCAAAATAACTGCACAAGTGGAAACTTGTTGCCCTGTTCATAGCCTGATTGACAAAATGTCCACTTCTGTGAACCATTATTTGGTGTCCTTCCTCTTCATAGCTTTACAGAAATATATTTTTTGGGGGGTAGAAATAGAAATTACACCACGGAGGAAGACAAGCATAATGCCTGTGATGATAAGAGGAAATTATTTTGGCAATGTGGAGTACAGAGAGCGATACAGAGAGATATACAGAGAGAGATACAGAGAGAGAGAGCAGAAGGGAGGAAATCAAGAGAAGTCTATGACTATCGAAGTGGAGTCTTTTAAAGGAGCAGCGTTAATATTTGGCATGTTTTAGCACGCCATCTCTGTGTTGTGACAATATACTGTTGGCCAGGAGGGCTAATGTGAATATTTGCTTGCCTGTGTCAGTGCCAAAATGTTTTATGTGTGCTGCAAACACATTGTCTAACGCAAAGATACAACAGTGAGTGAGGGTTGAGCGACATGTAGCCCCAACCTCAAATATAATTATATCCCAAAGCTATTTCTATCAGTGTAAACATGACCTTGGATGCCCATGCTTCACTCACGTCAATGAGGTGAGATTTGGAAGGATGGACTCGTGAAACTAGTGTAAACCATATGCAAAACAATCCACCTAATTTTGAGTTGGTGACAGTTCCGTGATATGCTACATGCATGACCAAAACTATGGGGACACCTGCTCGTCGAACATCTCATTGCAAAATCATGTGCATTCATATGGAGTTAGTTCCCCCTTTGCTGCTATAAGAGCCTCCACTCTTCTGGGAAGACTTTCTCCTAGATGTTGGAACATGGCTACAGGGACTTGCTACCATTCAGCCACAAGAGCATTAGTGTGGTCGGACACTGCTGTTGGGCGATTAGGCTTGGCTCAGAGTCTGCGTTTAAATTCATCCCAAAGGTGTTTGATGGGGGTAAGGTCAGGGATCTCTGCTGGCCAGTCAAGTTATTCCACCCCTCCCTAACCCAGACAACGGTAGGCCAATTGTGCACCGCCCCATGGGTCTCCCGGTCACGGCCGGCTGTGGCACAGCCTGGGATAGAACCCAAGGCTATAGTGGCACCTCAGCACTTCGATACAGTGCCTTAAACCACTGCGCCACTCGGGAGGCCCACAGAAAGCCCTTTCCTGTTGCACATGGTGATCTTAGGCTTGTGTGCGCCTGCTCAGCCGTGGAAATCCATTTCATGAAGCCCCCCCGACGAACAGTTATTGTGCTGACGTTGCTTCCAGTGGCAGTTTGGAATTCGGTAGTAAGTATTGCAACCCGAGGGCAGACCATTTTTACGCGTCACGCACTTCAGCACTCAGTGATCCTGTTCTGTGAGCTTGTGTGACCCACCACTTCGCGGCTGAGCCATTGTTGCTCCTAAATGTTTGCACTTCACAATAACAGCACTTACAGTTGACCGGGCAGCTCTAGCAAACTGAAATTTAACAAACTATTACGGTGCCACATTGAAAGTCACTGAGCTCTTCAGTAAGGCCATTCTACTGCCAATGTTTGTCTATGGCAATTGCTAAATTTTATACACCTGTCAGCAATGGGTGTGTCTGAAATTCAGTAATTTGAAGGGGTGTCCACATAGTTTTGCATATAGAGTGTACTTCCCAAACATATGTCTCTTTCTCTCTACCCTCGTTTACACCTTGTGCTATCGTGAGTTTTGTGAGATCTGATCAATATGATCCGATCACTATCTGATCAAGGTTTATCGCGTCTACACGTTGCATTAAAATGTGCCTCTTATCCTTCCACTGTGTCAGCACTAAGTTGGTGCCTCCCTGTATGGAAACTATTTGACAGATATTCTTTAAAAATAATCGGAGTTTATTTAAGACAATGATATCATAAATCATTGGTGCTACCTGGGTCAATGATTTTAGAGTGATGATTATAATGATGATTTAAATGATTTCACCATCCAGGTCTGTTTGATATCCAGACACAATGTGTGCCTGATCACAATCAGATCACAATTTTATTGTCTACACCTGTCTAGAAATTTAGCCTGGGCACAATCAGAATGTAGAAAAGATCAAGACAAAGGGCACATGTTAGCAACAGGTATAAACAAACGGGGCTATTGTTTCACCCTTTACCTCAGAGCTAATAACTGTACAAATGGCCAATGACATTGATTTCCTCCTTTTTTCTGACTCGTCCATCTCCTTCCTTCTTTAATCACACAGAGATTGAAGATGACAGACAGCACCTTGAGCACTCAACTAAAACCTTTACATTAAAACAATATGTTCTTAGCTTAGCTTCAATAAGTAAAATATCTACTGATAACTGTGTTTTATGTAGGTCATACTCTTTGTCAATGACCCAAGCTCTGTGCTACTTTTCAACTTGAAGGTTGATAACACACAGTAGCCATTAGAGTCCATGGATAACTCTGTCTTTCTCCCTCTCTCCCTCAGAGCCAATAACCCTCACTATGGCTAAGAATGGCAGTTCCCTCCTCCATTATCTCCACAAGTCCACTTCCACCTCTATCCTCTTCACCAAAGACACTGTTGAGGATTCCAGCATCGTGAGTAATGACGCCACCACAGCCATAGGAGCCCTCATCTTGGGCCTGGTCTTCCTCCTCGGCGTCCCAGGAAACCTCTTCATCATTTGGAGCATCCTGGCCCGTGCCCGCCAACGCTCCGTTACCACCCTCCTCATCCTCAACCTTGCGTGCGCCGATGGCTTTCTCATGTGCCTTACCATCTTTTTCCTAATTTATCTGGCCAGGCAGAACTGGGACTTTGGCGACCCCATGTGCAAGGGGCTGTTTTACCTATGCAACACTAACATGTACGCCTCCATCTTCCTCATCACGCTGATGAGCCTGCACAGGCTAGTTGCAGTGGTGTGGCCCCATCGAGTGGCGGCCCTGGCCAGCAAGAAGATGGTGGTGCGGGCAATAGCTGTGCTCTGGGCCCTAGTGTTCTCAATTTCTATCCCTGCTCTGGTGTTCAGGCAGGTGAGGTATGATCATGATGAACAGAACAACACCCGCCTGGTGTGTGCCTCAAATCACTCCCGGTCTCGATATGTAAGTTCAAGAGATAAGTGAATATTAAGTTAATGAAGTTAGATACATTATATATTTTTTCTGGTTTAAGTATATAGTTATTCAGGATTAGGAAGAGGTTTACATGTTGATACAGGTACAGTCATTATATGACTACTAAAATCACAGGAGCCTCCCTTTCTTCCTGACATCATAAATCCTAACTAATCTTACATTTTAGCTTGATCTTGGTATGACAGACCCATTCGTGTTCAAATAAGCCTGGTGTTGCACCATGTCATTACATGTGTGCAGTTTATCATTACATACTTTCTCATGTTCAGGTGGTGTACCAGTACACCTTTGAGACAGTAGTGGGATTCCTGGTTCCGTATGGGGTTATAGTGAGCAGCTACGTCTGCATCCTGAGACGCCTCAGACAGACCAAGTTCCGTCGTAAGGTCCGCAGTGAGAAACTCATCCTGGCCATCGTTGTGATGTTTGGCATCTTCTGGTTGCCATATCACCTCAATAACATAATACAGGTGTGTGTGATCATATGGTATTGTTTATCTTGCAATTTCACTCAGTGTGGAGTGTAGCATAGAAAGTTATACTATTTTACAGTGAAGGAATGACTGTACTTTTTCCTCTCCTAGGTGGTGGCTGAACAGTTTGATGACAGCTCACCAACGAAAAAGAGGTATGTGCCAACCAACCCAACATCTTTCCACTCCATTTAGCCAAAGTTAAACTTAACATAAGCACCAACACCCATACAATAAGAAAAGGACTGGAACTGCAACATGAACTCTATCCCTCTCTCTGCAGACTAGATATGGTATGGCAGCCCAGTCGTGCTGTGACCTCCGCTTTAGCCTTCATCAGCAGCTGTGCTAACCCTATTCTCTACACCTTTGCTGGAAAATCCTACATCAGAGAGGACGGCATTGCCTTCATGGCTCGGCTCTTCGAGGGGACATCCCTGGACACTGGGATAAAGAAGGGAATTGGACTAAAAGATGCGTTGTCTTTTAGCAGCACTGGGGGCAATGCTGTGAAGAACGAAAAACAGACACTTGTGTAGAGTTGCACTGCATATGCTATCCACTCATCATGACGATGCACTGCTGCACACAGACTGCTTCGAAACCTTTACCTGTCCAAATGGGACCATCTGAAAGAATCCCTACAATATTCAGTGCACCTCGTGTTAGACAAGTTTCTCAGTAGACCCAAAGTCACTGCCACTAATTTTTGTAAATGCATTTTTTAAATGTGCCCCACCCAAAATTAAATACTTTTAATACACTGCTTGTACTGCTTGAATGTTTGTTGAATCCCCTGTTGTAAATAACACTTATAATACTGGGGAATATTGTGATTAAAATAAGTGTGGAAAAGTATTAATAATGTGAGTTCTGAATATGTAAACTCAACTTCAGGTTATAATTACCTAACCAAACAAATCCAATTTTAAGGGTCACATACGTGATTAGCAGATTTTTATTGCAGGTGTAGACAAATGCTTGTGCTTCGTCAGTGCAGTAATATCTAACAAATTACACAACATATACCCAATACACACAAATCTAAGGAATGAATTAAGACTATATACATGTATGGATGAGTGATGTCAGAGCGGAAAGGACTAAGATACAGTAGAATACAGTATTGGGAGAGGTGCATATGAGATGAGTAATGCACGATATGTAAACATTAAGTGACTAAGATACCGTGACTTACAGTGCCTTGCGAAAGTATTCGGCCCCCTTGAACTTTGCGACCTTTTGCCACATTTCAGGCTTCAAACAAAGATATAAAACTGTCTTTTTTTGAGAAGAATCAACAACAAGTGGGACACAATCATGAAGTGGAACGACATTTATTGGATATTTCAAACTTTTTTAACAAATCAAAAACTGAAAAATTGGGCGTGCAAAATTATTCAGCCCCTTTACTTTCAGTGCAGCAAACTCTCTCCAGAAGTTCAGTGAGGATCTCTGAATGATCCAATGTTGACCTAAATGACTAATGATGATAAATACAATCCACCTGTGTGTAATCAAGTCTCCGTATAAATGCACCTGCACTGTGATAGTCTCAGAGGTCCATTAAAAGCGCAGAGAGCATCATGAAGAACAAGGAACACACCAGGCAGGTCCGAGATACTGTTGTGAAGAAGTTTAAAGCCGGATTTGGATACAAAAAGATTTCCCAAGCTTTAAACATCCCAAGGAGCACTGTGCAAGTGATAATATTGAAATGGAAGGAGTATCAGACCACTGCAACTCTACCAAGACCTGGCCGTCCCTCTAAACTTTCAGCTCATACAAGGAGAAGACTGATCAGAGATGCAGCCAAGAGGCCCATGATCACTCTGGATGAACTGCAGAGATCTACAGCTGAGGTGGGAGACTCTGTCCATAGGACAACAATCAGTCGTATATTGCACAAATCTGGCCTTTATGGAAGAGTGGCAAGAAAGCCATTTCTTAAAGATATCCATAAAAAGTGTTGTTTAAAGTTTGCCACAAGCCACCTGGGAGACACACCAAACATGTGGAAGAAGGTGCTCTGGTCAGATGAAACCAAAATTGAACTTTTTGGCAACAATGCAAAACGTTATGTTTGGCGAAAAAGCAACACAGCTCATCACCCCTAACACACCATCGCCACTGTCAAACATGGTGGTGGCAGCATCATGGTTTGGGCCTGGTTTTCTTCAGCAGGGACAGGGAAGATGGTTAAAATTGATGGGAAGATGGATGGAGCCAAATACAGGACCATTCTGGAAGAAAACCTGATGGAGTCTGCAAAAGACCTGAGACTGGGACGGAGATTTGTCTTCCAACAAGACAATGATCCAAAACATAAAGCAAAATCTACAATGGAATGGTTCAAAAATAAACATATCCAGGTGTTAGAATGGCCAAGTCAAAGTCCAGACCTGAATCCAATCGAGAATCTGTGGAAAGAACTGAAAACTGCTGTTCACTAATGCTCTCCATCCAACCTCACTGAGTTAGAGCTGTTTTGCAAGGAGGAATGGGAAAAAATTTCAGTCTCTCGATGTGCAAAACTGATAGAGACATACCCCAAGCAACTTACAGCTGTAATCGAAGCAAAAGGTGGCGCTACAAAGTATTAACTTAAGGGGGCTGAATAATTTTGCACGCCCAATTTTTCAGTTTTTGATTTGTTAAAAAAGTTTGAAATATCCAATAAATGTTGTTCCACTTCATGATTGTGTCCCACTTGTTGTTGATTCTTCACAAAAAAATACAGTTTTATATCTTTATGTTTGAAGCCTGAAATGGGCCGAATACTTTCGCAAGGCACTGTATATGTAAACTTCATTAAGGGACCAATATACTGTCGAAGTATAGAAAACAGTATCAGATGAGTAATGCCAGATATGTAAACATTAAAGTGACTAGTGTTCCATTCCTTAAAGTGGCCAGAGACATATAGTCTATGCCTATAGGTAGCAGCCTCTAATGTGCTAGCGGCCATGAGATAGCTGGAACCAAGAGTCTGAAAAACAGCTTTTATGCACCTGTACTGACCTCGCCTTCTGAATGATAGCGGGGTGAACAGGCAGTGGCTCGGGTGGTTGATGTCCATGATATTTTTGGCCTTCCTGTGACATTGGATGCTGTACAGTAGGTGTCCTGGAGGGTGGGTAGTGTGCCCCCGGTAATGCGTTGGGTAGACCGTACCACCCTCTGGAGAGCATTGGTTGCGGGCGGTGCCAGTTGCCATACCAGGCTGTGATACAGCCCGACAGGATGCTTTCAATTGTGCTTCTGTAAAAGTTTGAGGGTTTTAGGTGACAAGAAAACTTTGTTTAGCCTCTTGAGGTTGAAGAGGCTCTGTTCCGCCTTCACCACACTGTCTGTGTGGGTGGTCCATCTCAGTTTGTCTGTGGGTGGTCAATCTCAGTGATGTGTACGCCAAGGAACTTGAAGCTTTCCACCTTCTCTGCAGTCTCGTCGATGTAGCTAGGGGGGGTGCACCCACGATCATCTCCATTGTTTTGTTGATGTTGAGTGAGGTTATTTTCCAGGCACCACACTCCCAGAACCCTCACCTCCTCCCTGTAGGCTGTCTCATCATCGTTGGTAATCAAGCCTAATACTGTTGTGTCATCTACAAACTTGATGATTGAGTTGGAGGCATGCTTGGCCACACAGTCATAGGTGAACAGGGAGTACAGGAGGGGGCTGAACATGCACCCTTGTGGGGCCCCAGTGTTGAGGATCAGCAGAGTGGAGGTGATGTTTCCTACCTTCACCACCCGAATGAGGCCTGTCAGGAAGTCAAGGATCCAGTTGCACAGGGTGGGGTTTAGACCCAGGGTTTCGAGCTTAATGATGAGCTTGCAGGGTACTATGGTGTTGGATGCTGAGCTATAGTCCCTTCTCCCGTGTGCTGCCCTTCCGCAGCTTTATGGGACTTGTCCAGCTGGTGATCAATCAGCCCTTGATTACTCACAAACCACAATCAGCCCCAATTAGTCCTTGCCAGAGAGCCCGGCAAGACCTGGCACATCCAGAAGAGGGAGCCATCGCCTTGTGATGTAGACTCCGTCTGTCACGAGGCCTTGACGAGTCTCCCCCTGGTGGCTGACCTGCTGTACGCCACAATTCCCACAATACGTTGGGTGAATTTTGGCCCATTCCTCCTGACAAAGCTGGTGTAACTGAGTCGGGTTTGTAGGCCTCCTTGCTCGCACATGCTTTTTCAGTTCTGCCCACAAATTTTCTATGGGATTGAGGTCAGGACTTGACTTGACTTTGTTGTCCTTAACCCATTTTGCCACAACTTTGGAAGTATGCTTGGGGTCATTGTCCATTTGGAAACCCCATTTGCGACCCAGCTTTAACTTCCTGAGTGGTGTCTTGAGATGTTGATTCAATATGTCCACAGAATTTTCCTGCCTCATGATGCCATCGATTTTGTGAAGTGCACCAGTTCCTCCTGCAGCAAAGCAACCCCACAACATGATGCTGCCACCCTCGTGCATCACGGTTGGGATGGTGTTCTTCGGCTTGCAAGCCTCCCCCTTTTTCCTCCAAACATAATGATGGTCATTATGGCCAAACAGTTCTATTTTTGTTTCATCAGACCAGAGGACGCTTCTACAAAAAGTACGATCTTTGTCCCCATGTGCAGTTGCAAACCGTAGTCTGGCTTTTTTATGGCGGTTGTGGACCAGTGGCTTCTTCCTTGCTGAGCGGCCTTTCAGGTTATGTCAATATAGGACTTGTTTTATTGTGGATATAGATACTTTTGTACCTGTTTCCTCCAGCATCTTCACAATGCCCTCTGTTGTTCTGGGATTGATTTGCACTTTTCGCACCAAAGTACATTCGTCTCTAGGATACAGAATGCGTCTCCTTCCTGAGGGGTATGACGGCTGAGTGGTCCCATGGTGCTTATACTTGCGTACTATTGTTTGTACAAATGAACGTGGTACCTTCAGGCATTTGGAAATTGCTCCCAAGAATGAACCAGACTTGTGGAGGTCTACAATTTTTTTTCTGAGGTCTTGGCTTATTTCTTTTGATTTTCCCATGATGAGACACTGAGTTTGAAGGTAGGTGTTGGAATACATTCACAGGTACACTGCCAATTGACTCAAATGATGTCAATTAGCCTATCAGAAGCTTCTAAAGCCATGACATCATTTTCTGGAATTTTCCAAGCTGTGAGTGTATGTAAACTTCTGACCCACTGGAATTGTGATACAGTGAATTATAAGTGAAATAATCTGTCTGTAAACAATTGTTGGAAAAATGACCTGTGTCATGCACAAAGTAGATGTCCTAACCGACTTGCCAAAAGTATAGTTTGTTAACAAGAGATTTGTGGAGTGGTTGAAAAATAACCAACCGATGTGTATGTAAACTTCCGACTTCAACTGTATGTAATAGCAATGTTTCAACTTTAACTTTGATCTTTTGTCTACCTCAGAGATGATCCTGAAGTTGATATTTGACAGGAAGCTGAACTTCCCGTTGCCTTTCCAGACAGCCTTAGCCTGAGGAAGACAGGTATTACTCTGTTTATCAACCTCAGACTCAGTGGGGAGAACAGTTGAGATGTCCACCTCTCTGTCATGGATGCTGGCCCCATCTTCAGATGTTCATTAGCGCCCAATGTACTCTTTCTGCATTACTGAATCAGAAAACTGAGAGATGTTGTCCATGACTTGATGGACCATAACCTTTGTAAACAGATTCACAGCATTGCCGTATATCTGTGAAGAGCTGTCGGAGACTGCATATCTTCCAGAAGAAATGTAGTTCTGAAAGTTAAATCAGTAAGGCTGGTCTGAATGGATGATCACTTTTAATTAATCTAGTAAACTCATAATTCACATCGCTTCCTATCTCACTCGTCAGCATTATAGGTATTTACACTGAACAAAAATATATACTCAACATACAAAAAATTGTAAGATTTTACTGAGTTACAGTTATTTGTAAATCAGTCAATTTAAATACATTTATTAGACCCTAATCTATGGATTTCACATGTCTGGGAATGCTGATATGCACCTGTTGGTCACAGATACCTTAAAAAAAAGTAGGGAGTGGGTCAGAAAACCAGTCAGTATCTGGTGTGACCACAATTTGCCTCATGGGGCACGACACGTCTCCTTTGCTTAGAGTTGATCAGGCTGTTGATTGTGGCCTGTGGAATGTTGTCCCACTCCTCTTCAATGGCTGTGCAAAGTTGCTCAATATTGGCAGGCACTCGAACATGCTGTCGTACACGTCGATCCATAGCATCCCAAACGTGCTCAATAGGTGACATATCTGGGGAGTATGCAGGACATGGAAGAACTTGCACATTTTCAGCTTCCAGGAATTGTGTAGATGCTTTCGACATAGGGCAGTGCATTATCATGCTGAAACATGAGGTGATGGAGGCGGATGAATGGCACGACAATGGGCCTCAGAATCTCGTAATGGTATCTCTGTGCGTTAAAATTGCCATTGATAAAATGCAATTGTATTCGTTGTCTGTAGCTTATAACTGCCCATACCATAACCCCACTGTCACCTTGGGGGCCACTGTGTTTTTGGGAACTTTCAATGCTGCAGAAATGTTTTGGTACCCTTCCCCAGATCTGTGCCTCGACACAAACCTGTCTCTGAGCTCTATGGACAATTATTTTAACTTCATGGCTTGGTTTTTGTTCTGGCAACTGTGGGACCTTCTTTAGACAGGTGTGCAGTGCTTAACTTGAGTCGGATCCTGTCGGAACAGGAGCCTGCACCTCTCAGATTTGGCTTTGTTTGTTCCAGCACCTATTTGCCCAGATCCGGTACCCCTCGCAGCATGATTTATTCATAATTTCATTGTTCGCACTGTAGACATTCTAATAAAACCAATAAGCATTAAATCAAGTTGTCTCCTCATCTCCCGGGTGGCGCAGTCGTTAAGGGCGCTGTACTGCAGCGAGGAGACAACTTGATTTAATGCTTATTGGTTTTATTAGAATGCCCAGGCCCAGGCTGTCGTAACCGGTCGAGACCGAGAGGTCCGTGGGGCAATGCACAATTGGCCTAGCGTCGTCCGGGTTTGGGAGGGTTTGGCCGGTAGGGAAATCCTTGTCTTATCGCGGACCAGCGACTCCTGTGGCGGGCCGGGCGCAGTGCACGCTAACCAGGTTGCCAGGTGCACGGTGTTTCCTCCGACACATTGGTGCGGCTGGCTTCCGGGTTGGATGGCGCTGTGTTAAGCAGTGCGGCTTGGTTGGGTTGTGTATTGGAGGACGCATGACTTTCAACCTTCGTCTCTCCCGAGCCCGTACGGGAGTTGTAGCAATGAGAAAAGATAGTAGCTACTAAAAAATTGGATACCACAAAAATGGGGAGAAAAAGGGGTAAAAAAAATAATAATAATGTTTTAAAGGTTGTCTCGTTATTTCTCCTGCCCCCCCAGACCATCATGTAAAAGTGTGGTGATCCTTCTATGTAATCATCCTATCCTGTACATAGAGGTTATTGGGAGGGACAGCGGGGTAAGTAACTGATCTTGACACAGGTCCTGGTAGTGGTGGTCAGCTAGTCCCTACGTAGTCACGTCACGTAGCCTAGTCTAGTTGTCTCCCTACTGAATTTGAATCATGGGAAAGCCCCCCCCAAAAAATGGATAAAAAAAGGTAATCGAGTTTGACATTTTTCAAGTCCAAAAATCCAGAGAAAGATGGTGAATTCGAACCCAGTACAAGCCAGAGAACTGTCAGTGCGTGAGAGGAGTGAGGGGCAAACTGTTCCTGATGGCAATGCTAATATACAGTGTCAAGTAAAAGTATGTGAACCCTTGGAAATACCTGGACTTCTGCATAAAATGGTCATCAAATTTGATCTGATCTTCACAAAAATAAGCAAACATAGTGTGCTTAAACTAATAACACATAAATTATTGTATTTTTCTTGTCTATATTGAATATATAATTTAAACATTCACAGTGTAGGTTGTCCAGATAATTCCAAAGGATTCATACTTTTTCTTGCCACTGTACCTGTTGCAAGACCCACTGGTTGATGCTTATTTATAAAACCCTCTTAAGCCTCACTCCCCCCTATCTGAGATATTCTGCCAGTCACATTCTGTTAAAGGTCCCCAAAGCACACACATCCCTGGGTCGCTCGTGTCTCTTCAGTTAGCTGCAGCTAGCGACTGGAACGAGCCGCAACAAACACTCAAACTGGACAGTTTTATCTCAATCTCTTCATTCAAAGACCCAATCATGGACACTCTTACTGACAGTTGTGGCTGCTTTGCGTGATGTATTGTTGTCTCTACCTTCTTGCCCTTTGTGCTCTTGTATGTGCCTAATAAAGTTTGCACCATGTTTTGTGCTGCTACCATGCTGTGTTGTCGTATGTTGCTGCCATGCCATGTTGTTGTCTTAGGTCTCTCTTTATATTGTGTTGTCTCTTGTCATGATGTGTATTTTGTCCTATATTTTTAATTGTATTTATTTTGTTAATCACAGCCCCTTGTCCCCACAGGAGGCCTTTTGACTTTTGGTAGGTGTCATTGTAAATAATAATTTATTCTTAATTAACTGACATGCCTAGTTAAATAAATAAAGTAAAAAAATTATCCCGCCAGTTCAGCATCACCACCGGCTCCTCTACTAGCTAGTATTTTATTTAGCAAGAAGTTGACTCGAGAGTTAAATGGACTTGACATGGGTAAAGTCATCGTGGGAGTTTGTAATCTGAATATGTGCTTCATATCACATAGGCAGGAGGCCTACATATTCTTATATGTGGGTTCTGCTGTAGCCTACATAGATTTATTTTAAGTTATATTCCAATATTGCAAAATTTGTCGTGAAATATGAAATACGGGTCTTGTGAGCCCCACAGCTGAGTATGTGTGCATATGGCGGGTGTTCTGCAGCGACGTCTAAAATGCTTTGAATTAATCAGCACCTTGCAGAGTGCTGTCCGTTTCACCTCCATAGATAGGTTACTTGGCTGCTACGCTGTGCTTGACACTTTTTCTCAATGTGTTATGGTACCTCAGAGACTACCCGGATACCCCCCCCCAAATCTAAAAAATAAACCTGTTTTCACTGTCATTATGGGGTATTGCATGTAGATTGATGAGGAACATTTTTTATTTAATCAATTTTTGAATAAGATAACAATGTGGAAAAAGTCAATGGGTCTGAATACTTTCCTGAATGCACTGTATTCGTTAAGGACTGGGGAGTTTTTCAGGATAAAAAATAAGCAGAACGGAGAGGCAGTCAGAATCCTTGAGGAAAACCTGGTTCAGCCTACTTTCCACCAGACATTGGGAGATGAGTTCACCTTTCAGCAGTACAATAACGTAAAACACAAGGCCAAAGCTCCACTGGAGTTGCTTACCAAGAAGACAGTGAATGTTCCTGAGTGGCCAAGTTACAATTTTGACCTGAAAATGGTTGTCTAGCAATAATTAACCAATTTGAGAGCTTGAAGAATTTTTCAAAGAATAATGGGCAAATGTTTCATAATCCAGGTGTAGAAAGCTCTTAGAGACTTAACCAGAAAGGCAACCAGCTGTAATTGCTGCCAAAGATGATTCGAACATGTATTGATTGACTCGGGGGAGTTGAAGTGTTTAATTTTTAATAAATCTTACAAATGTAAAAAAAAAAATGCCTTCCACTTTCACATGAAAGTATTGTGTATAGATAGTTGACAAAAAAACAATTAAATACATTTGAATCTTACTTTGTAACACAACAAAATGTGGAAAAAGTAAAAGGGTGTGAATACTTTCTGAAGGCACAGTATACATAGTGGCTGTAGAATTAACACATTTCAGAGAGGGGTGTGGAGAAGCACTCGATGGCTTAGTTGAGTCTTTCTGGGTAAGTAAGAGATTTGCACACCTGGATTGTACAATATATGCACATAATTTTTATAATTCTTCAAGATCTGTCAAATTGGTTGTTGATCACTGGACAGCCATGTTCAAGTCTTGCAATAGATTTTTAATCAGATTTAAGTCAAAACTGTAACTAGGTCACTCAGGAACATTCAATGTAATCTTGGTAAGCAGACTAACATCGCTGCTCAATCAGGGGTCGGGTCAGAGAGAACAGGGAGGGGGCGGTTAGGTCAGGTAGAGCACTAGAGCAGCGGCGGTGACTGAGGACAAGGCAGCTAGTGGATGCTCTGCGTCTTCTGGGCATTGTGATTGAGATATGACTGAATGACTTTTATATGGCTATAGCGGGGTCTGGTGACGCCATAGTAGCGATAAATTGTGCCGTAATTAGGCTATTGATTTAGCATTTAGCTTATTATAAAAGAGATAGCTATTAGTTTGAAATTACAACAGGATAATTTAAGAGCCAACCATTATAAAGGTACATCTATAATACCTTAACCCTCAGCTGAGGGTCCGCTCATACAATTTAGCGATTTCCCCCCCTTAAATTTTAGGATCAAAAGAATCGTGCCACCGGCAGTTTAGATATTCTGCATTTGTTAATTTTCCTTTTTCAGCTTGGAATGGCACGGTTACTATGGGGAAGTCACATGTCATAATGCACATGTAAACGTTTGTCGGACAATTTTTAATCTGTAGATTACTATATTAACTATTCCTTTTAAACTTCTACGTCATTAAAAAAGAAGTGCCATCTGGCGGCCAATCGGGCTTAGAGCCACCAGTGGATTAAAATTAGAACCCTAACAATT
Organism: Oncorhynchus keta; assembly: GCF_023373465.1. NCBI lineage: Eukaryota > Metazoa > Chordata > Actinopteri > Salmoniformes > Salmonidae > Oncorhynchus > Oncorhynchus keta. The sequence continues at coordinate 16,959,852 of NC_068443.1, read as the reverse complement.
TAGCCCACATTGCTCCAGTCCCATTTGCATACATTTAAACATAGGGTGACAGTGAGCAAAATAACAATAGATGGGAAGTTAGTTTATTAAAAAGTATAAATTATACTAGGGTTGCAGTCCTCAGATTGAAATTGCATAGAATCAAATCCAATGATTTATCGACCATAGGACGGGGTACCGCAATTACAAAATACCACGGGTATGACGCTAAAATATGTAACTGGATTATAAATGCAATAAGGAACCCCATGGGTTTGGAAAAACGCTTCAGGTCGGTCAAAGTGCTAGCAATGCAGAGGTCAGGCCGAATTGGAAGCGGCACTCCCTAAACCAGCAGCAAGACATCCTCTACACCCCTCCCCCTCGTGGGGGCCGTTAGAACATTCTCTATTACAAGCAGCACTCGCCTAGCCACGCTAGCCTTGCCCTCATGTGGTGGCTAGAAACCGACAGCTAGTCAGCCAAGCCAGTAATGGTGAGACGCTATAGTGATGATTTTATTGGTGACTACCGTTATGGCGCGTTTGATTTAAAATTCACTCGAGTGAATTTAAATTGTTCAAACAGTTAACTCCTTGATCACAGCAACGTCGCGCAAAGTGGTACGTAGTACGCAGCAACTGGTGTGGGAAAAGTCCAAATTCACCTACCATTTATGTCAAGCCGTCAACGCAGTTTGACGCGTATGTTAGATTATCGAACGAATGCGCCACACCGAACGCACTACAAATCAAACGAGTTTCATTGTGAATTATATTCTGGTATACCTAAATGCAACGTTTCGGTTGGTGTGTTCGAATCGTAAGGCCAACACAACTACTCAAATCAGCCAATTATTCACCACTAAGATCACATTACATGCCTTTAGAGAATATAAAGCAAGCATACTTATAATGCAGTCACATTTGCTCCTGAGTGGCCAGGCAGCCTAAGGCACTGCATCGCTCGAGTCAACACTACTTTATCACAAGCCGTGATCGAGAGTCAAATTGGTCCATCGTCGTCCGGGTTAAGCAGTCATTGTAAATTAAATAGTTAACTGACGTGCCTACTTAAAATACAAATTCCTAGGACCACGTATATTATACATTTCTTAACCACTTGTCCGTGTCTGCTAGATAATATAATAATAAATCCCATTTAGCAGACGCTTTTATCCAAAGCGACTTACAGTCATGTGAGCATACATTCTACATATGGGTGGTCCCGGGGATCGAACCCACTACCCTGGCGTTACAAGCGCCATGCTCTACCAACTGAGCTACAGAAGGACATACAGTTGAGTGACTTTAAAAGGCACTATTCCACCTGTAGCGTAACCATTACACCTGATTCAGGGGGATTTGGTTAAAGGCAAACGACACATTTCAGTTGAACGCATTGCTGCAGAACTTATACTAGGTATCCCTTTCCCCGGAAAAGAGAACATATACCTACTAGCCTTCATGTCTTTGCAGGCAACCGCTGAAGTAAAGGATGTATTAACAGTTACAACTGCCAATGACATTCCATAAATGATAAACAGTTAACATTCACTGCTTTTATTGAACACTTTGAACCAAAAGTAATATTTTTGTACAATTTCGAACCAGTTCGATAGTGCCGCAGACAAAACGCATGAAGATCCAGGGGTTGAATGGAAGCGGTGATCAGTCCTAAAATGGCAGTTCACATTACCTAGAGATGGACAGATTGGAAACCATTAGTACAACACAAAATGAAGAGATTCTACAACAACTCCTTAATTTACTCAGCGCATGTGTATAATCACTAGGATTCAGGTGAAACACGGATCATGCAACAAACTCATCATAGTAAAAAAGGTTACTGAAAGGCTGGATTCAGAAAAGCTTAGTTACCCGATTTTCCAGCACAGCAAGGACTGAGTTTAGATTCTCTAAAGTGACATACAAACAAAAGTCAGTTACCGAAGTCATTGTCAGAAGTGTTAAATGTTGACATCGTCAACCCAGTCAGTGCAGTGAAATTATAATCACGAGGTTCAGCTGAAACACGGACTCACATGCAAATCATCATTTTGAGTTTGACGATACAACATTTGCAAGTATTCACAGGTAAATAACGTTGATGTAAGAATGACCAAGGTAGCAGGCAAAATGGCTAGTCCTCAGAACCAAACCCCCCAAAATAAAATAAAATAATGACGTTTAGAGATAGCGGCATCTGCTTACTGTCTATATAAGGGCCTACGGCATTCGAATTAGTGGTTAATACATTTAAATAGTTAAGCCCAATTCTTCAGGCAGGTAAAACATTAAGAATATATTTGATGTTTACCGTAGCCAAGGCCTTTGAATGGTCGGTTTAGTGAACCAATTTTTAAAAAATTAAATCGGATAAAACTGAAATGTATCAAGATATATTAGGGTGGCCAAAAGCTAGCCTAGCAAGTTTCCCACCAAAATGACTTACCAGCCAATTGCAAGCAAATGACCCAAAACTTGAGTCAAATATTACCTAATAAAAAATAGTTATAAAAAAATAACTAACTTACTGTCAAAATGAATCAATTGGTAGTTTATGGCGAAATCGTCCACATGTGCTGATGTCCACTTCTCCTCCAACCGCAGTAGGTGAGAAAGACTGATTGAGGGGACTGGGGGCGGATTTATATGTTTTACAAACCACGTGTTGTTGTGGGAAACACGCATGTTGCTTCCGGGTGTGGTATCTCCCCCTAAGACATTTCTTTGTTTCAGTTCCGCGTGGAACGAATCAACGCTGAACACTTTAAACCGCGAAAGATCATTCCCGAGTTTGACAAGATGTAATATAGAAATTGTGGTTCGCTATAATTTCCCCCTTCGATCTGGATATCTGAGAATACAACAAGTCACACTTTCTCAGAGGAAATAATTGACCCGTGTGCAGTGCTTGACTTGGGCAGGAACTCACCGGATGCTTGAGCTCATGTGCCTCTTTAAGAGCATTAGCTCAAAAGTTTTATGGAGCTCCTGGACCTTAATGTAAAACAATACCGGCACATAAAAAGAGTACCGGCACCTAGTTCAGTCCAAATCAAACATTTGGGATCAAACTATTATGTTATCATAACAAACATTTGTTCCATTAATCTGATATTGATTTATAAAGGCCAATTAACTGACAAACCAATAACTGGCTGATGACTGATCTGGTATATCCATATTTTCGAAACATGCCTATTTCTAACATATATATATATATGCCATTTAGCTGACGCTTTTATCCAAAGCGACTTACAGTCATGTGTGCATACATTCTACGTATGTGTGGTCCCGGGAATCGAACCCACTACCCTGGCGTTACAAGCGCCATGCTCTACCAACTGAGCCACAGAAGGACCACAACATTATTGCCATTTAGTTGAAAGTGTTGCTGGAAACACATTGCGTTTTTTTAAACATCTCCGCTTGTAAGCGTAATACAAGATAGTGATTGTATAATTGGATTGAAAGGACAGCAAGTTATTTTCCTTACCTCACAAAAATGGAGGAAGGCTCTGTTCAGTATGGCATGTGACATATCTACTGGACACCGTTGGACAAATTATTCTGCATACACTTTAAAATATATATTTTAACTTCATTTAACTAGGCAAGTCAGTTAAAAAACAAATTCTTATTTTCAATGGCGGTATAGGAACAGGGGTTAACTCAGGGGTTAACTGCCTTGTTCAGGGGCAGAACAACAGATTTGAACCTTGTCAGCTCGGGAATTCGATCTTCCGGTTACAAGATCAACGCTCTAAACACTAGGCTACCTGCGGCGCCGTGCCAATTTGAGTTAGTGTACTGTGCAAAATCAACACAGGAAAGCAGAATTCCAACCCTGGAACTGGAAATAGTGTGTTATGCGAGTGTTAATAGGTATGTATAAATCAGACATTTTTATTTAACTAGGCAAGTCGGTTACAATGATGGCCTAACGTTACCACTGATCTTCAATAGCCTAACCTTATACTTGGCTACTTGTAACTGAGTGTTTGTTACATTGAACGTATACTATTAGCTAGTTATAGAAATCGTTATCAAACATGCATTCTGTGGTTCCAGTTTCATGTCATGTGTGCGGTAACTGTAGAGGAACCGCGTCAGTTTTGCTAAGGACATTTCGTTCACATTTGAAAACCCTTGTAAATATAGCCAGCGACCTTGTTTTGTAATTGAGCAAAGTGCGCATGCGCGTCAATATGACGTTTCTTTGAACACTTATCTGTATTGTTTGGTGAGCTAAGATTCTTATGCCTAGAGTAATTGCTGGTTGTTAATACAGGTTCAGAGTTTTATTTATGTTCTCATCCAAATTTCTAGCATCGTCTATGTTTTGGACTGTGAAAAATAAAATACCAATTAGTAACAGCAGCTTCCCTAATCTAATCTTGTGGTTGTCAAACCTGTTCCATGTATTTGATCTATTCCAGAGTTAGCATACCTGATTGAACTTGTCAACTAATTATCAAGCCCTTGACTAGGTGAATTAGGTGAGCTACTTCAGGGCTACAACAAAATTGTGAAACATCTAGGGGTCCCCAAGGAGACGTTTGAGAACCACTGATATAATCAATCTTGTACTTATCCTGGCTTGTAATATTGTAATATTCTCTGCCTTTTATTTTCATCAGGAGGAGGATCTGGGTTTGTGGGAAGAGAGCTGACTTGTTTACTCAAGAACAAAGGTCATGAAGTCACAATAATATCTCGACAGCCAGGTCTGGGAAAGATCACATGGGTATGATTATGACCTAATTATATAGCACTGTCATGGGCAGAGCACGCACTGAAATAATTGTAATTCATTTTCCTTTAGTATTATAATACAAGTATTCCTCACTCCTACAGAGTAACCATTCTTCATATTAGCAACCATAAGTGATCTTTGTATGCACAAATGACTATAAGTCACTTTGAAGCATCTAAAAGCATCTGCTAAATGGCATTTATTATTGAAGTTATTATCTATTGGAATCTTTCAGGTTGACACCCAAACATAAAACATGGTGTCATCTAATAAACAATAATTAAAAAGCTATCTCATGCCCTGTTTGCAGGGTGAATTGGAGTCTGGTGGCCTCCCACCATGTGAGGCTGCTGTCAATCTGTCTGGGGAGAATCTTATGAACCCACTGCGATGGTGAGCAATGGAGCCCTCATTTTAAGCCTTTTCCAAAAATGAAAGCAATTGTCTGAGGATGGTGCTGGAACATCAGATTTTATTTGTCACATGTGGCAAATGCAACTGTTGTAGACTGATGTGAAATGCTTGCTTACTAGCCATTCCCAACTATACAGAGTAAAATACATGAGGAATAGAATACACAACCATGAAGATGTATACAGAGAGTATGAATAGTAGATCAATGTGCAGGGGTAAGAGGGATTTGAGGTAGATATGTAAATAAAGGCAGGATAAAGTGATTATGTATCAGGATAGATAATAATAAGAGTAAGAATAAAGAACAGAGTAGCAGCTGCATATGATGAGTGTGTTGTGTCGGTGCGTATATATAGTCTTGTGACTGTGCATAGTCATTGCAAGATAGGGTCAACGTAGAGTCCTTCTAACCATTTAATTAACTGATTAGCAGTCTTATGGCTATTTAGATGTCTTGTGGCTTGGGGGTAGAAGCTGTCTCTGAGCCTGTTGGTCCGAGAGCCAATGCTCCGGAACCATTTGCCGGATGGTAGCAGAGTGAACAAACAGCCTTTGGCTTGGGTGCCTGAAGTCTTTGGCATTTTTTTGTGCTTTCCTCTGACACCACCTGATAAAGAGGTCCTGGATTTCAGGGAGCTCGGCCCCAGTGATGTACTGGGCCGTCTGCACCACCCTCTGTAGTGCTTTGCGGTGTATTTGCCATACAAAGTGATGATGTAGCGAGTCAATATGCTCTCTGGTGCAACTGTAGAACATGAGGATCTGAGGCCCTATCTGACATAAAAAGAAAAGGGGACAGTTTGATGAAAACGTTTTAAATACAGGTTAATATCCATCATGGACTGGACTCTTTCCATACCACTCTTTGCCTCTCTCTCTCTCTTTTCTTTTTATGTTTGTCCCTCTCAACCCCACCCCCCCATTGGTTCTCCCTCCTCCATGTTGGTACAGGTGGAATGAGGGTTATAGGAAGGATCTGTTCTCCAGTCGGATTGACACAACCACAATTCTGTCTCAAGCCATTGCTGGGTCCCCCAGTCCCCCTCATGCTTGGGTCCTTGTCACAGGTGTAGGTAAGTAATCCTAGGTTCCTTGCATAAAGTTTCAGTGGCGCTTAAAGCATCCTTAGATAGTCACAAACAATATTACAATATTTTTACCACAATTGTTGGTTTGTTTTCGTCTCTTCCCCACAGCATGTTATAAACCCAGTCTAACAGCTCAGTACACAGAAGACAGTGAGTGGACGCCATTTGACCTCCTGTCAAGACTGGTGAAGGAATGGGAGTGGGCGGGGCGTCTTCCTGAAAACATTGCACAGAATACCAGACAAGTAGTAATCAGACCAGGTGAGTACTATACATTTATTATCAGAGTGTGTGTGTGTTAGATACAACTGGACAATGTTAATATGAATACGGTCCATTGAATGAGATGGCAGTCTTTTGTGATTTCACCACTGATACCCCTGCTCTACTGCCTTCCTCCAACAGGGGTAGTACTGGGCCGTGATGGTGGGGCCATGAAGCAGATGATGACTCCTTTCTGGCTAGGCCTTGGAGGCACGTTGGGGTCTGGCAGACAACCATTCCCCTGGATCCATGTCTCTGACCTGGCTGGAATCATCGCTCATGCCCTGGTGCCCTCTCCCGACACCCCCTCCTCTGCTGTCCCTCAAGTGTTTAACGGTGTCGCCCCAGCACTGAACACCAATTACGAGTTCACCAAAGAGCTGGGCCGGGTTCTGAGGAGACCCACTGTCTTCCCTGTGCCTGGATTTGTCATTGATGCCCTAATGGGTTCAGAGAGAGCCATAGTGCTAACCCAGGGTCAGAAAGTAGAACCCAAGAGGACTCTGGAGTCAGGCTTTCAGTACCAGTACCCAGACCTGAGCTCTGCCCTGAAGGAGATTGTGGGGAGCTAGATGTGAAACAGGAGATGTCAAGAGACTGAATGAGATTAGATTTTGTAACGTGAGAGAACTTCACTGATGTGAGCTTTTTCCCCTGAATAAATATGAGATGGACACTGTCTTTCAAAAAAAAAGTGTCCAGTGTCCACTGCAAGAAAGGATTATGTACATATATAAAATCTTCTACACGTTAGCCAATATTGCATTCTCAGCCTAGAGGTTTGTGACCTCAGAATGTAATGAGTAACATGATTTGAGCACTTGAACTTCACTGTTTATGAACTTTTATTTACAATATAAATATGTTATTCCCCATTACAGGAAACAACATGCAATTTATGGACCGTGGTGAGCGGAGGGTGGGGTTCTGACCAAAGTATGATGAATGTGTTTGGCACTTATTCACTTAAACACAGGATTTAACAAATCATACACTTTTATTGCCGTGTCCTTGACAGTTATATACTGAACAATGTTCACATTAACAATCTTCACCACATTCCCTTTTAGAAGGAGAGTTGCGCTTTAATCAAATGTTGGTGTTTCATGTCATGCCAGTTATCCTCAGCCTGATGATGTCAACCTGTTTTTGATCAGTCTATGAAGGGAACAGTTGATTTCACAGCACCAGGAAGAATGACCTTGGAGGGTGTTTCTATCTCGTTAATTCAAAATGGCACTGACTGGTCAGTCTAAATTACTTGAGTCATCCTCTGGCTGAATGATTGGCAGTTGATCTCCCCAATCACTACTCCGGGCACAGCGATATACGTCTCTGTGTGGAAAAGATACAATCAGTCATGTATGCAGTTTAACTTGGACAGTGGAAGTGTAATGATGATAGTTGGAGGATTCAACGTACCTGCCATGTCGATGGGCTGTCACCACAACCCGTTTAATCTCTCCACTAGAGCAGCAGACCTGACAGTGAACGTGTCTCGGCCTGCGCAGCACTGGTGCTGTGAGCCTGGCCCAGTCCAGCCCCTCTCCACCTGCCCATTCTGTTCTTGACAGAACCAGGTAGCTGAACCTCTCGGTCTGTCGGTCTGGAGCCTGTGAAAGAAATAACAGGACTAAGAAAAGGACAGGCCAGATTATCTTGCATTCATTGTTGACACCATTGTTGACACATGGTCAAGTATGCCAACAACCAGAAAATACAGTCAGATCCTTCAGAATGATCTCTTACCCCAGGTAAAGGGAGTGGGCTGTAGGCTTGAGAGAAGTTGCAGGGTACTAAGGGCAGTTGGAACAGCTTGGGACAAGGTGATTCATGGGGACACTCAAAACAAAGCAGACAAAAAAACACATGGGTGAAATAAACTGGCGAATGAGACAATGTATTATAAGGTGGTTCATGTATAATATCATACTGGGGCGAACACAGATGGTCTTCTAGGGTCATGGGCTGCTCTTTCTTGTTTCTGGGATTAGAGTAATAAAGGCATCATTATACTTTCAATAACTCATGTATTTAGATATTAAAAGCAATTGATTATAGTATATGTTTGAGAGAGTGAGACCTTAAGTAGTATGTCTCTGGCATCCATAAGTATCTGGTGGCCCTCTTTGGTCCCATTTTCTAACAGCACCTACAACAAAAGCAGAGTTCAAAGAAATGAGGTTGGGGTGATTCAAGGTAATATTACTTATTGTACAATGGATGGGGTTTGAGGGAACATTTTCACCAACCAGATAAGAGCTGGTCTTTCTCCACAAAGTGAGTATGGCATCTTCCCTCTCCTTTTGACTGGCCAATTCTGACAGAGAAAAGGCCCCCACCACCAGATCAAATTGCACCTGAAAGTATAACACCGCATCATCACTAATGCCATCACATTGTTAGTCTTGCACATAACTATACACATTGAAGGTAACTAGACTAACCTTAGGGGAGACAGGAAGGAACTGACGGAAGTATACTTGTTTGATGACAGGCTCATCTTTTTCGCTGCTGCCTGCTCAACAAAGAACAGCATAATGATTATGTAATTCTCTGTCTCGCTCCCTGTACATTGACATGAATGACTGGAGGTGCATACTGTACCTCTGAGAAGGCGATCTGCTATAGTGTTCATTGCCCCAGAATTGTCAACACACACCATCTCCTTCAACGTATCACCCCAAAATGAGTGTGATGCCCTGGGAAAAAAGGAAGGAGAATCATAAATGTGAAGTCTCACTACACAGACAGACAACTGAAATGATGTTATTGTTCTGATCCTCACCAGACAGCTGTTCCTAATCCTGAACCAAAGTCCAGGAGAGAATGAGGGGAGAAGGAGGGATCTCTTTTCTTTATCTGGAAAGAGTGATGAAAAAAAGTGAAAGGTCCCACTGTTGGCAAGAGGGGATCAGACTGTATATAAAGCATGTTGGTATGTGGTAAGACTGGTTACTTTACCTCATTTAGAACTCTTTTCACTGCAGCGTAGCCACCTGCCAGCTTAGCAACCATGTACACCACACCCAACTCTTCATCATACCTAGGACAGAGACAGAAGAGCAGAGTGAGACAGAAATATTAATTTACATGCTACTTTAAGCTTACCATGCAGAGATGTACATAGTTGAGGAAAACACACATAGCTACCTCATAGGGGACCAGTGGTATGTTATCTTCCTGAGATCGGAGAGCACTTTCTTTGTGATTTGGGTCTTCAGCAGTTGAAGATCTACATCTTAAATAAAAACAGACATTAATTTCACCTTACCACATGTTCTCCATCTTGTGTCCAATTGAGCAAGACACTTCCCTGGAAGTTGTTCATCCAGTTCACCTTTCCGTCACTCCCAACATTCCATATCGCCAATCTCTGCCCCTCTCTTTCTTTTAACATCCATTTGTATTAAGTCTGTCACCTCCACCCTTCTCTTTTGTCTTCTCCCACAGATTATTCTCCAGGGCCATGGCTCTTTCCCTTAGTGTTACATCCTCAGGTGCTCTTTTCCTGCTCCACAGGAAGTTGGTGAGACTGCGTGCTTTGTCAACCAACCCACTCACTTCTGTGCCTGCAAGTTGGGAGGATAAAAGACTAGAATAACACTGTCTCTAAATGGTAATAGATTAACACTGTCACTAAATGGTAATACTGTCTCGTGATATTTTATTACTCTAAATAAATAACATGGCAAGAAGTAACACTATTGAGATATGGATGTCAAATCTCCTCTACCATGAATGATAGCTTGTGCTGCTTTCTGGAGTTCATCTGGCAGGCGCAGTGTCTTCAGATTGGTCACCCCTGGGTGTTTCCTGTGGGGAGCACCTTTTAGGAAGTCTGCATGGGATTGTGGATGCACTTCTGCACTTAGTGCCTGTGGGTAAAGAGTAATTATTCGAGACATAACTGACATTAACATCCTCAATATTATTATTCCCAACCTCTATGAATAAGGATGGTCAGTCTTCAATTAGACTTTAAGGTCACAAAAAAATAAGGATGTAACATAGAAGAAAATGCCACATTTAAGAGAATGGATCAATGACAGGGCGAGAAGAGCAAAAACAAGACATACTCTGTACATTATCCTCACAGCAACCACCCTTTGATAAAGGACACGCGCACCATAAACTCGAAAAGCCATATCTTCGTTTTAACAATCCAAAATGTCTACATGGAATAGTAACTATACTAAATAGCTAGCTATTGGCTACCTGGCTGACACAACATGCGAAGCGATCACGTGTACGTCTACCAAATACTTCCGCATAGGCAACCGCTAAGGCGGAACCTTTATTGCCGAGCTAATTCACAGCATATCTCAACAGAGGCGCTAGCTGGTTGGGTGATTTCCCGCGTTAATCACTTTCTAGTCTGCATCTGCCTAAATTCTTTAGTGTTCTTAGATACAAAAAACGTTCTTATTTGGCAAGTAACATAAACATTGTACAACATGAGACGCACAAGAAGCTCCAGGAACACATCTCAAGGTGTAGCATCAGCAAATGCAGTGTCTCCGTCCAAAACAGGTTAGTGCTTGCTGGCAGGCTAACGTTAGCTTTGTTGTTAGCTGGCTAGCTAGCTACGCTTCGGTTGTGTGTAATTTTGCTTACCTAACGTTAATTAGCCACTAACAAAGTACTGACAGGAGCTGATAACTATTCTGCTTTTTAAAAAACTTGTTGAAAAGTTTGCTTGACTCAAAGTCTGTTGTGACATTGATTGGCTATAAAGCTGTATAGCTCTCTGTTTGACTGAAACATAGCTATGCAAAAACGTGTACGTCTAGTCTACAGCATCTGTTGCGTTGTTATATTAATATCTCGGTGACTGTTCTCTCCTCAGTGTGGCAGTGGAAGGGGGATGAGGGTCAGTGGGAGCCATACCCACCATCCGCATGTGCCCAGCTAGACTCAGCCCTCAGCTCTGGAGACGCCACGGTCTCACTGACGTTTGGCTCTGGAGCAGCATATGACGTAGACTTGAAGAAAATGGTCCAGGTCAACACAGTAACCAAGTACAAGAGGAAAATACGCTCTCACACACTGAAACCAGGTTAGTTGTCAATGTGGATATTACATGTGTCTATGTATGTGTGTTACCTACAACAAACCAACACATGCTATCCCCCTGTAGAGAGTTTAAATGGAGGAGATGCAGTGGATTTAACCCAACAAGATGCGAGTCCAGTCCAGATTAAAGTGGAGGAAATGGAGGAGCAGCCAATCGCCAAGAAGAAGCGGGGTGAGGGAAGGAGCCAGAAGAAAAGTAAAGTGATGCCCATGGATGAAACAGAGAGCAAAGGTTTTAGCATTTCCTTCCATTTTTATAATTTAAATGTGTTGTCTAAAGTGCTTTCAATGCTATAAATACCCATTGTTTTAGGACATGGAAATCTATTTTTGTTCATGTGTGATACAGTAATGTAAGGGGTTGTGTCAATTACTGTATACTGATGGCTCTTTGTAATGTGTTCATGTTCTCTTAATAATTGTGGTTAATGTCAGATGTCTTTTTGATGTGTTGTGTATTAACGGTGCTGTTTATGTTTTGCAGAGATTGTGAAGACTGTGGTCATGAAAGGAAAGGCTCCAGTTGATTCAGAATGCAAAGCCAAAGCCGGCAAGGTACAGTACACTGGGATTTCTTTTAGACTGGCAACTGAAGTGTTCTCTTATGATGCTCACCCCTCGTCTAGGTGACAAAACCACGGCATCTGTGAGCTTTTCTAAGACAAGCTTTGGTCACAGTTCTCAATGTGGTGTTTCTGTTTGAAAGTGTTTTAGTCACATGCCTCTGACACAATCTACCATGTATGCAGTATGCACAAAATCTAGAAAAAATGACTAGGGTCTGGTTTCAATGATGGGACACTTTTTGCAACTTTCACTACGGGAAAAAAATATGTTCCGGGCGGGTCCTCCTCAGACAGACGACTATTCCAACAAATAGTGAGGCAGACATGTCAGAATGGCGTGATTCAAAACCAAAGTTTGCAGGCAAAATCATTGCAGTGTTTTAGTGAAGGTAGTTGTTGCAAACTAGCCACTTGCGAAATGCACTCATTAAAAATAATCTCCATTGATCTCCATCTGGCTAGCTTCTATTTTGTATTTTAGCTTCAATGCCATACAACTCTCCTTCCGTGGCCTCCAATTCCTCTTAAATACAAGTAAAACTAAATGCATGCTCTTCAACCGATCGCTACCTGCCCGCCTGTCCAACATCACTACTCTGAACGGCTCTGACTTAGAATACGTGGACAACTACAAATACCCAGGTGTCTGGTTAGACTGTAAACTCTCCTTCCAGACCCACATCAAACATCTCCAATCCAAAGTTAAATCTAGAATTGGCTTCCTATTTCACAACAAAGCATCCTTCACTCATGCTGCCAAACACACCCTTGTAAAACTGACCATCCTACCAATCCTCGACTTCGGCGATATCATTTACAAAATAGCCTCCAATACCCTACTCAACAATTTGGATGCAGTCTATCACAGTGCCTTCTGTTTTGTCACTAACGCCCCATATACTACCCACCATTGCGACCTGTACGCTCTCGTTGGCTGCTGCTCGCTTCATACTCGTCGCCAAACCCACTGGCTCCATGTCATCTACAAGACCCTGCTAGGTAAAGTCCCCCCTTATCTCAGCTCGCTGGTCACCATAGCATCTCCCACCTGTAGCACACGATCCAGCAGGTATATCTCTCTGGTCACCCCCAAAACCAATTATTTCTTTGGCCGCCTCTCCTTCCAGTTCTCTGTTGCCAATGTTTGGAACTACAAAAATCTCTGAAACTGGAAACACTTATCTCCCTCACTAGCTTTAAGCACCAGCTGTCAGAGCAACTCACAGATTACTGCACCTGTACATAGCCCACCTATAATTTAGCCCAAACAACTACCTCTTTCCCTACTGTATTTATTGTATTTATTTATTTTGCTCTTTTGCACCCCATTATTTTTATTTCTACTTTGCACATTCTTCCACAGCAAATCTACCATTCCAGTGTTTTACTTGCTATATTGTGTTTACTTTGCCACCATGGCCTTTTTTTTGCCTTTACCTCCCTTATTTCACCTCAATTGCTCACATCGTATATAGACTTGTTTATACTGTATTATTGACTGTATGTTAGTTTATTCCATGTGTAACTCTGTGTCGTTGTATGTGTCAAACTGCTTTGCTTTATCTTGGCCAGGTCGCAATTGTAAATGAGAACTTGTTCTCAACTTGCCTACCTGGTTAAATAAAGGTGAAATAAATAAATAAATAAAAATATTCAAGCGGATAGAGTAGTGATGTAGGCAGTGACGTAGTTTCTCTATGCCAAAACAGTCCATAATTGAAAACAGTCTCTAGTCACTGTTGCCTAGTGTTGGGTATTCCAGACTTCCCTTCTCACCAATTCTAAACCCTCTCTTTTCCTCACAGGCCCATGTCTACAGTGAAGGAAATGACGTATATGATGTAATGTTAAACCAGGTAAAAACATAACGACATAGTAATAACTACATAAGTGTATTTGCTAAATGATTTGTAAGGGAGATGATTTGTTTGTTGTTTCACAGACAAATCTTCAGTTCAACAACAACAAATTTTTCCTGATCCAGCTACTTCAGGATGACAGTGTTAAGGCCTACAGTGTGTGGTTTAGATGGGGACGAGGTGGGTTCATGTCTTTGTTTTCCCAAATGTTTTGTGATATTGGGAAGTAGTGTTTTCTAACACATGGTGCCATCTCTATTTAGTTGGTAAGGTTGGACAGAACAATCTAGTTTCCTGTGGTGGAGATCTTCTTCAAGCCAAAGATCTCTTCAAAAAAAAGTGAGTGTATGTGATGGGAGTTGATTGATATTGGGTGTTTGAATGATTGGGGAAAAAAGCTACATTTTTGAACTAAGTGAATATTGCTAAGAGGATAATGTATAAATGTGTGTTTTGGTGTAGGTTTCTGGATAAGACCAAGAACGAGTGGGCACACCGAACAGACTTTGAGAAAGTGGCAGGAAAATATGACATGGTGTTTATGGACTACAGTACCAATGGAAAGGCAAGGAATAAATCATCTCAGACTTTCCTCATATCGTCAATGTTTTATCTCTCAATCAAATCAAATGTTATTGGTCACATACACATGGTTAGCAGATGTTAATGCGAGTGTAGCGAAATGCTTGTGCTTCTAGTTCCGACCGTGCAGTAATATCTAACAAGTAATCTAACAATTTCTCAAAAACTACCTTATACACACAAGTGTGAAATCATCTACATATCTCCCTGCTCTGCATTCATTAATTCTCCATTCCATATCTTCTCTCCCACCCCTCTGACCTTAATGGTCCACTGTTCTCCAGCTTTAGGCAGGTGAATCTGTGCCTAAGCAGTGTTCCTCCTTTTCCAGGAAGAGCCCCAGCCCCTGCTTGCATCACTGTCCCAGAAAAAGCCCTCCAAGCTGGATGTGAAGGTCCAGTCCCTTCTTGAACTGATCTGTGACATCAAGGCCATGGAGGAATGTGTGCTGGAGATGAAGTTTGATACCCGAAAAGCTCCTCTCGGTGAGTAGGTGTAACTGACGAAGTAAATGTGAAATGGTTTTTGTAACTTTTCATTGCGGTTTTCCTCTGTAGGCAAGCTTACAACAGAGCAGATCCGTGCAGGTTACTCAGCACTGAAGAAGATTGAGGAGTGTGTGAAGAGAAAGGGAAGCAACCGCGAGCTACTGGAGGCATGCAACCAGTTCTACACACGCATCCCCCATGACTTTGGGTCAGTAATGAATGTTCTGTATTTCAAGCTGCTCTATCCACTGGCATGTGTCCATTCATGGTAAATAACCATTTTATTATATTTTTCCCAGGTTGCGAACTCCCCCAATAATCCGCTCAGAAGAGGAGCTGAAGGAAAAAATTGCTTTATTAGAAGTGAGCATGACTTATTTGAGTACTATATTTTCTATTACCTGCAGATCCTACCATTCAATAACATGTTCTTACAAATTGAAATTGCTGGATGTTGGTTTGGTATGGAATCACGCCGTCTGCAGCCTGTTTGACAGTGTGTTGTCTATCTCCAGGCACTGAGTGACATCCAGATAGCAGTGAAGATGGTCCAGTCCAGTGCCTACGGTGATGAGCATCCTTTGGACAGACAGTACAACGCCCTCCAGTGCCAGCTACAGCCACTGTCCTCTTGTAGCCAAGAGTATCAGGTGAGCACCTGTGCTTTGCTTGAGTTTACTCGAAGTATGTTCATGTGTAGTTTAGAGGTCTGTTACAGCTGGGTTGGAACAAAAGCCTGCATATATTGATCAGGTAGGGTGTCTCTTCCTTCCACTGCTCAATTGTTGTTCTCTCGCTGAAGGTGATTGAGAGATATCTTCAGACAACCCATGCTCCCACTCACTCTGACTTCACCATGACTGTTCTGGACATCTTCTCTGTGGACAGGGAGGGGGAGAAGAATGGCTTCCTCTCACAACTACACAACAGGTACCTAATGTTTTATTGTCTGCTTACACAGGCTGTCCAATGCCACTTTAAAAGGGATTTTAAAATAAAGATGGTACCCGTGGTGAATGGTTCTCCTTCGGGGTGTGTTCTGCATTGTTATTGTGTGTGTCTCCCTCAGGACGCTGCTGTGGCATGGCTCTCGTCTGTCTAACTGGGTTGGAATCCTCAGCCAGGGCCTCAGAGTGGCCCCTCCAGAGGCTCCTGTCACTGGATACATGGTGAGATTGTGTGAGTGAGAGACTGTGAGAGAGAATATGACTGAAATGAAATGGCACCTGCTGCATAACAGGGCGATGACAATTGTTTCTTTCTCCTAGTTTGGGAAAGGTATTTACTTTGCTGACATGTCATCGAAAAGTGCCAACTACTGCTTTGCCAATCAACGCAACAAAACTGGACTCCTACTGTTGAGCGAGGTGTGAGATTTGTAGTTCTATTTTTTTCCTCTACACAAATGCGTTGTTTCCAATTTGAGAATAACCCTTCTGGAAATGATCTCATCCATATGAAGCGTTTGTTTCCATACACCTGCTATTATTCATTTGATTTATTAGGATCCCATTAGCCGATGGCGACAGCTAGTCTTACATAACGGAAAAAACATTACAATTTAC
The DNA here is from genome assembly GCF_023373465.1 of Oncorhynchus keta. Taxonomy (NCBI): domain Eukaryota; kingdom Metazoa; phylum Chordata; class Actinopteri; order Salmoniformes; family Salmonidae; genus Oncorhynchus; species Oncorhynchus keta. The sequence continues at coordinate 16,943,210 of NC_068443.1, read as the reverse complement.
ATGCATGTACATTTTTTTTAAATATATATATCCCTGTGTGATGCAATATGATGTGTGTACTCCCTTGGTAACAAGTGATCTGTTTATTCGTTGTCTTGGTAACAGGTTGCCCTGGGTGACAGTAACGAGCTGTTAGCAGCTGACTATGAGGCTGCCAAACTACCTGCAGGGAAACACAGCACCAAGGGCCTTGGACAGACAAGCCCAGACCCCAGGAACGCTGTCACATTGTGAGTTTCTCTCCCTTTCACTCACTGTAAATGTTTGGTTGGTTGGTTGGTTGGTTTACTCTAACACAGATGAGTAATAAAAAAACAGACATTTCTAATAGTTTTACTTGAACCTGAATCAAGATTTCCGTCTTACATGTTGTATATGACTCGCTTGAGTCTTCCATTGTTCACTTGTCTCCTCGCTCTCTCTCTTGCCCTGTTCTGTGGTTCTCTCAGGAATGGAGTGACAGTCCCAATGGGGCCTGGAATGAAGACTGGGGTGGGAGCAGGTGGCGGCTACTCCCTCCTCTACAACGAGTTCATTGTCTATAACCCTGCCCAAACCCACATGAGGTATTTACTAAGAGTTCAGTTTAACTATTCCTCGCTGTGGTGAGACAGGGATATACTGTAAAGACGTGTGTAGCAAAAAGAGACATTAACACATGAAGTAAACTGTCGCATAATAGTAATTTGGGGGGGGTATATTTGTCCTGTTACTCACAAGTGTGTAATGGAGATGCCTTAAGGGCACAGCAACAGATTTTTTTGTTATTCTTTCGATTACTGACCCAATGCTTCAACCTCGAGGCTATCTGCTGCCCTTAAGCTTAAGCTGTGGTTATGAAAAATGAAGAGTAGACTCAGAGAAATTCTGATTAAAAAAAATTCACAACTCATGAAATGATCCCTAAGGGGTTTTAATGTCTGTGGTGTTGAGGCTGTATTACTCCCAATAGCTTTATTTCAAAGCCTTGCATTGTATGATGTCCATAAGAGGGCAGCAACAATTAACATGGGTTAAATTCATACATCTGTTGCATTCCAAGCATTTTTTAAAATACAGTGGATGATGTGTGTTTTGAAGTGATACAGCTTGTTTAGACATCAGCACAGATTTTGTTTTATGTTGTCAAATGTCACCCTGAGTGTTTCTTTCTAATGTAAATCAATATAATACAAATGCATGAATTGAAGGTTGTTTTATATATAAGCTATTGCTATAACTATCACCACAAAACTGATTTTTATTGATAACAAAAATATGAAAAGTAAGTCTGTAAGAGCGAGAGATATCACTCATCAAATATGTATGTCCAGGGGTTTCCATGTAAAACTAAATAAAGACTGTTTTCATTGTGAACAGGGGTTTTGCATGTGTGTTCGGAGTAGAGCTGGGACGATAAACCGAAAATTATCGGCACCAACCATACTGATCACTTCTCCAGGGCCAGATTAACAAGTCATAGGCCTTACACTTTGTTTTTTTATATGGGGGGTTAACTCAGTCGTGGTCTCAACTTACTGTTGAGAGTTAAAATGGTACGATACACAGGGTGCAATTTCAAAATATGAAATGCTTACTTTCAAGCCCTTAATTAACCAACAATGCAGTTCAAGAAATGGAGTTAAGAAAATACTTACTAAAGTAACACAATACAATAACAAGGCTATATACAGAGGGGCAGTGTTTCTCTGTTAGTCAATAGCTAGGTTTCCAATTGGTGACAGATTTTCATGTGAATATACTAAAATACGCATAAAAACAATATGCATTTTTTCCCACCAGAGATGTTACATTCTAATTGACTTGTTGCGGATAAAAGGATGTGCGTGATGACGTAGTGCACGTAAAAATATATTTTGCTTTTAAATTCCCATGTACCGAAACAAAACAAAAAACTGGTTAAATGGGTTTCTATCCTATCGCATTTTCACTCTACTGATGGTTTTGTCACAAAAAATGTATATAGAATGTGCCCGCTCTGGTATTGTCATGTGCGATCTGGCCAACAGCTCACATACAGTGCCTTCAGAAAATATTTACACCCTTTTACTTTTTCCACATTTTGTTGTGTTACAGCCTGAATTTAAAATGGATTAAATAGACTTCTTTTTTGTCACTGGTCTACACACAATACCATAATGTTGAAGTGGAATAATGTTTTTTTAATTAAAAAAAGAAAGAAAAAAAAGAGCTGAAATGTCATGTGTCAATAAGTATTCAGACCCTTTGTTATGGGAAGCCTAAATACGTTCAGGTGTAAAAATTAGCTTAAGTCACATAATAAGTTGCACGGACTCACTCTGTGCAATGTGTTTAACCACATAAATGTAAAGTCCCCATATTTGGGGACTCTATTAGATTTTTAAAAATTAAATTCAGTCTGGTATGAGAACAGTAGCCCCTATCTGCAAAAGCAGGGTGTCTGTGGAAAGCTGAGTATCGTGGCTATTGATCTGTGCCTTAATCTTTGGTGTTACTTACTACCATATATGGGCATACAAAAATATAATGGCATGCCAAGGTGATGACAATTCAAGATGACTGCTACATAGATTCCGGTTAGCGTTGTGTAGCATAAAGGAAATAAACACGGAATACGTTGATACACACCGAAAGCCGGGACTCCACAGATCACAAGGATGTTTTATTTGTCTGCCGGTGACCTACCGTTATTGACCACCAGCCCCAAGAGTCCAAATGTTTTATTTTACACAATTTATTTTTCACCAAACAGTAAACATAAAATTTTATTGGTCACATACACATGGGTAGCAGATGTTAATGCGAGTGTAGCGAAATGCTTGTCATTTTACAAAGTAAGCTTCGATTTGGTTTGCGCTAAAGATACATGGGTGGTATCAAATTAATCCGTAGGTTGGTAGGGACAAATCTAGCATATTGCCAATGTTATCTGATGATGTATGACTAAATGGCAACATTGAATGTCCACTGAGTGACTATCTTTGTGCATCAAAAATATGATGCTGCCCGTTTTACACGCTGAAGGCATCCATTACACGGGATTGACTACTATGGCACCTTGACGGTCTTGTAGCCAGCGAGATGAGCTTCCAGGGATATGCAATTGACCTGGGTGGGACAAAGCAAGGCCTAGAATATTTGATGCGCAATGCGAGTTATTGCTACCTGGCTCAGGGACGTGACGCACTGCGTACGCCACATTAGATTGTAAACCGATTAATCGCTTTAATTTCAACACTTTAGCATAAAATATGGCTTCTCGGGGGGGTGTAAAAACTAAGCATATTGAACAGGGAGCTAAAAAGGAGGCAGCTATGAATAAGCATATCGGCATAGAAGCTTTGGTCGGACTCGGATCGGGGAGCGATTTGGACAACGAGATTTAGACTCGGCCAACGACTATAGTTTTCTAGAAGGATTGGATCCACTTTTAGATCTGTAAGTAAATTATTTTCATGACTTTTATATAACTAATTTTATGTATTTAGTTTACCTCGGCCTATGTAACAAGTAATTTCAATGTAATATAAGTCCTAAATTTCATCCTTGTGGCCATGTTCCTTCTCATGGCCATGTTTACTTGTGGTTCTCACCTCTGCCTTTGTCTCCAAAGTGTTATTGTTTGCATTGTGTGTGTTTCACACCTATGAGACACTGTACAGATAAAGTTAAGGCATGGTGTTTTTACTTTACAGTAATGTCCTTTTTGTAAATTTAGTAAACTGTAATTCTGTGTGTCTTACAACAATATATCCCTTAATTTAATTCACCACAGAGGATTTGGATGATGACGTTTGGGAGCCCCCGGTCAAGGTCTTCACCCCCCACTGCTATGACAATCACCCCATCTGATGGTTCTACATCCACTTTTCATAGACCTCTTGAAAAGAAAATGGGGGCTTGTGGCACCATTCGTCCTAACATAATCGGTTTCCCCAGGACCAAGGTAAACAACATGACCAAGACAGCGGAGAGGGGGACCATATGTTGTATCAGGACGAACAAGCTGCTTTTTGTGAAACTAGGGAAGTAACCATGCTCACCACACAGCATAAGGCATTCAATAGCGACCATGTCTCAAGGAGGGTGAAAAAGGAGAATGTCCCCATTCCTGATTCTGTGAAGGACTACAATGCCAGCATGGTGGGTGTTGACCTACAGTTGAAGTCAGAAGTTTACATACACTTAGGTTGGAGTCATTAACTTGTTTTTCAACCACTAACAAACTATAGTATTGTCAAGTCGGTTAGGACATCTACATTGCATGACACAAGTAATTTTTCCACCAATTGTTTACAGACAGATTATTTAACTTATATTTCACTGTATCACAATTCCAGTGGGTCAGTTTTCAACCATTTCTACAAATTCATTGTTTATATATGATCAAATATTGTCACCTCCATTCTCATCCACACAACATAATGAAACCATTCTGAAAACGTGGTGTGGTATGGTATTTATTAAAGGAGAGAAAAGAGAAATAACATGTTTGACACACAGCTGGGGAACAAAGGACAAAAAACGAGTTTCATGTGAACTTAAAATGAAACTTAATTTATATATTTCAAGTAACTATTGCGTACTACATGCATTATAGCTGATTTACATTGAGGTCCTTCTCTTAGGTTTTTAAAGGCATGTACATACAATTGAGGTTGGAAGTTTACATACACTTAGGTTGGAGTCAATAAAACTTGTTTTTCAACCACTCCACAAATTTCTTGTTAACAAAATATAGTTTTGGCAAGTCGGTTAGGACATCTACTTTGTGCATGTGACACAAGTCATTTTTCTAACAATTGTTTACAGAGAGATTATTTCACTGTATCACAATTTCTGTGGGTCAGAAGTTTACATACACTAAATTGACTGCCTTTAAACAGCTTGGAAAATTCCAGAAAATGGCATGGCTTTAGAAGCTTCTGATAGGCTAATTGACGTAATTTGAGTCAGTTGGAGGTGTACCTGTGGATGTATTTCAAGGCCTACCTTCAAACTCAGTGCCTCTTTGCTTGACATCATGGGAAAATTAAAAGAAATCAGCCAAGACCTCAGAAAACAATTGTAGACCTCCACAAGTCTGGTTCATCCTTGGGAGTGGTTTCCAAACGCCTCAAGGTACCACGTTCATCTGTACAAACAATAGTACGCAAGTATAAACACCATGGGACCAGCCATCATACCGCTCAGGAAAGAGATGCGTTCTGTCTCCTAGAGATGAACGTACTTTGGTGCGAAAAGTGCAAATCACTCCCAGAACAACAGCAAAGGACCTTGTGAAGATGCTGGAGGAAACAGGTACAAAAGTATCTATATCCACAGTAAAACAAGTCCTATATCAATATAACCTAAAGGCCACTCAGCAAGGAAGAAGCCACTGCTCCAAAACCACCATTAAAAAAAGACAGACTACGGTTTGCAACTGCACATGGAGACAAAGATTGTACTTTTAGGAGAAATGTCCTCTGGTCTGATGAAACATAAATAGAACTGTTTGGCCATAATGACTATCATTATGTTTGGAGGAAAAGGGGGAGGCTTGCAAGCTGAAGAATACCATCCCAACTGTGAAGCACGGGGGTGGCAGTATCATGTTATGGGAGTGCTTTACTGCAGGAGGGACTGGTGCACTTCACAAAATAGATGGCATCACGAGGAAAGAAAATTATGTGGATATATGAAGCAACATCACAAGACATCAGCCAGGAAGTTAAAGCATGTTCGCAAATGGGTCTTCCAAATAGACAATGACCCCAAGCATACTTCCAAAGTTGTGGCAAAATGGCTTAAGAACAACAAAGTTAAGGCATTGGAGTGGCCATCACACAGCCCTGCCCTCAATCCTATAGACATTTTGTGGGCAGAACTGAAAAGGTGTGTGCGAGCAAGGAGGCCTACAAACCTGACTCAGTTACACCAGCTCTGTCTGGAGGAATGGGCCTAAATTCACCCAGCTTATTGTGGGGAGGTTGTGGAAGGCTACCCGTAACATTTGACCCAAGTTAACCAATTTAAAGGCAATGCTACCAAAAACTAATCAAGTGTATGTAAACTTCTGACCCATTGGGAATGTGATGAAAAAAATAAAAACTGAAATAAATCATTCTCTTTACTATTAATTCTGACATTTCACATTCTTAAGAATAAAGTGGTGATCCTAACTGACCTAAAACAGGGATTTTTACTAAGGATTAAATGTCATGGATTGTGAAAAACAGTTTAACTGTATTTGGCTAAGGTGTATGTAAACTTCCCACTTAATATATGCCATTTAGCAGACGCTTTTATCCAAAGCGTGGTTCGAACCCACTACCCTGGCGTTACAAGCGCCATGCTCTACCAACTGAGCTACAGAAGGACCACATCCACTGTATCAAGACAAGGAAGTGGTATACTTTTTTTCCCACGTTGTGGACATTGCTACAGTAAATGCGTTCATTCTCCACAAGCAGATGGCCAAAGCAAAAGGTCAAACCCCTTTCTCCCAGTTGGCCTTCACCAGCCACTCTATTCATACCCCTTGACCTATTTCACATTTTGTTGTGTTGTAGCCTGAATTCAAAATTGATTACATCATTTTTCTCAGGCATTTACACACAATATGCTATATTGACAAAGTGAAAACATGTTAAACATTTTTGCAAATTTATTGAAAATGAAATACAGAAATATCACATTGACATTTTTTTAAACCTTTATTTAACTAGGCAAGTTTAAGAACAAATTCTTATTTACAATGACGGCCTACACCGGCCAAACCCGGACGATGCTGGGTCAATTGTGGGCCGCCCTATGGGACTCCCAATCACGGCCGGTTGTGATACAGCCTGGATTTAAACCAGGGTGTCTATAGTAACGCCTCAAGATGCAGTGCCTTATCATCTAATTCTAGTCCTATGTTATTCAAGGATGTCAATAGAATTATAAAAAATAAGGACAACGAAACAGATTTAATTTAACTGTTGAAAGCACGGAAGGAATGAAGCAACAATAGAGAGAGAAAGAGAAGGTTGGCTAATAACATTGGAGTAACCCTGGATTGTAAACTATCATGGTCAAAACATATTGATACAACAGTAGCTAAGATGGGGAGAAGTCCTTCCATAATAAAGTGCCGCTCTGCCTCCTTAACAACACTATCAACAAGATAGGTCCTACAGGCCCTAATTTTGTCACACCTGGGACTACTGTTCAGTAGTGTGGTCAGGTACAACAAAGAGGGACTTGGGAAAATTGCAATTGGCTCAGAACAGGGCAGCACGGCTGGCCATTAAATGTACACAGAGCTAACATTAATGACATGCATGTCAATCTCTCATGGCTCAAAGTGGAGATTGACTTCATCATTACTTGTTTTTGTAAGAGGTGTTGATAAGCTGAAGGTACCGAGCTGTCTGTTTAAAATAATAGCACACAGCTCGGACACCCATGTATACCCCACAAGACATGCCACCAGAGGTCTCTTCACAGTCCTCAAGTCCAGAACAGACTATGGGAGGCGCACAGTACTACATAGAGCCATGACTACATGGAACTCTATTCCACATCAGGTAACTGATGCAAGCAATCAGATTTAAAAAGCAGGTAAAAATACACCTTATGGAACAACGGGGACTGTGACGAGACACATAAAGGTACAGACACATGCATACTCACACATTAGGATATTGCTGTATGGTGGTATTGAACATTTTGTGTTGTGGATGTGTGGTGGGGTAGGGATGTTGTATGATGCACTGTTTTATCTTTAGCTCATTCAGTACAAACAGTTCACTGTTTTATCTTTTGTTTTATATGAAATGTGGGTGCTTTGGTGTGTTTGGACCCCAGGAATATGGGGATCCCTAATAAATACAAATGAATACAAACAAGGTATATACAGTGCCTTGGGAACCTTGATTTTTTTCCCACATTTTGTTGTTACAGCCTTATTTTAAAATGGATTAAATAAAATAAAAATCTCATCAATCTACAAACAATACCCCATAATGACGAAGCAAAAACAGGTTTTTAGACATGTTTGCAAATGTATAAAAAAAAAACTGATATCACATTTACATAAGTATTCATACACTTTACTCAGTACTTTGTTGAAGAAACTTTGACAGTGATTATAGCCTCGAGTCTTCCTGGGTATGACGCTACAAGCTTGGTACACCTATATTTGGGGAGTGACTCACATTCTTTTCTGCAGATCCTCTCAAGCTCTGTCGGGTTGGGTTGGAAGCGTCGCTGGACAGCTATTTTCAGGTCTCTCCAGAGATGTTTGATCGGGTTCAAGTTCGGGGCTTTGGCTGGGCCACTCAAGGACATTCAGGAACTTGTCCCGAAGCCACTCCTGCGTTGTCTTGGCTGTGTGCTTAATGTCGTGAACCGTCGCCCCAGTCTGAGGTCCTGTGTGTTCTGGAGCAGGTTTTCATCAAAGATCTCTCTGTACCTTGCTCCGTTCATCTTTCCTTTGATCCTGACTAGTCTCCCAGTCCCTACCACTGAAAAGCATCCCCAAAGCATGATGCTGCCACCACCAGGCTTCATTGCAGGGATGGTGCCAGGTTTCTTCCAGACGTGAAGCTCGGCATTCAGGCCAAAGAGTTCAATCTTGGTTTCATCAGACCAGAGAATCTTTGGGTGCCTATTGGCAAACTCCAAGCGGGCTGTATTGTGCCTTTTACTGAGGAGTGGCTTCCGTCTGGCCACTCTACCACAAAGGCCTGATTGGTGGAGTGTTGCACAGATGGTTGTCCTTCTGGAAGGTTCTCCCATCTCCACAGACGAACTCTAGAGCTCTGTCAGAGTGACCATCAGGTTATTGGTCACCTCCCTGACCAAGGCCCTTCTCCCCCAAATGCTCAGTTTCGTTCCAAACTTCTTCCATTTAAGAATGATGGAGGCCACAGTGTTCGTGGGGACCTTCAATGCTGCAGACACTTTTTGGTACTCTTCCCCAGATCTGTGCCTCGACACAATCCTGTCTCGGAGATTTACCAACAATTCCTTCCACCTCATGGCTTGGTTTTTGCACTGACATACAATTTCAACTCTGGGACCTTATATAGACATGTGTGTGCCTTTCCAAATCATGTCCAATCAATTGAATTTACCACAGGTGGACTCCCAAGTTGTAGAAACATCTCAAGGATGATCAATGGAAACAGGATGCACCCGAACTCAATTTCAAGTCTCATAGCAAAGGGTCTGAATACTTACGTAAATAAGGTATCTGTTTTTTTTTTTTTTTTAATTTGCACAAACAAAATACTGTTTTCTCTTTGTCATCATGGGGTATTGTGTGTAGATTGATGAGGGAAAAATTAAATGTATCAATTTTAGAATAAGGCTGTAACGTAACAATGTTGAAAAAGCGAAGGGGTCTGAATACTTTCCGAATGCACTGTATATACAATGTGTGTGTAGCCTACATGATGTTATTAATATGGACTAAAGAGCAAGATTATTTTATTTGTCAAACGGCAGCTAAGCATCTGTCATCATGTCACTAGAATAAGAACCATTGTATTTATTGAAAAGGAGCATAAAGCTCATCACCTTGCACTTTCACCACCCTGTAAAGTTCATCAGAATTTATTTCACTTGTTGCCTAATAAACTGCATGGTTTCCCAAGTCGTAGTGGGAGAATAACACAACATGTCATCGCATGACTTCAAGTCTACATCGATATGATGGCTATTATATTTGTGCTTAAAAGAGTTTCCACTGCCATTTCGCGCATTATTAATTTTACCGACACAAAAAGATCCCACCTTGTCTAGCATATTTAGATTAGTCAACATTTGGAAAGTTTACCAACAAATTTGCTGTTTCCATCAGGCCTGTCATAAAATGTTTTATGTGACATGTATTTTTCTTGCAAAAAAATATTGGACGGAAACCTGTTTACTGACAGTCATTCAATAAGCCATGTCAGCTAACACTTTTTAGACAAGTTAGCTGGCTAGACTATCTAATCCTGTAATAACCATGGCTGCATGCAGGGCACATGCCCAGGGGCCCTGACCTCCTGGGGGCCTCCTTTGATTTTGTTATTCACTCTCACTCTCACTCCCCCTTCTTCCTCTCTTCCCCCATCTGATGATTAGCAGAGTGGCAGAAGGATGTCTATATTCATTGAGAGCGGGCTCCTGAGTCCTCCTGTGTTTGGTGGTTGTAGTAAAAAATACGTATATTTTACCAATATATACTGTATGTATTTCCTTTTTTTTGTGCCTCTTGGGCCCCCTACAAGCCTGGACCCAAAGGCTCAAGAAATGTGATGTTTGAAATTAAATAAGTTTGCTAATATGGATGATTGTTAATGGGACAATTGATGACTACAACCATCAAACTAGTAGTAGTAGTTTTAAAGGATACAAAAAAGAATGGCGCACATTGTTATAAACGTATCATTCTATTTATCGTTATCACATCAATTCATGCAATTTATCGCAATATGGATTTTTGTCAATATCGCCCAGCTCTAGTTTGGAGTGCTACGGACTATAGCTACATATGTGTGTCATTGTAGGTTTCTGCCAGGTGTTGACTATTTGCTGGAGCCTCCCATTATGATGAGCAGATAGAGGAAGATGTTAATGATGTCCAGGTACAGGATCAGGGCAGCAAACACATACTCCTCTGGATCTAGAGCGTACTTCTGCCTGCCCATCACCAGCTGGCAGTCAATCGCCAAGAACTGAGGGAGAGACACAGAAAGGGAAAAGGTGGCGGAGGAAAGAAAGCGTTTAGGGTGCAATGGATGGAGGCATTCATTCTGGCTATAAGGCTGGATAAACAGAAATGGCCTAAAAGGAGAAGTAACATTGAGTGAGTTCTGTACCAGTGAGAAGAGCAGGGCTCCCAGAGATCCGTAGACTATCTGCAGCACATTGGAGTAGAAGAAACAGCAGAAGAAGCTAAACATGAGAAGGTCCACTGCCAGCACCAGCAGGATGCCATTACAAATTGTGAAGTCCACTCGAGTCTGCAGACCAAAGAGAGGACAGTGAGTAAGGCTAGATAGGCTTGGTCACTGATCAGCCTGACCACATTAAACACACGTGGTAGGTACTACAGTAATGGTCCAATTAAGCATAATATCATGTTTTTTGTTATTTGAAAAGACTGAGTCTGACCTGGGCTGAGAAGATGATGATGGTGAAGGAGATCGCCACTGTTGCTCCCATGGCGATGACTACAGCAGTGGTATTGTGAAATGAGGCCACAGTGCCAACCAAGTATGATAGGGTGAGAGTGACCACTGACTAAAGGTAGTACATTACACAGTTAGAATAACACTCACCCAACCACAAATCACACTGTATCTTTGTCTTATGTGTTTAAGACAGTTGTTCTCATTAGTCATGCAACTAGGTTCTAGTAGAATGGCTTTGGCATTAACTAACAGGGAACTGTGAATACAGGAAGAAGCATTTATAACCATCACAGGTAAGTTCTCTTTTTCAATAACGTTTGGGAACATTTAAAGAACAATTGCGTAGTTTATATACAGTATATCAGTCAACAGATTAACCTTGAGCTCAATTCAATCTAACCCACACTTCAGTATTAACTCATTGACTGCATTAGCCAGTATGTCAGTCACTGCTCTACCTAGCTGCGAAAGGGGTTGTGTTTGTCTGTGTGTGACCTACCAGTCCCACCAGGTTCCAGGGATGGCTTCTGCTGAAGGAATTGGAGAAGCTAAGGGAGATGGCCACCACAGCAAACAGGATGTATGAGCTGAGGTAGATCCAGATGTTGCTCTGCACCGCCGCCCTCACCACACTGGAGAACGTGAACACACACACGATGCTGAAGGTCACCAGCAACTGCAGGGTCACGACACTGAACACCTGCACAGGTAGAAAGACAGGGTTACCGTTAGCCACTTTGCTTGCCAGGTATACTGGTGAGGTCACCATGAAACCTGGGGGTCAAAGACTAAGGGCTCTATTCAATCCGTAGTGCTCAAGTTCCGAATTTTAGCCCGATTTACATTTAAAGACAATGTTCCCATGGTAGCAGACTGCATTTGTGTTAAACACTGTATATGTCGACTAAATTGGAAATTACCTTTACATTTCAAGCACGCTATAGCACTGAACTTTGGCGATATGGATTGAATAAAGCCCCAAATCTCTGAGACTCATCAGTACAGACCTTTCTGATAAACGCCTTCCTTATGGTCTTGTCATCAAAAGATGACACCAATAGGGCGGCGTCTGCCTCTGGTGAAGACGATCCTTTGTGAGTGACAGAACAACAGTCCCATGTTGTTATTGGACACAACACTGGAATACTGTAGTGACCAGACTTTGCAGACTTTTCAGTGGTTATGTAACACAAGTGAATTTAGCGGACATTAATTATTCAATCAGAAATGTTCAATGTTATAGTAATTGGCAGTAATATGAGGAAAGACATGAATAATCTATCCGCATGATCGATTCCCTCTTTCCTTGCTATAGCAGGACAGATACATACCTGGCTCTCCCAAAGGGTTACACTCTCCAGGGGGGAGAGTTCCCATGTCTACCCCTGCCTGTGGTGGGTACAGGACTGGGGGGTAGGGGGATGGAGGATACATGGCTGGAGCTGCAGAGTAGGAGGGTGGCATGTAGTATGGTGGCATGGGGTCCACTTGAGTTTCCCCATGGGGGTAAGGGGGTGGCAGGTTAGAGTTCAGGGCATCCTGAGACTCTGTGGGCATGGAGTAGTTCTGAGCATCTGTCATTCTGGCAGAGTGTCGTCTGAAAAGGAGGAGTGGTTAGAAGACACTGATGTTGAAAGGAAAGTACCGAGGATGTTGATATCAAAAGGTCAGTAAGAAAATAGAGGTGCAAAACTTAATTTTGAAAGTAAAAATGTGTTGCAGGCATATTGCCTCATTGGGGGGGTTCCACATAAGGAGAAACCTGGGTTGAGTAAACCATGTATAGTAGAAGAAATATAACAGCCATGTATCGGAAAAATCATGCAACAATAACATCCTTGCATTTACGACCAATCGAACATACTGTGCATGTTACTACCAGATAATTTTTTTGTATTAGTGTACTCACTGACACAGGTGGTTTTGTCTTTGTGTGTGAAGGCAGTTCTTAGTAGCAGGAACAAGAAGAAGGTCAAACCACTGTGACAGAGTTCAGCGGTGAACACATCAAAATGACAACTGGAAAGCTAAGCCCAAAAAGCAATCACTTTTACTGTATCAGTTATACAAAATTAGACAAAATGTTTGTGTTGTCCAATTCATCATCAGATATACAGTACCAGTCAAAGTTTGGACACCTACTCATTCAAAAGTTTTTCTTAATTTGTACTATTTTCTACATTGTAGAATAATAGTGAAGACATCAAAACTATGAAATAACACATGGAACCATGCAGTAACCAAAAATAGTCTTAAACAAATCTAAATATATTTTAGACTCTTCAAAGTAGCCACCCTTTGCCTTGATGACAGCTTTGCACACTCTTGGCATTCTCTCAACCAGCTTCATGAGGAATGCTTTTCCAGCAGTCTTGAAGGAGTTCCCACATACGCTGAGCACTTGTTGGCTGCTTTTCCTTCACTCTGCGGTCCAACTCATCTCAATTTGGTTGCGGTCAGGAGTTTATGGAGGCCAGGTCATCTGATGCAGCACTCCATCACTCTCCAAAAATAAATGATAGTCCCACTAAACACAAACCAGATGGGATGGCGTATCACTGCGGAATGCTGTGATAGCCATGCTGTTTAAGTGTACCTTGAAATCTAAATAAATCACTGATAGTGTCACCAGCAAAGCACCCCCACACCATCTCCTCCCTGCTTCACGATGGGAACCACACATGCGGAGAACATCCGTTTACCTACTCTGTGTCTGACAAAGACATTGCGGTTGGAACCAAAAATGTCACATTTGGACTCATCAGACCAAAGGACAGATTTCCACAGGTCTAATGTCCATTGCTCGTGTTTCTTGTCCCAAGCAAATCTCTTATTATTATTGGTGTCCTTTAGTAGTGGTTTCTTCAGCAATTCGACCATGAAGGCCTGATTCACAGTCTCCTCTGAACAGTTGATGTTGAGATGTGTTAATTCCCGATTTCTGAGGCTGCTTAACTCTAATGAACTTACCCTCTGCAGAAGAGGTAACTCTGGGCCTTGCTTTCCTGTGGCGGTCCTCATGAGCCAGTTTCATCATAGAGCTTGGTTTTTGCAACTGCACTTGAAGAAACTCAAAGTTCTTGAAATTTTCCACATTGTCTGACAGACATGTCATAAAGCAATGATGGACTTTCATTTATTTTTGCTTATTTGAGCTGTTCCTTGCCATAATATGGTCTTGTTTTCTTTTTACCAAATAGGGCTATCTTCTGTATACCACCCCTATCTTGTCACAACACAACTGATTGGCTCAAACGCATTAAGAAGGAAAGAGATTCCACAAATGAACATTTAACAAGGCACCTGTTAATTTAAATGCATTCCAGGTGACTACCTCATGAACCTGGTTGAGAGAATGCCACGAGTGTGCAAAGCTGTCAAGGCAAAGGGTTGCTACTTTGAAGAATCTCAAATATAAAATATATTTGGATTTGTTTAACGTTTTTTTGGTTTCAACATGATTCCATGTGTATTTCATAGTTTTGATTTCTTCACTATTTTTCTAAAATGTAGAAAATAGTAAAAATAAAAACCCTGGAATGGGTAGGTGTGTCCAAACCTTTGACTGGTACTGCATCTTACTACATTTTTTTTATCCAAACTGACACATACTATATGTCATCCACAACAGCCTGAGATCTTTGACATCCCCAAAATTCTGTCATCTGGTTCAGTCAATGAATTGGCTGTTTACAAAGGCAGCCCAATTCTGACTTTTCTTCCCCCCAGTATTGGTCTTTTAACTAATCACATCATATTTGTTTCCAATTCAATTTGGTAGACAAAACAGGAGATAACTTACCTCCTTTACACCTGGGTTTCACTTGAACTTCAATGACCGTACTGTCCTTCCTGTTGATCTAGCCTACACACAGACTGTCAATTGCTGCTTGGCTCAGACAGACTCTGGAACATCTACCTTTAGCAGCCTGTGCCCATTTTTGTTATTTCCTGAACCTAACTGTCACTGACAGTGATGGTGATTAGAGGAACTAAGGCTGCGTTTACACAAGCAGCCCAATTGTTTTGACCGATCACATATTTTTCAGATCTGATTGGCCAAAATACCAATTAGTGAAAAAAAGATCAGAATTGGGCTGCCTGTGTAAACCCAGCGTGTGACAGAACAAACCAACATACATTTTCAGATCTGTAGCTTGGGGAAATGGAAAACCACAAAGTTTCTCCACTGTTCTTTTCCACAAATGTAGTCAGAAGGGGATGTACTTTAATCGTTAAGAGGCCTAACAACAGGAAATGCAATAATGTAATCTGGTGCTCGTAAAGGTTTGAGTAACCATCTTTGGTAAATCTAAAGAATGCAACCAGTTAGGAATATACATAATTGTGAAACTGACCCCCAAATTTCACATGGTCGAGAGAAAAAATGTAGAACAGTCATTTACAATGAATAACTTAACTGTAGAAATCAGTATATAAAAATGAGTGTCACACCATTACCTCTTTAGCAATGACCATTGCAGACATTCCACAAAACACTTATGAACACTGCAGTACTCACATATGCAAACAAGGACAATGACAAAACATGTCTCACACAAGTATATTTATTACATACAAAATACATATAAAAATACATATAAAAACAACTTTGAGACATACAAAAGATTGGAGCTTAGAAACAGTATAATGAACAGACAAAGACCAAGCCATTTTGAATTGCAATACATATGTACACTTTAATAAATAAACTGATTGTTCTGTTATACCAGAGAAGGCAGATTGCATCCCAAGATATGGACAGATATCACCATGGTGACCTTAAAAACATTATCATTGAATATATCAATTATCGTCCTTGGAGAAAAGCTATGCTGCCGAGTAATAACATATGTAAAAATGGAGGTATTGCACCACACAGCTAAAAGGGAAGAGTAGTAAAGTAAAGGAACATTTGGGGCTTCAGATTGTCCATATTTTCACTGACAACCCCTCCGCTCCCTCCTCAAAAGTACACAACATCATTATTCATCATCACCACGAATATTGTAACATTTATGTCTAATGATCAATTTCTCTCTGTTTCACACACATCCCCTACCACTGATTCATGTACACAGACATGCATACATACTTTTGGCGGAATAGTTCTTTCTTATTTTTTGGGGACGAAAGAGTAACATGCACCAGGCTGCCATCTAGGGGCAGGAAAGGTCGTAGCACCTCAGTTCAGAATGCAAGATGTGGGGCAGGAACTCGGGGATATCATCCAATAGGAATGCTGAACAGTGCTGATCCTCATGCTGGTAGCATCACCACTGATCCCCAGAGTACACCACACCAGAGGAGCCTGGACAGACACATCTCACCAGGCAAAGGCAACCAAAACACAGGCAAATGTATCTGCTTAGCACATTTAGTAGTAATAATAATAACTGGAATAATACAATGTCTATAAATCCTCTTATGAGGAAAGGGGGGTGGGGTAATATAAGAATCACCCCATCAGCTGTTCTTTGCTTCCAGCGACAGGAATCATGGGATAGGCAAGGCAGCTGCCTTATGGAGTAATCATGCCATTAAATACATCATCCCTCCCATTCAGACATGAATGCAGGGAGCCAGATGGCCAGACTAGCGCACAGGGCCTGGTCCAACAATCCGGACAACACCCTTGAGAGGCAGGGGGACATGAAGACCCACAAACACCACCACATGCCTTCAGCACAACAGGCGAGGTGGGTCTCACAGAGGGAGGCCATGTCAAAGTAGCAGAATGTTTTTAATCACACAGATACTTTTAGGAACAAAGTATCACAATGATTAAAACTATCGCTTTCACCCAGGGCACTAAGCACACACACCTCTCATGTATACAGCCAGTGAGAGGACTGCAGTTCACTTTTGCGGTCCAGTAGGCGGTGTCATCTCAACATTAGCTGGCCCCATTCGTCCACACCGCTATCGCACGCACACACACACAAACAACCGTATGGAAATATCAACAACCTGCTACCGCTGCAGTAAAGGACCTAATACAGTGGTGTCAGCACCAACCAAACAAACTGACCTAAACTGACCAAACTATCAATCAACTCACACCCACCATCCTTCTCCTGAAATGTGTCATGGTGACAACAGAAAAACACCTACAATCACTATGACAACCCCACCCACAAAATAAAGCCCTGCGTTCCAACATATGGCTTTTAAAAACAATACATTGCAATATTTACACATAATCAACTCATTTATTTTTTCCCGGAACTGGGCTGTTTTTTTATGAACAGAAACATTTATCCACTGTAACGTGAATCTCTGCACAATATTGTTTTGCAGCATCAGGAAAGAGAACATTACCTTTTCATATGGATAGTCCACATTAGGGTAAGAAGAATGCAGGGAGCACAGAAACACATTTTCCTCTCCTTGAGTTCCAAAGGTCTTTCAGGGTACTGCCAACCTGGTATGATATTATATCCCCTCCAGCAGTTTAGGCTATAGTTTCGGCTACATTGACAGAGGAGAGGTGCCATCTATTCCAGGGGTGATTATAGTGGTCTGCATTGAGTTCAAATGGACTAAACCAGGTCCAAGATGGTAAAGTGGTCATTGGTCGCATCTTTGTGGGGTTGTGTCGTTATTAGGAGGCTTGCCTCTGGTATTAATCTTTGTCGTAGTATATTTTCTGCAATTGTAGATACATTGCAGTCTCCTGTGGGGTAAAAATCTAAAGTACGGCAGAAACATTTGGAATGTGTAATCCTTCATATAAAAATATCTTCATATTCAAGTACATAATCATGTCCACACTAACTTCTACCCAGTTGGGTAATGTGACATCATGAGGATGGAACAAATGTGGTTATGAACATGTACATACCTGAGTCAGGTGTGTCACTGAGCAGGACATGTGACCCATGAGTCAATCAAAAGGGTGTTCAGGACAGCAGGTCTTCACCTTCGCCCAGGAGTCAATACAGCTGGACAGAGAAACAAATGTCTATTTTCCCTTTTGATTATCACATATTCACTTATTTGTCAGGGACCATGCATAATATGTCTATTACAACAGAGTTTTAGATACATAACTAAGTTCCATCTGTGGTCCCGGGGTGGGACTTAACTATGACAATGGTGCAGCTGACTCACTTTGAGACAGCCTGATTAGAAACACTTGTTGTGGTTAGGGGTGTGAACGTTTAAAGGAAATTGGGATCATTGGCATTTAAAAATCCCTAAGGCCCAGGGAAAGTTGAATAATATCTATAAAACAAATAATATTTATAAAACCAGGGATGAAGAGGCAAACTTTAGGCTACTTTGGTGAATGTGAGATACAGATTACCAAGACATATGGAGTTCTTTCTGCCTGCCCCTCCTCTCTCTTCCTCACGCTGGCTCGCCTGCTTGTTCTCTTTGTTAATGATGCGAATGGGTGTTCAGTTTGAGTTTTTTTGTGTGTAGAATATCATAGCCTGGCGCAACAATTTAAGGCTCTGCATCGTAGTGCTTGAGGCATCACTGCAGACCTGGGTTCGATCTCAGGCTGTCTCACAGCCGGCTGTGACCGGGAGACCCATGAGGCGGCATACAATTGGCCCAGCATCTTCCGGGATAGGGGAGGGTTTGGCCAACCGGGATTTCCTTGTCCCATCGCGCTCTAGCGACTCCTTGTGGCGGGCTGGGCTCCTGCAAGCTGACTTCGGTCGCCAGCTGGACGGTGTTTCCTCTGACACATTGGTCCGGCTGGCTTTCGGGTTAAGCGAGCAGTGCGTCAAGAAGCAACGCGGCTTGGCAGGGTCCTGTTTTCGGAGGACGCACGGCTCTCGACCTTCACCTCTCCAGAGTCCATAAGGGAGTTGCAGCGATGGGACAAGACTAACAACCAATTGGATATCACGAAATTGGGGAGAAAAAGGGGTACAAAGTACAAAATCAAATCAAATAAAACAATATGGTCCTAGCCTATTCATTGATAATAGGGCCTTGCTTTACAGAAGTTGCAAGACATGTGCAAGCCAAGAAATTGCGAGATACAGCTTTTGATTACCGATAAATAGGCCGAGTGAACGGTTCGGATAGTCTGTCTGGTAGCCGACCTGCCTATAACCGTGCCCCTCCCCTCTCTATCCGTTCCTTCGCTAACTCGCTATGAAATATGGAAGTGTTTGTGTTCTCGAAAGTACAGGAACTAATCAGTCTCCTCTGTTCCAAAAATACAAAATCTTAGGAGTCAATTGTGTGTGGAATTGAATCGTGACACTCAGAAATGGGAGTTGACACCGGGAGTCGACATGCAAGGAGTAGAGGAATCTATTATTTTGGAGTTGACTATCCACCACTACGTCATCGTCGTCAACAGTTGGAAAAATAGCAGAGAAAGGCACGCGATAGCAGCAAAGTCCTGTATGGCAATACTTTCAGAAGTTAAATACAAACTTAGAAGAATTGTAGTCCAGGTGCAATGCTTAACCATCTGAATGAGACGCACCATGAGACCCAAACTGTAGCGGGCAGGAGCTCAGGCCCCCAACAACAGACATAAGACAGCTTCACACGAAGGAAGAGTGATCAGGGATGAAGTAGCCATGACTGCAGTAAAAGGAGCTGCATTGCCCTCCAGAGGTCATATGCAGGACAATATTGTGCCTTTTGAATTCACATGCAATTTCATACATTTTTTCGTATATTTTTAACAAAGAAAAAACTGGTATTTTAAACGTAAAATCTTTCCCCATTTGTCACAGGCCTAGTTGTGGTTACACGCCTAGAGGTTCACACCTCAAGAGACTTCCTGGTCTTAAAGAGGTGAATGACTTACAATAAGGTTAGGTCTTTCAGGGGAAAAAAGAACAAGGTTATTAGACGCTCATTGTTTGCTGCTAGCACAAGAGTTCTTCAGTGGAGCTTTTAGTGATATACTTTTGGTCATTTAGTGTTTATTTTCTATATCAACTTTATTTAACCAGGTAGGCCAGTTGAGAACAAGTTCTCATTTACAACTGCGACCTGGCCAAGATAAAGCAAAGCAGTGCGACAAAAAACACCAACACAGACTTACACATGGGATAAACAAAAGTACAGTCAACAACAATAGAAAAATATATATACAGTGTGAAAATGGGAGTAAGGAGGTAAGGCCTAGGCAATAAATAGGCCATAGTAGCGAAGTAATTACAATTTAGCAAATTAACACTGGAGTGATAGATGTGCAGATGATGATGTACAAGTAGAAATACTGGTGTGCAAAAGAGCAAAAAAAGTCCTTAAAAACAATATGGAGATGAGATAGATAGTTGGATGGGCTATTTACAGATGGGCTGTGTACAGCTGCAGCGATCGGTGAGCTGCTCAGATAGCTGATGCTTAAAGTTAGTGAGGGAGATATAGGTCTCCAACTTCAGCGATTTTTGCAATTTGTTCCAGTCATTGGCAGCAGAGAACTGGAAGGAAAGGCGGCCAAAGTAGGTGTTGGCTTTGGGGATGACCAGTGTGATATACCTGCTGGAGCGTGTGCTACGGCTGGGTGTTGTTATGGTGACCAGTGAACTGAGAAAAGGCGGACCTTTACCTAGCAAAGACTTAGATGACCTGGAGCCAGTGGGTCTGACGACGAATATGTAGCGAGGGCCAGCCGACGAGAGCATACAGGTCAGTGGTGGGTGGTATATGGGGCTTTGGTGTCAAAACAAATGGCACTATGATAGACTGCATCCAAGAGTAGAGTGTTGGAGGCTATTTTGTAAATGACATCGACGAAGTCAGGGATCGGTAAGATAGTCAGTTTTACGAGGGATGTTTGGCATCGTGAGTGAAGGAGGCTTTGTTGCGAAATAGGAAGCCGATTCTAGATTTAATTTTGGATTGAAGATGCTTAATATGAGTCTGGAAGGAGAGTTTACAGTCTAGCCTGACACCTAGGTATTTGCAGTTGTCCACATATTCTAAGTCAGAACCGTCCAGAGTAGTGATGTTAATCGGGCGGGCGGGTGCGGGCAGCGATCGGTTGAAGAGCATGCATTTAGTTTAACTAGCGTTTAAGAGCAGTTGGAGACCACGGAAGGAGTGTTGTAAGGCGTTGAAGCTCGTTTGGAGGTTTGTTAACACAGTGTCCAAAAAAGGGCCAGATGTATACAGAATGGTGTCATCTGCGTAGAGGTGGATCAAGGAATCACCCGTAGCAAAAGAGCGACATCATTGATATATACAGAGAAAAGAGTCGGCCCGAGAATTGAACCCCGTGGTACCCCCATAGAGACTGCCAGAGGTCCGGACAACAGGCCCTCCGATTTGACACACGGAACTCTATCCGAGAAGTAGTTGGTGAACCAGGCGAGGCAGTCATTTGAGAAACCAGGGCTGTTGAGTCTGCCAATAAGAATATGGTGATTGACAGAGTCGAAAGCCTTGGCCAGGTCGATGAAGACGGCTGCACAGTACCGTCTCTTATCGATGGCGGTTATGATATCGTTTAGTACCGTCAGCGTGGCTGAGGTGCACCCGTGACCAGCTCAGAAACCGGATTGCACAGCGGAGAAGGTAAGGTAGGATTCAAAAGGGTCAATGATCTGTTTGTTAACTTGACATTCGAAGACTTTGGAAAGGCAGGGCAGGATGGATATAGGTCTGTAACAGTTTGGGTCTAGAGTGTCACCCCCTTTGAAGAGGGGGATGACCGCGGGAGCTTTCCAATCTTTAGGAATCTCAGACGATATGAAAGGGAGGTTGAAAAGACTAGTAGGGGTTGCAACAATGGCGGCGGATAATTTTAGAAAGAGAGGGTCCAGATTCTCTAGCCCAGCTGATTTGTACAAGTCCAGGTTTTGCAGCTCTTTCAGAACATCTGCTATCTGGATTTGGGTAAAGGAGAAGCTGGGGAGGCTTGGGTAAGTAGCTGCGGGTGGGTGCGGAGCTGATGGTAGCCAGGAGGAAAGCTTGGCCAGCCGTAGAGAAATTCTCATTGATATTCTTGACTATCGTGGATTTATCGGTGGTGACAGTGTTTCCTAGCCTCAGTGCAGTGGGCAGCTAGGAGGAGGTGCTCTTATTCTCCATGGACTTTGCACTGTCCCAGATCTTTTGGGAGTTAGAGCTGCAGGATGTAAATTTCTGTTTGAAAAAGCTAGCCTTTGCTTTCCTAACAGACTGTGTGTATTGGTTCCTGACTTCTCTAAAAAGTTGCATATCGCGGGGACTATTCGATGCTCGTGCAGTACGCCAAAGGATGTTTCTGTGCTGGTCGAGGGCAGTCAGGTCTGGAGTGAACCAAGGGCTATATCTGTTCTTAGTTCAATTATTTTTGAAAGGGGCATGCTTATTTAAGATGGTGAGGAAATTACTTTTAAAGAACATATGGACGGACACCTGCTCGTCAAAAATCTGGGGCAGGAAGTGTTCTCCTGGAATCTGCCAAACCCCGATTCATCCTTCAGACTGCTAGATGGTGAAACGTGATTCATCACACCAGAGAACGCGTTTCCACTGCTCCAGAGTCCAATGGTGGCGAACATTACACCTCTCCAGGCGTAGATTGGCATTGTGCGTGGTGATCTTAGGCTTGTGTGCAGCTGCTCAGACATGGAAACCAATTTCATGAAGCTCTCGACAAACAGTTATTGTGCTGACGTTGCTTTCAGAGGCAGTTCGGAACTCGGTAGTGAGTGTTGCAACCGAGGACAGACGATTTTTACGCACTATGCACTTCGGCATTTGTCGGCCCTGTTCACAGCTGTGCCTTTGTTGCTCCTAGATGTTTCCACTTCACAATAACAGCACTTAAAGTTAACTGGAGCAGCTCTAGCAGGGAAGAAATTTGACAAACTTTTTGACAAAAAAAAATTGCCACGTTGAAAGTCACTGAGTTCCTCAGTAAGGCCATTCTATTGCCAATTCACGAGTCATGACCGCAGTCAAATTCCAAGTGACCGCTGAGTAACAATAACTAGGCTACTCCAAAACTGTTCTCTGTAAATAATGATGCTGATGGTCGTTAGTAGCCAACCAAACTTGTTAATGGCCCTCAAGTCACAAATGGCCTGGTACTCAGCACTCCATTGTCCCTCCATCACTCTGACATCAATGCAAATACAATTGAAAATCAATTCAACCACTTCATGATTGAATTTGAATATCACCTGTCACGCAGCGAGAGCCAGCTCCTCAGCTTTTTGATGTGTGTAATAAAATAGTGCATGCATTTTTTGGCGACTTTTTCACATCATCAAAATTCCCGTCATGCAGCCCATATATGTTTGATTTTTCAAAAACATTCTAAAGTTTGGATTACAACTAAAGTTGCCAAATAACTCTATAATAAGCATATAGGACATGTTAAAATGTATCACTTCTTATAACCGCCCAATACAGAGCACACACACTGCAATTGATTGCGGAAAATATACTTTCTATTTCATGCAGCTATGTTCAATTGTATTATTTTAAATTGTATTCTTCTTACTATAAAAATAATATAATATGAAATAATGGCATGGGAATTATAAGCAAATCATGTCTTCTAAATGAACTGCCAGATCAGTAATCATGTTCTTCTGAAATACATTTTCTTCATACCATAGGTTCTTAAGACTTGCCTAAAATAAATCAATCATGGATTTAATTTGATGGTGTGTATTAAATGGATTTATTAAACTTTTTAAAAAATGTAGATGTTCCAAGGGTCTGCATCACTGGCTTAATGCGTGTAAGCCCATAGATGCTTTAAAGTGTTTGTTAATTAACCGCCAATTACCATGAGGTGGGCGGTGATTTGCATGACAGTTACCAGCTCACAAATTGTCATAACTGCTACAGTCCTAAATGAGATTTCAAAAGAATACAACTCATGATTGTATCACATGCATCACAGTTGCATAATTGCTTCCTGGTAGATGGAATAATGAATTATCAGATCTGTGCTCTTGTGTGTGAGAAATGTCACCCCTTTCCCTACTGGGCAAAGTGTATGCCTGCATCCCAAAATGGCACACTATTCCCTATATAGTGAAATACTTTCGACCAGAGCCCTATGGGGGGCCCTGGTCAAAATAAGTGCACTATATAGGGACTAGGGTTCCATTTGAGACAGATATATTGTGTGTATTAAATCATCAGTGTAATTACCTCTTGTGGTAGACACAAAGGCAGGCCAGCCGGGCGATGGTCTCTCCCTGCTGCAGCTCGTCCAGACAGATGGAACACTCACCGCTGTCCTTACTCAGCACATCCACTGAGACCACCACACACATCACAGAAATGACAGTTAGACAAAGCACATCCGCTGAGACCACAGTTTGTGTAATAGACTGTAATAACACCATAATAACACCACTCATGACCCAACGTGAGTATTACATTTAGC
The DNA here is from genome assembly GCF_023373465.1 of Oncorhynchus keta. Taxonomy (NCBI): domain Eukaryota; kingdom Metazoa; phylum Chordata; class Actinopteri; order Salmoniformes; family Salmonidae; genus Oncorhynchus; species Oncorhynchus keta. The sequence continues at coordinate 16,918,754 of NC_068443.1, read as the reverse complement.
ATGCAATGTCAACCCTTTCTCTGGGTGAATGTAAAGACAGTAGGGCTGGGAATTTCCAGGGACCTCACGATACAATATTATCACGATACTTAGTTGCCGATACTAGGGTTGAATGGCAGGAATGCGGTTACCGGGATTTACCGTCCAAAACCACTCCCTTTTCCCAAGATAAATAACTGCAAGAAACCAGTAAATTATAATTAATAATTTATATGAACACCATGACATGAAATTGAACTGTTAAATGATATGCAATATCTAAATCTGGTTTCTCTACGGCCTCTGCATGTTGAATCAACGCTCAGGGTGGGGACATACAGCCCATCTCAGAACAGGCATAAACATTTTTTTGAAGTTGGTGATCACTAGATAGATATCTCTAAGGCTCTGCTGGGCATAATTGGGAATGCAATTGATAATGCTTTATTATCACTATGGGGAATTTTTTTGTTCTGTGTTGAATCAAATCAAATGTATTTGTCACATTGTGGTCCTTCTGTAGCTCAGTTGGTAGAGCATGGTGCTTGTAACGCCAGGGTAGTGGGTTCGATTCCCGGGACCACCCATACGTAGAATGTATGCACACATGACTGTAAGTCGCTTTGGATAAAAGCGTCTGCTAAATGGCATATATTATTATCTCGGTATGGAGCGCAGTTCACAATGCATGTAGACCTACAGTATCATCTCATGAAAAAAAATGGCATCAATATCTGCAGTAATATAAAGACCGAATGCGTGTCTAATTTACATATCTCCATCTGAATTTCAGGGCTCACCTTGTTTTGAACTGTAAGATAATCATTTTTTTGCAGCTGCAGAGTTTTAAAACAGCCTATCACTCGAATATCGTTGCTTTAAATAAGTGCACGCGGGAGTACTCTCACAGTCTTTCTTTCTCTCTCTCTCGCTCTCTCTACATCAACTCCATTCAAATTGCTTCCAAAATACATAATTCTGTTCTAGATTGATATACATGTCCTAGCCTCTCTCTTTCAGGCAATATATTCAATGCAGTACTAGCTTATATTTATCAAATTAATGATGGGTTATGCAAAATATGCTTCTTACATATAGCCTCTGTCTCTTGAGCAAAACACAAGCACCTGTGCTCCACTGACCTCTCTCCTTAAAAAAACACTCCGTAGCTCTTGGAGTCCCAGGCAGGAAAAACTAGACCAGAATAGCTTGCTGGACATAATTATTTTTAGCATTTCTTATACCAATTTGAAGAGAGACGCAAACTATTTTTTTGCTGAATGTTAAATACTGCAGCCAATAGAACTCATGGGTAGTTTGAAAGAATGTGAACACGAGATGGTGGTAAGCTATAGCAGTTATTTATTCAGACCCATAACCATTCAATCTTCATGAAGAGAAATGAATGCCTTCTGCATCTAATTGTAGTCCTATATTATTCAAGGATGTCTTTAGAATGATTAAGATAAGGACAACAAAACGTATTTAATTTAACTGTTGAACGCGAGGAAAGAATGAAGCAACAATAGAGAAAATGGTAGGCTAATAACATTAGGTCTAAATATTATAAAAGGTATAAATGCGTCAGCCTACTAATTATACAAACAGCCCCTATTATATTTAAAAATTAAAATCAAATTCGCCAACCTATACTTTGTAGGCCGCATGTGCTGCACCAGAATCGCATGTTTTCTTCTGCTTTATCATGGTTTGAACAATGTGCGCAATTCCAGTCCATATAATACAGTATAATACAGTACAGTAATACAGTTCACACTCAAAAAGATGAGCCTACAGGACTTGGGCTTTTATGTTTTAATGTCGTGCGTAATGTGCAGTAGCCTATATCATATATGTATTGCATAACGGCACAATCATTTTGGCTTTTTTGGGCTTGGGCTCATTAAATGTCATAAATGTATGGCTCGTAAAATGTATTTAATATATGTCTCATCAGGCTCAGCTAGCATCAGGTTTGAATGTTCATGCTGATCAAATCTCTAATCAAATCCAGACATTTATATGCCTCTTTCAATGACAGGAAATACTGGGTTATCCGGGTGAAAAGTGATTTATTCTCGTGATGGAACATTTGTAAAAAACCTGGAAAATATTTAACCCTAGCTGATACGATATGTATTGCAATTCTCCCGTTTCTATATGTATTGCGAGTCGATACTGCGATTTTATTTGATGTTTCAAACATATTAGGGTAGCTTAGCGGTTAAGAGAGTTGGGCCAGTGACTGAAAGGTCGCTGGTTTAATCCCTGAGCTGGCAAGGTGGAAATATCTGCTGTTCTGCATGGCAGTTACCCCCAACAACAACTTTTCCTCGGGCGCAGATGGCTTGGACGTCGATTAAGGCAGCCCCCCGCAACTCTCCGATTCTGGGGGGGTTGGGTTCAATACGTAAGACACAGTCCAGTTGAATGCATTCGGTTGTACTGACTAGGTATCCCCATTCTTTTATTACTCACTATATATTTGTTGAAGAGAGATACTTACTGTTGTAAGGGAGAGGGGGAGATGTGAGACAGCTCAACAGGTGATCCTCAATTCTGCCACCCGGGAAAGGCTTGGAGCAGAACGGACAGCGGATATCTGGGAAGGAGACGACAACATGCTCATGTTTAACAACACATTAGAAAAACAAAAGAGGGGAGTTGATCAAATCAACTAGTCAACTAATGAAATCAACTTGTCCATCATGCATGCCATTGGTCTTCAGTAGATGTTGACATTTGCGTGATCAGCGTGTCATGACGAATGATTAAGGTCAACTGACCCGTGATTAGTTTTCTAGTGATCATCATTCTAACAGACCAGGCAATCACGCATAAGAAGAGGAGTCCAGCCTCGGGGATGGGACGACGTGGGGGAGAGCGTTCCCAGTTAGCCTACATTCCTCTCTGGCCCTCCTGTCAGCCATGCCCAAGTGAGGACTTTGACCCATTTCCTAGACTTGCTCTGAGCTGTGTTTGTGTGTTATGGCGCATGGGAAAATAAATCCAACGTTGTGTTTGGGCAGGGGTCTCACTCATATACAACCACATCTGTTCATCTGTCTAATTAATAACATAACATAGGTCTACACTGAGAATCTCTCTCAGTCTGGGACGGGTCATATTGGAAACGTCCCTAGCTACCGTAAGTCAATGGATTTTGTTGAGAGTGATGCATGGGCTATTGTTAGAGAGCTCATTGATGAATCTCGAATGAATTCATGGGTGTGCTACATTCTGAAATGGTCAAAGCAGTCAGTTTGTAGTACTACTGTATTAGCTAGCTAATCTATTAACAGCAGCCTGATTGTTACAACTTAAAACAATGGGTTCTGCTGTAATAAGTCAAGTAGCTTGTAAGCACGAGAGAAGATCATACCCCCAAGAATGCAGGTTCAGTAGTAAGCCTGGACAATTTGTGTCACCATAAAACTGATTGTTGAGCCCTAGCCTAATAGAGAACGGAGTATTTTTGTTGGCACTAACTTCATCATGGCTCTTTGGCCAAAGCATATAGGGAAATTAAATGGGGGGTTTGAGGGGTTTTGGATAAACACAGAAAGAAAGTTAAATACAGGCCTAGATCTTATACATTTTGTTCTATGAGATTTTGTTCAATCAGCTAACGGCACTTTTTGTGAATTTTGAAGCATTTATGTAATCAAAACAAGCACATAAAGGCTTCATAATGGTCATGTTAACTGACTGATATTATCTCATAGAACAAAATGTATAAGACCTCCTAGCCTGTGTTAAACTCAGACCTTATTTTAGGTGTTTATCTAATCAAATCCAGCTTTATTTATACAGCACATTTCAGACATAGAATGCAACGCAATGTGTTTTACAGGAAAGATATATATAACAAAACAATGAAAATAAAAGCTGAAATGTATACTACACAACATAAAAAACTAAATGACACAAACTTAACAACTAAAAAGCACAATCCAAGCTAAAAAAATGTGTTTTAAGATCTCTTTTAAATATGTCCACAGTTTCAGCCACCCTGACTGGCAGGTTATTCCAGAGGCTGGAGGCATAATAAGGCGTAAAAAGCTATTTTGATCACAATCCTAACGTGTGATTCAGAATTGAGTTCAGAATCTAAAATAACACCTAGGTTTTTTACCTGGTGTTGTATCTTTATTGCCTGTGAATTAAAATGTGCGGCTAGATTCTCTCTCGGTGCTTTGGCTCCAACAATAAGTACCTCAGTCTTGTCTTGATTTGGCTGGAGGAAGTTGTGAGCCACCCAGGTATTTAAATCACTAATAGTCTAATTTATTTATGAAGATAAAATCATCTGGTGACACAGGAATGTAAAGTTTTATAACGTCTGCGTAGCAGTGAAAATCAATGCTGTGCTTTCTGATAATGCTGCCAAGGGGTAACATATATAAACTGAAGAGTACACCAGACCCAAAATACCCAACCCCCATTTATTTCCCCTACGGGAATGGCTGGACGAACCAGATCTAACTCATTTCAAGTTTTTTGGACCACAAGCTGGCAAGCTCTATACCAATGGGGCATTTCACTGTGTTTTTGTTCACACTGTGTGTGTAATAATGTATGGTTGTCAAATCTGCGAGAGAAAATAGGAACAGCAACTTAAACAATACACACACAAAAACACAAAATGGGTGGTCTCGTATAAACTTACTGCCATGTCGGTTGTTGACACGGTAGAGGCCAATCCAAGCCTCCGACACTGGGCGCTGATGGATGCCTCTCATCCGTGCGGATCTTGCGCTGACGTTGCGCCCAGAAGAGTGTCGATTACCGGGTAAACGTTCAGAGAAAGTGCGGTGAGGCACTTGGCCGGTCTCCTCTCCAGGCAGATGTTCCCCGTTTACAGCACCCGCAGGACTGCTATTGCAGTCTTCCTCGCGTTTGCATTCGCTGTTGTCTTCTGCTGGTGATGATGGGCTGATGGACGGGTGGCTCTTGTGGTCGACGGGGCTTCCACCGGTGCTCGCCTGTTGCCCCATGTCCGAATCGCTGCCCTCCTCCGATCGGCTATGGTTGGTCTCTGAATCGTCAAAACTCCCCAAAAAGTCTACCATAATACTGGTGGGCCTACTGCACCGGGGTCGTCGATAGGAATCCCGGGTGATGCCATCTTTCTCGAAAGTCGAAGGCACTGGGTCCTCTTGTAAACGACTAGCTCTTGTCCCCATCTCTTTCGTTGAGAGCAGTTAGCTAGCCAGCTAACTCACCTATCTAACGTTAGATAAACTAGCCTTCTCAGTACCTTTACGGACCATAAAACAGGATATTTTAGATGGTGTTATTCTCGAAAAGTGTATTTAAAATTCTTCCCACGATCTCTTAAATGATATTTGTTCTATAAATAGAGTATTGTCTACCGGTTGATATCCGTCGTCTGTCTATGCTGCAGCTGGCAGCAGCGGAAGTGAATTCAGTTTCTTCTTCGGTTATCATGGCGTTTTCACATTTTGTTTGTGCATGCCGCCACCTACTGTGCGGAAGTGTGTGTTCAATCACGTTGCATTTTGTGAAAATGAAAAATTGCACCACCAACTAACTCTACACCTACATACCACTATTTAATAAAAATTAAAATCCCCACCCTATTCCACTACTTTGACCCTTACTGATCCTACGCCAGGCCAACGGCATGAGAGGATGGCACTCTTTAGTTCAACACACCTTGCAACTCTTCTGCCGTAAAACCTTGTGCACCCAAGTACATCGCTGCAGCTGCCACCACATCTATTTTTTGTGATTTCGTTCCATTTCTGCGGTACAGTTGATAACCATGGCAATGAATGCTAAGAAGCCAACGTTACTGAAGCATAAATTCTATCACTCTGTATTGGCTTAGGCCTACTACTCACCCTTGACCCATCATCATCTACTCTCTCCACTGCCTCAGCATACAACATCTGTTCTACTCTGACCCTGACAACCTAAACCCGTCTCTCTCGCACTGGTCACTTCTGATCCCCAGCAACATGGTCACCTCCACAATTGACCGTTTTTTCCACCGATACTACACATTTGTCCCATGCACCCCTACATACTTCTCACATCTCGGAATCTCCCTCCTACACACTGCTGTAACATGACCCTCAGCTTGGCATCTGAAACGCCTTAGTGGGTTCAGCACCAAAGCTCTCACTGGATAGCTGACATATCCTAACAGGAATATATCAGGTAAAGACTCTGCTTCAAAACTCGAAAGGGCAGTGTCTTCTCAGTTTCATCACACTCGCCACCGGGTCTAAGTCGCACCAAACGGCCAGTATCACAACAGAGACAGCAGAATATGGTTTGTACTTGGCGCCATTTTTCCTCAACACACATCTTCCCTCTGCACTCGGCTCTTCTCCTTCTTCCTCGCTGTCCATAACCACGTCTATCAGTTCACCACGCTCATCTTCATTCGCTATACTGCTTGCAAAACAAATACTGATGGCCTTTCTTCAATACCCACCTTCTGTTTCTTAGCCCAATTTACTAGTCTATCTATCTCTGGCCTCTCCATGCTCCTAAACGTGCCACAGTCATCAAAACCTATAAATCTCTACTGAATAAAAATATAAACACAACATGTAAAGTGTTGGTCCCATGTTTCATGAGCTGAAATAAAAGATCCCAGAAATGTTCCATATGCACAAACAGCATGACCAACCGCAGACCATTTCTAACCACGCTAGCCCAGGACCTCCACATCTAGCTTCTTAATCTGTGGAATATTGCGAGACCAGCCACCTGGACAGCTGATGAAACGGTAGGTTTGCACAACCAAAGAATTTCTGCACAAACTGTCATAAACCGTCTCAGGGCAGCTCATCTGCGTGCTCGTTTACCTCACCAGGGTCTTGACCTGACTGAGGTTCTGTCACGCCCTGACCTTAGAGAGCCGTTTTATTTCTCTATTTGGTTAGGTCAGGGTGTGATTTGGGGTGGGCATTCTGTGTTGTCTATTTCTTTGTTTTTGTCCGAGTATGGTTCCCACTCAGAGGCAGCTGTCTATTGTTGTCTCTTCTGATTCGGGATCATACTTAGGCAGCCCTTTTGCCTACTTTCTGTTGTGGGATCTTGTTTTTGTTAGTTGCTGGTTTAGCGCTACATTACTTTACGCATCGTTTATCTTTCTTGTTTTGTTGGGTTGTTCATTCAATAACTTCAAAATGTAACCCTACCACGCTGCACCTTGGTCTCATTACGACGACAGCCGTAACAGGTTCGGCATCGTAACCGACTTCAGTGGGCAAATGCTCTCCTTCGATGGCCACTGGCAAGCTAGAGATGTGTGCTCTTCATGGATGTTTCAACTGTACCGGGCAGATGATGTTAACATTGTGAACAGCGTGCCCCATGGTAGCGGTGGGGTTATGGTATGGGCAGGCATAAGTTACGGACAACGAAAACAATTGCATTTTATCAATGTCAATTTTAATGCAGAGATACCGCGACGAGATCCTGAGGCCCATTGTCATGCCATTCATTCGCCATCACCTCATGTTTCAGCATGATAATGCACAGCCCCATGACGCAAGGATCTGTACACAATTCCTGGAAGCTGAAAATTTCCCATTTCTTCCATGGCCTGCATACTCACCAGACATATCACCCATTGAGCATGTTAGGGATGCTCTGGATCAACATGTGTGACAGTGTGTTCCAGTTCCCGCCAATATCCAGCAACAGCCATTGAAGAGGAGTGGGACAACATTCCACAGGCCACAATCAACAGCCTGATCAACTCTATGCAAAGGAGATGTGTTGCACTGCATGAGTCAAATGGTGGTCACACCATACTGACTGGTTTTATGATCCATGCCCCTACCTTTTTTTAAATGTATCTGTGACCAACAGATGCATATATGTATTCCCAGTCATGTGAAATCCATAGATTAGTGCCTAATTTATTTATTTAAATGAGCTGATTTCCTTGTATGAACTGTAACTCAGTCAAATCTTTGAAATTGTTGTATGTTGCGTTTCTATTTTTGTTCAGTGTAATAACAATCTCTTCCTTTCCCTCCCATATTGCTGGCACTGAAATAGAACGTGTTCCACTGTAGTGTCCATCTCCCCCTGACATTGATCACACTTCCCAGTCTGATGTTTTTCTACCAATTTCAATGTACTGTTTAGCCTTGTGTGGACTTCAGTTTCATTTGTGCTTCTAGAATACACCATTAGAATCATTTCAAGCACACCCTTCATTCTTCCCTACCTTTAATTATCACTGGTCTGATGACTGGACAGTAAATGTTATACTCTCTCCCCCTCTTTTTCTCTTCACATCCCTCTCATCTCATGCCCCCTCTCTAAATCTCTCTCTCGCTCTAAATCTGTAATAAATTGACTAAGACTGACAGCTATGTTTATTAACCAAGAGTAATATACTATACGATATACTATTGACCATACAATTTATTTGGAAAGATTGACATCTCACCTGACCAGATTTTGAAGAAAGTCCCATAATCTCAATTGGTTGTCCTAATCTCTGGACAGTTATTAGAACCAGAACTGGACAGATTTGGTAGGAAACATACAGGGGTGGATTTAGAAATGTGGGGGTCCATTGCAATATACATTTACATTTACATTTAAGTCATTTAGCAGACGAAGGGCCCCTACAAAAGGGACATTTTCACACAGACTTAACCTGGTGATTGATTATTAATATGACATTATTACAAATATTTATTTCATGTACATTTAGCAATTATAAAATGTATAAGCCATATAATGTTTAATTCTTTTATAAACATTGAAACCCCTGAAACATAGCAAAGTCCAACCTTGGAAACATCGGCAGGCCTAATCTATCACATTCTTTTGTCATTTTTTAAACATTTATTAGGAGGGTTGGGAGACTCAACTCTCTTATTGTAACCTATTATATGTTAGAACTTGCACCCTCTATTAACTAGCTTCACAGATTATTTATCCAGGGTTGGATCTCAATTCTGACTTCCTTTCCACTTCTGCTTTAATAATCTACACTAATTTGAAATAACTGAACAGTTGAAACCAAAATCCCAGTATCCACCATATTGCTGTTTCACCTTTGTGTTTTCAGATCTGTGCAGGTGAAGTGAAGGAGACAAGGAGATTAAGCCACTTTACTAACGTATTAAGATGCACCCAGGTTTGTATAAACTATGCTTTGTACAAAATTATGTTCTGTACTGCACGAGGCAGTTCCTCGTCATTTTACTGCCATACATCTAGCATTTCCGAGCATCTTTGTAGTCGTTTCTATGGGACCTGGGTGAGTAGATTTAGCCTAGAAGGGATACAGCTTTTGTCTAAATTGTACTTTTCATAGCAGGGTTAGGGGAAATTACGCAGCAGGTTAGGATAATTAATGAAGCAGGTTAGGAGAATTATGTCAATATTAGGGAAAAGGGTTAGGTAAAATGCAAATAAAGAATAAACTTTTGGCGTCAAAAGCTGTATCCCATCAACACATGACCCGTTTAGAATTGATTTAAAGCGCATCCAACATTTTTTATAACTAGCTCCTTGTTCTATCTATACAATTTTTATAACTAGCTCCTTGTTCTATGTGTAAGATTTTTTATAACTAGCTCTTTGTTCCATCTGTGGCGCATTAAACAGTGCGTCCACAACAAAGATCTACACACATGCAAGAGGCATTTCTCATTCGGTACAAAACTTTTATTTAATATATTTTTGAAATTTCTCTGGTTTTTGTAGAACCATCTGCAACTGGACACAGACATTTTATGAGATACACTTTTTTCCGAATGGAACGAAGTAAGTATTCCCAAGAGCAGGTAAATTGAGCTTCAGTTGTTTAGCAACAAAACTGATGTGTGTGCAACTATGGGGTAAAACAGATGGGGTCAGTTTAGATTGTAGACAACATATCAACTATATTTAGTCTCCAAATGTCTATTGAAAACATAAATACATTTTCACAATGACCACTTGTTGTCTCTCAAATACATCATTACAGTTGTTGATTAGCTAGCTAGCGAATTTGATCCTTATTAGTGTTGACATGAAATCAGTCACAACATCTCAAAACAAGACATGGGGTGTAATCATTATGCCAATTCTGTTACCAAAGGTTTTGCAAATAAAAACAGTTGCTCCAAACAGAAAAAGCAAACAAGAGTTTCTATTGGACATATTCAGGTATGGAAGTCCCTCCCTAAACGTTTCGTTCAGTTTGCTCTATTTGCTTCAGTTCAGTTTGCTCTATTTGCTTCCGTTCGGTTCTTAAACTGTAAATGGTTTCCATAATGAATTCAATTCTTCTTCTTCAAATCCCATTTTATTTGTCACATGCGCCGAAAGCAAGCCCTTAACCAACAATGCAGTTTTAAGAAAATAGAGTTAAGACAATATTTACTAAATAAAGGGAAAAAAGGAACACAATAAAAGAACAATAAACAGGGGGTACCGGTACCGAGTCAATGTACAGGCGTACAGGTTAGTCGAGGTAATTTGTAAATGTAAGTAGGGGTAAAGTGACAATGCATAGATAATAAACAGTGAATAGCAGCAGTGTAAAAACAAAATGGGGGGTTGCCTATGCAAATAGTCCACGTGGCCATTTGATTAATTGTACAACAGTCTTATGGCTTGGGGGTAGAAGCTGTTAAGGAGCCTTTTGGACCTAGACTTGGCGCTCCAGTACCGCTGGCCGTGCAGTAGCAGAGAAAACAGTCTATGACTTGGGTGACTGGAGTCTTTGACAGTTGTTTGGGCCTTCCTCTGACACCGCCTAGTATATAGGTCCTGGATGGCAGGAAGCTCGACCCCATACGCACAAACCCGCCTTACGCTCTGATGCCGAGCATTTGCCATACCAGGCGGTGATGCAACCGGCCAGGATGCACTCACTGGTGCAGCTGTAGATCTTTTTGAGGATCTGGGGACACATACCAAATCTTTTCAGTCTCCTGAGGGGGAAAAGGCGTTGTCATGCCCTCTTCACAACTTTTTTGGTTTGTTTGGACCATGATAGTTTGTTGGTGATGTGGACATCAAGGAACTTTGAACTCTCGACCCGATCCACTACAGCCCCATTGATGTGAATGGGTGCCTGTTCGGGCCTCCTTTTCCTGTAGTCCACGTCTCCTTTGTCTTGCTCACGTTGTTGGAGAGGTTGTTGTCCTGGCACCACACTGCCAGGTCTCTGACCTCTGGCTGTTGCATCGTTGTCAGTAATCAGGCCTACCACCGTTGTGTTGTCAGTAAACTTAATGATGGTGTTGGAGTTGTGCTTGGCCACACAATCATAGGTGAACAGGGAGTACAGAAGGGGACTAAGCACGCACCCCTGAGGGGCCACCATGTTAAGGATCAGCATGGGAGATGTGTTGTTGCCTACACTTACCACCTGGGGGCGGCCAGTCAGGAAGTCCAGGATCCAGTTGCAGAGGGAGGTGACTCTAGTCCCAGGGTCCTTAACTTAGTGATGAGCTTTTTGGGCTCTATGGAGTTGAACGCTGAGCTGTAGTCAATTAACAGCATTCTCACATACTGTAGGTGTTCCTTTGGTGGGAAAGTGTGGAGTGCTTTTGAGATTGTGTTGTCTTTGAATCTGTTGGGGCGGTATGTGAATTGGAGTGGGTCTAGGGTTTCCGGGTTGATAGTGTTGATGTGAGCCATGATCAGCCTTTCAAAGCACTTCATGGCTATAGATGTGAGTGCTACCAGGCGGTGGTCATTTAGGCAGGTTACCATCGCTTTCTTGGGCTATGGGACTATGGTGGTCTGCATAGACTATGGTCTGCTTGAAACATGTAGGTATTACAGTCTCTGTCAGGGAGAGGTTGAAAATGTCAGTGAATGCACTTGCCAGTTGGTCCGTGCATGCTCTGAGTACACGTCCTGGTTATCCGTTTGGCCCCGCGGCCTTGTGAATGTTGACCTGTTTAAAGGTCTTGCTCACATCGGCTATGGACAGTGTGATCACAATATAATAGCCATATCTTGTAAAACCAAATTTCCAAATGCTGGGCCTAATATAGTGTATAAGAGGTCATACAATAAGTTTTGTAGTGATTTATATGTTGATGATGTAAAGAATATTTGCTGGTCTGTGCTGTGTAATGAGGAGCAACCAGACGCTGCACTTGACACATTTATGAAATAGCTTATTCCAGTTACTAATAAGCACGCACCCATTAAAAAAATGACTGTAAAAACTGTTAAATCCCCTTGGATTGATGAGGAATTGAACTGTGTGGTTGAGAGGGATGAGGCAAAAAGGTCTGGCAGCCCAATGAGGCAAAAAGGTCTGGCAGCCCAAATAACTGGCAAATTAAGAAATCATGTGACTAAGCTAAATAAAAATAAAACAATACTATGAAACAAAGATAAAAGATATAAAGAATGATAGTAAATGTCACGACTTCCGCCGAGGTCGGTCCCTCTCCATGTTCGGGCGGCGTTCGGCGGTTGACGTCACCGGCCGTCTAGCCAACGCCGATCCACCTTTCATTTTCCATTTGTTTTGTCTTGTTTTCCCGCACACCTGGTTTGCATTCCCTCATTACTCGTCTTGCATATAACCCTCTGTTTCCCCCCATGTCTGTGTGTGGAATTGTTATGTGTAAATGTATGTGTACTCCAGGCTGGTTTACGCCGGGTTATTGTAACCCATGTGTCAATAAAGGGCTCCATTTGCTATCAATTTCTGCTCTCCTGCGCCTGACTTCCCTGCAGCCAGTTACGCACTCCAGTAAAAAGCTTTAGAGCACCTTAAATGACATTTTGGGGGAAAAAGCCAACTCGGCTCCATCATTCATTGAATCAGATGGCTCATTTATCACAAAACCCACTGATCTTGCCAACTACTTTAATTACTTTTTCCTTGGCAAGATAAACAAACGGAGGGATGTCATGCCAGCAACAAACGCTGGCACTACACATCCAAGTATATCCGACCAAATTATGAAAGACAACAATTGTACTTTTGAATTCCGTAAAGTCAGTGTGGAAGAGGTGAAAAAATGATTGTCTATCAAAAATGACAAGCCAAAGGGCTTTGATAATCTGGATGGAAAATGACTGAGGATAATAGCAGACGATATTCCCGCTCTTATTTGCCACATCTTCAATTTAAGCCTACTAGAAAGTGTGTGCCCTCAGGCCTAGAGGAAAGCTGAAGTCATTCCACTACCCAAGAATAGTAAAGCCCCCCTTACTGGCTTGGTGAACTTCGGGGAAATTAATTGTGTTTGACCAGATACAATGCTATTTCACAGTAAACAAATTGACAACAGACTTTCTCACATATAGGGAAGGACACTCAACAAACACAGCACATACACAAATGACTGATGATTGTCTGAGAGAAATTGATGATAAAATGATTGTGAGGGCTGTTAGACTTCAGTGCAGCTTTTGACATTATCGATCATAGTTTGCTGCAGGAAAAACGGATGTGTCATGGCTTTACACACCCTGCTATAATGTCAATAAAGAGTTACTTGTCGAATAGAACACAGAGGGTGTTCTTAACGGAAGCATCTCAAACATAATCCATGTAGAATCATGAATTCTTCAAGGTAGCTGTTTAGGCCCATTGAAAAAGGCCATCTTTACTAACGACATGCCACAGGCTTTGAGTAAGGCCACTGTGTCTATGTATGCGGATGACTCAATGCCATACACGTCAGCTACTAAAAGACTGCAACACTTAATAACAAAGAGCCGCAGTTAGTTTCGGAATTGGTAGCAAGGAATAAGTTAGTTGTAATGGTCTTTTTCCTCCTCTGATGAGGTGTAGTAGGAAGGATCGGAGGACCAATGCGCAGCAAGTGTCCATATTTTTAATAAAGAAATTGAACACTGAACAAAAACAACAAAGTGCACAAATGAAACACTTCTGTCTGGTGCAGAATACAAACACTCAACAGAAAATAATCACCCACACTACACAGGTGGGAAAAGGCTACCTATGTATGATTCTCAATCAGAGACAACTAACGACACCTGCCTCTGATTGAGAACCATACCAGGCCAAACACAAAAACACCACATAGAAAAAGGAACATAGACAACCCACCCAACTCACACCCTGACCATACTAAAACAAAGACATAACAAAAGAACTAAGGTCAGAATGTGACATTAGTCCTAAATATTTCCAAAACTAAAAGCATTGTATTGGAACAAATCACTCACTAAACCCTAAATCTCAATTACATCTCGTAATGAATAATGTGGAAATTGAGCAAGTTCAGGTGACTAAACAACTTGGAGTTACCCTGGATTGTAAACTGTCATGGTCAAAACATATTGAAACAACAGTAGCTAAGATGGGGAGAAGTCTGTCCATAATAAAGCGTTGCTCTGCCTTAACAACACTATCAACAAGGCAGGTCCTACAGGCCCTGGTTTTATTGCACCTGGACTACTGTTCAGTCGTGTGGTCTGGTGCCACAAAGAGGGACTTGGGAAAATATCAGTTGGCTCGGAACAGGGCAGCATGGCTGGCCATTAAAAGTACACGGAGAGCTAACATTTATGACATGCATGTCAATCTCTCATGGCTAAAAGTGGAAGAGAGATTGACTTCCTCATTACTTGTTTTTGTAAGAGGTGTTGACAAGCTGAAGGTACCAACCTGTATGTTTAAAATATTAGCACGGTCACCCATGCATACCCCACAAGACATCCCACCAGAGATACGCACTATACACACACGTACACATAGATTTGCATTGTAGATATGTGATCGTGTAGAGTATGGATAGAGTATGGGCCTGAAAGCACACACATAGTGTGTTGTGAGTTCTGTAATTAATGTATTGTAATGTTTTTAAAATTGTATAACTGCCTTAATTTTGCCGGACACCAGGAAGAGTAGCTGCTGCCTTGCCTTGGTGCTCTCAGGATTCAATCTTAGTCCTGTATTGACACTTTGCCTGTTTGATTGTTCGTCTGAGGGCATCTGATTTCTTAATATCGTCCGGATTAGTGTCCCGCTCCTTGAAAGCGGCAGCTCTAGCCTTTAGCTTGGTGCGGATGTTGCCTGTATACATGGCTTCTGTTTGGGATATGTCATACGGTCACTGTGAGGACGACGTCATCAATGCACTTATTGATGATGCTGGTGACTGAGGTGGTATACTCCTCAATGCCATTGGATGAATCCTGGAACATATTCCAGTCTTTACTAGCAAAACAGTCCTGTAGCGTAGCATCTGCGTCATCTGACCACTTCCGTATTGAGTGAGTCACTGAGACTTCCTGCTTTAGTTTTTGCTTGTAAACAGGAATTAGGAGGATATAATTATGGTCAGATTTGCCAAATGGAGGGCGAGGAAGAGCTTTACGCGTCTCTGTGTGTGGAGTAAAGGTGATCTCGAGTTTTTTTTCATCTAGTTGCACGTGGCATGCTGAAATAAATTAGGCTGAAAACGGATTTAAGTTTGCCTGCATTAAAGTCCCTGGCCACTAGGAGCGCCGCTTCTAGATGATAATTTTCTTGCTCGCTTGCCTTATACAGGTTCTTGAGTGCAGTCTTAGTGCCAGCATCGGTTTGTGGTGGTAAATAGACGGCTACGAAAAATATAGATGAAAACACTCTTAGTAGATAATGTGGTCTACAGCTTATCATGAGGTACTCTACCTCAGGCGAGCAATACCTCGAGACTTCCTTAATATTGGACATCGCACACCAGCTGTTATTGACAAATACAGTGGCAAGAAAAAGTATGTGAACCCTGGAATTACCTGGATTTCTGCATAAATTAGTCATAAAATTTGATCTGAGCTTCATCTTAGTCACAACAATAGACAAACACAATGTGCTTAAACTAACAACACACAAATTATTGTATTTTCTTGTCTATATTGAATAAAGAATTTAAACATTCACAGTATAGGTTAGGAAAAGTATGTGAACCCCTAGTCTAATTACTTTTCAAAAAGCTAATTGGAGTCAGGAGTCAGCTAACCTGGAGTCCAATCAATGAGACAAGATTGGAGATGTTGGTTAGAGCTGCCCTGCCCGATTAAAAACACTCACAAAATTTGAGTTTGCCATTCACAAGAAGCATTGCCTGATGAACCATGCCTCGAACAAAAGAGATCTCAGAAGACCTAAGATTAAGAATTGTTGACTTGCATAAAGCTGGAAAGGGTTACAAAAGTATCTCTAAAAGTCTTGATGTTTATCAGTCCACGGAAAGACAAATTGTCTATAAATGGATAAAGTTCAGCACTGTTGCTACTCTCCCTAGGAGTGGCCGTCACCACGGAAGAAGCCACTGCTGTCCAAAAAAACTGCAAAAGAGCAATTGAATGTTCCACAGCGCTTCTGGCAAAATATTCTGTGGGCAGATTACACTAAAGTTGAGTTTTTGGAAGGAACACAAAACACTATGTGTGGAGAAAAAAAGGCAGAGCACACCAACATTAAAACCTTATCCCAACTGTAAAGTATGGTGGAGGGAGCATCATGGTTTGGGGCTGCCTCAGGGCCTGGACAGCTTGCTATCATTGACGGAAAAATGAATTCCAAAGTTTACCAAGACATTTTGCAGGAGAATGTAGGCCTATCTGTCCGCCAATTGAAGCTCAACAGAAGTTAGTTGATGCAACAGGACAATGACCCAAAACACAGAAGTAAATCAACAACAGAATTGCTTCAACAGAAGAAAATACACCTTCTGGAGTGGCCCAGTCAGAGTTCTGACCTCAACCCGATTTAAAATGCTGTGGCATGACCTCGAGAGCGGTTCATAAAAGACATCCTAAGAATAATATTGCTGAACTGAAACAGTTTTGTAAAGATGACTGGTCCAAAATTCCTCCTGAACGTTGTGCAGGCCTGATCCTCAACTACAGAAAACGTTTGGTTGAGCTTATTGCTGCCAAAGGAGGGTTAACTGTCAACCAGTTATTAAATCCAAGGGTTCACCTACTTTTTCCACCCTACACTGTGAATGTTTACACGGTGTGTTCAATAAAGACATGAATACATATAATTGTTTGTGTGTTATTAGTTTAACTGTGTTTGTCTATTGTTTTGACTTAGATGAAGATCAGATCAAATTTTATTACCAATTTATGCAGAAATCCAGGTAATTCCAAAGGCTTCGCATACTTTTCCTTGCAGGTGTAACAGTATACTTTTAAACCGTCCCCTCGCCCATACACGGGCGCGAACCAGGGACCTTCTGCACACAACGACAACAGTCACCCTCGAAGCATCGTTACCCATCGCTCCACAAAAGCCGCAGCCCTTGCAGAGCAAGGGGAACTACTACTTCAAGGTCTCAGAGCAAGTGACGTAAACGATTGAAACGCTATTTAGCGCACACCGCTAACTAAGCTAGCCGTTTCACATCCGTTACACTCACCCCCCTTTTGACCTTCCTCCTTTTTCCGCAGCAACCAGTAATCCGGGTCAACAGCATCAATGTAACAGTATACTTTTAAACCGTCCCCTCGCCCATACCCGGGCGCGAACCAGGGACCTTCTGCTCACAACGACAACAGTCACCCTCGAAGCATCGTTACCCATCGCACCACAAAAGCCGCGGCCCTTGCAGAGCAAGGGGAACTACTACTTCAAGGTCTCAGAGCAAGTGACGTAACCGATTGAAACGCTATTTAGCGCACACCGCTAACTAAGCTAGCCGTTTCACATCCGTTACACAGGCCTGATTATCCTTTGCGTCAGACTCATTAAAGAAAAATCTTCTTCCAGCTCGAGGTGAGCAATCACTGTTCTCATATCCAAAACCTATTTTCGGTCATAAGAGACGGTAGCATCAAAAATATGTACAAAATAAGCACAATTGGTTAGGAGCCCGTAAAACTGCAGCCATCCCCTCCGGCACCATTAATCAACAGTGTCTGGTGTGGTTGTCAAGAGATCAAGAACCTTGAGGATTTAAAGACACTCATACTTCTCGAGCAGCCCCTTTTGATGAGTTCAGATTTTTTGTGGCCCCCACCCCCATCAAAGTTGCCCATCCCTGTCCTATGCGGAGGCAACCAAAATAGTTTTGAAAGCAAACTACTGTGTTGAAGATATGGGCTGCAGTCCAAACTCAAAGTAGACAGCCCGACTTGGCCCTAAACCCTCAGCCCTTGAATGACGTTTTACATCGTCACATCCGAATGAACCTTAAATGTCCCTTGCCCAAGCGAGGGAGAGTGATGATCGGAGAGGCAACGTCCTTGGTGAAAATGTTGAAATTGAGGCTAAAAACAACCAACCTGAAGCTATTAATGTACTTAGCAAGCTAACCTAGCTAGCCTGCACTCCTGTCAGGGAGTTACAGTTACACATAGCTGGCTAGCTAGTTTCAGTTTGCTCATTTATTCCAATAAATGTCAGAATTCCAAAAAACACGTATATGAAGCTAGCTATGTTTTATAGGCTCCCCAGGATGAGACTAAGCCAATTTGCAAACGCTACAATCAATTTAATCTAAAAACATTTTTTAGCAAGCTAGCATCACAATTTTATCTGACATGACTAAAATGCAGCCATGTTGATTAAATGTGACACTTTGCGGCCACCGGAGTATGACACGTGACTACAGTTTACATTGAATTGTTTGTCAGATCAACCCCACAAGTGATCAAAGTTCTTTACCTGCTCCCTCGAGCTAAATTGAGGGCCAAGGGGGTAACGTTGGTGAATTGCACCTCCACTTAAAATGGCAATCAAACTGCATTCGTTTGCGACAGGGATTCCCCGAGGGAAACTGGCTAGTACGAGAGCAGGGGGGAGAAAACAACCTGTTTGGACTGTAGCCAAGGTCGCTTTTGTGTCAAACAAGAGAAACGGTTACGCTGTGGGTTAAAAAGGTGGATTTTGGAGCATTCATTGCAACTGTTCTTTACTGTATGGCACAAATTACGAAGAAGTTGGACATCATTGTGGCTGCAGCTTGAAAAGTATCTAGTACTTCAGGAGTTCACAGCGGAAGATCTCCAAGGGGTATTGCCAATGGAAGATGTCACCCATTTTTTTGGTGTGTTTTTGTATGTAGTGTAGTTTGTATGGATATTTCCCCCAACCCAAGAATGTTCCCATTTTTGGGATCTTTTTGTTTTCATCCCGCACATTAGGTGGCAGCAATACACATTTTTGGGTGTAGACTGCCAATAAATCTTAAAGAAGAAGTAATGGAAGCGAACATAGTTATTATTACATATGTGACGTAACACACTTTAGCTAGTGTTACACCCTAGAAAGAAAAGTTCAACAACTGGTATAAAGAATCAAGCCAACTGCTAGTCTAATAAACCGAAGAACAACTACTCAGCACAGCCTACATTTCAGCAACCACAGCAACCTCTTTTACGATCGAAAAAGGCTTTCAACGCGTATATTGCTTGAAGATCACAGACAAACAACCAGTAGGCAGTTGTAATGGTAAGCGTCGAATCATGTTGAAACGGTTTTGATTATACGTTTAAGTGATGTTTTGATCTGTGGTGTCCGCAACAATGGTGTACATTTTTAAACTTACCATAAAGTGCCCCTGGTATAATAGCGATAGTTAACATTTGTGTTGACAGGATCGGAAAGGGCGATGCCATTGTGGATTTGGAGTGTGAGGGAGAAGTCATGGTTAGCCCATCATACCCCAATAACGCACTAAAGAAGCCTAAAGTTACTCCTTATCATCAAAGGACATTAAATGTTCCGTTTATAGGCGAAATGCCTCTGGAAGCAAAACCCGCTAAATACTCAATCCTAACATGAATCGATTCTCAATTGCCTTACAGTTCTATGAACATAAATCCCTCGACTTTCCTAGCACATTAAAACCATTTCACAAACGCAAAATACACACGGTTTATTTATATGATTTTATTAAGCGTCACACCTACCAGTGCCCAGCCCACATGGGTTTACATTTTTCCTTGTACTAAAAACAAAATAACATTTGACAAATTATAATAATCATGGCAGGTACAGCTACACTACACAAAAAAATACATTGTTTAATTTTTTTTGCAGCAGTCAGTATTTTTTAGTGTCGACAGTCTTCCGTTTACACACAGGTGTTCAGAGACGCAGATAGCTAATTAGCACAGGTAGTCCACTCTGTCTTCCGTCATTGGGGGCTATTCTATGGGTGCTGAAACCAGTTGTTTCTTTTTAAAAACGAAATTGTTTTGTCGGAGCTTCAGTAGTTGTTTCTCAACTCCATCCTAAATCGTTTGAGTTTAATCATCTACTTATCGTGGGTCTTCTTAAGAGCCCCAATGCCTTCTCTAAAAGGTAACGCAAATTACGGTACGGTTTTGGAAACATAAGGAATGTATTTTTCATATCGGAAAAAGAGGGTATATTAAGACATCATGTAGGGTTTCCGCACAGCCATATCTCCATGTTGCTACGCGTGTTAACGGAAAACCGAGGCAGCCATCTAGCGTGCTCGGAACATCTGTGTGTAAGCATACAGTGCGTTCGGAAAATACTCAGACCCCTTGCCTTATTCTAAAATTGATTAAAGTTTTTATTTATCATCAATCTACACACAATACCCCATAATGACAAAGAAAAAATAGGTTTCTAGAAAACGTATAAAAAAAACTGAAATCACATTTACATAGGTATTCAGACCATTTACTCAGTACTTTGTTGAAGCATCTTTGGCAGCGATTACAGCCTCGATTCTTCCTGGGTATGACGCTACAAGCTTGGCACACCTGTATTTGGGGAGCTTCCCATTCTTCTCTGCAGATCCTCTCAATCTGTATCAGCTTGGATGGGTACTGTCGCTGCACAGCTATTTTCAGGTCACTCCCGACATGTTCGATCAGGTTCAAATCCGGGCTCTGGCTGGGCCTCTCAAGGACATTCCAAGACATGTCCCGAAGCCACTCCTGCATTCTCTTGTCTGTTTCCTTAAAGTTGTCCTCCTGATGGAAGGTGAACCTTTGCCCCAGTCCGAGGTCCTAAGCGCTCTGGAGTAGTCTTTTAATTTTTTTAATTTAATTTTTAAAACTTTAATCTGTTCATATTTGCCTTGATCCTGACTAGTCTCCCAGTCCCTGCCACTGAAAATCCCCACAGCATGATGCTGCCACTACCATGCTACACTGTAGGGATGGTGCCAGGTTTCCTCCAGATGTGACGCTTTGCATTCAGGCCAAAGAGTTCAATCTTGATTTCATCAGACCTGATAATCTTGTTTCTCATGGTCTGAGAGTCCTTTAGGTGCCTCTTGGCAAACTCCAAGTGGGCAGTCATGTGCCTTTTTTTTACTGAGGAGTGGCTTCCATCTGACCACTAACATAGATGCCTGATTGGTGCTGCAGAGATGATTGTCCTTCTGGAAAGTTCTCACATCTCCACAGAGGAAGTCTGGAACTCTGTCAGAGTGACCATCGGGTTCTTGGTCACCTCCCTGACCAAGGCCCTTCTCCCCCGATTGCTCAGTTTGGCCGGCGGCTAGCTCTAGGAAGAGTCTTGGTGATTCCAAACTTCTTCCATTTAATAATGATGGAGGCCCCTGTGGGGACTTTCAATGCTGCAGATTTCTTTTGATACCTTTCGCCAGATTTGTGCTTCAACACAATCCTGTCTCGGAGCTCTACGGACAATTCCTTTAGCCTCATGGCTTGGTTTTTTTCTCTGACATGCACTGTCAATTGTGGGACATTTATATAGACAGGTGTGTTCCTTTCCAAATCATGTCTGATCAATTGAATTTACCCCAGGTGGACTCAAACATTTCAAGCATAATCAATTGAAACCAGATGCACCTGAGCTCAATTTCGAGTCTCATAGCAAAGGGTCTGAATACTTAAGGTATTTCTGTTTATTTGTAATACATTTGCAAAACAATTATAAAAACTTTTTTCGCTTTGTCGTTAATGGGGTAGTGTGTGTAGATTGAGGAAAAAAATTAAAATAATTTAAAAATAAGGCTAACAAAAGGTGGATAATGTCAAGGGGTCTGAATACTTTCTGAATGCACTGTAACTGGGGAGGGAGTGTAGTTCATCAACTGGAGGCACACAGAGCATATGGATCTGTGCAAAACTGCTACAGTAAGTGTGTATTTTTATTTTAAATTATTTCTCGCTGTTATGCCCCTTATCTTTCATATCATCATATGTTTCGAAAACCGCTTTGCAAGCTATGATTAACGCGTTTTTCTAAACTATAAAACTTTGCGTCGGAATTGTAGTTCACACTTAGCCAACCGTGGGCAATTTTTTTTTTTTTTTTGAGAGTTAAATTATGGTGAAACTGAGTGGCCTACATATTGATACGAACAATCCAAGACCTAGCGGCCTCTTCAAGGGGTTAATTGTTGCTGGACCTGGGTTCGAGTCCTGGTCGGGGCTACCCCGCAAATTCACTACACTGGTGTCGGAAGTGGGAGGGTGCCCGTTAGGCCATCGGAGAGGCGTGCACACGAGGGACTTGGTATAGTATTGAAACGCGGCGACATTCTTTCCCAAAGGAAGAGAGTATAATGTAGTGACCAACCCAACACCTAGCAATCTCGTCAAGACCTCTTGGCATAACGGTTAAGGTGTTGGCTTGACAAACGGTTAAGGTGTTGGCTTGACAAACCGGGCTCGAGACCCGGTTTGGGCTACACCCAAATTCGCTACAATAGGTTTTCTTTAATACAAGAACCATAACCATTGACCAATCCTTCTGTGTATTTTTCTAAATCCTCTGAATTAATCCACAATGAGCCGCCTAGTGTAGAAAGAGGGCAGTGCTGTTATGTGACACAATGTATATTTCTCCCCCACACACACACACTATTTACCAGGAAAAACAACAAAAATTCACTGGGATCCTCTACACCAGCAGAATGCTCAGGACCTGTGCAGGTGATAGTGCTATCAATATTTATACTTTTTTTTAATGATATTGATGGCATCTTTAATTGCAGGAAAAGTAGAAGGCTGAAAACACATCAGGATCAAAGGAGAATCTCACTTCTTCTGAAAAACACTCTAAAACCAAAGAGGTAAGCATTTTGGTTGAATTTGTTGCTGTACTCTTTATTCATCAGTATGGAATCTCAACTCAGAATGTACTTAACTGTAAAACATGTGTCCCTTTCTTTGTTTCAGGATAACCTATCTACACAGTGATCTGTCAGCCAGCAGTGACAGTCTCTCAGACAAGACCTCAAAGGTGAGGCTGGTGTTACACAATGCAACTTGCCTCCAATTTGTTTTGCATGCAACTAGGTTGCATTTGGATCGCTTAATTTAACACCCCCAGCAAATAATAAGCAGCTTTTAATTTATTTTTTGTCTTTATCTGTCAGAACAAACTGGTTGGAGCCATGAACAAGCTGAATCCTTTTAAATCAACTCCCAAAGTAAGACGACATAGATGTTGTACTAGCCAATGAGATTACACTAATAAGATCCCTCCAGAAAAAAATAGATTTCACTTGTAGAAATTCACATGATTTCGCATGAAATTCATGTGGTTTTTCCATAGGTTGTTTTCTTTCACTATCATATGACAGTTTGAACTATGACGATAGAGTAATTACATTTATAACGATGCTTGAGACTGATAGTTTGAGCTGAATATGGTGGCAACATCTACAGCCCGAGGACAAACATACTGAACAAAATATAAATGCAACATGCAACCATTTCTATGATTTTACTGAGTTACAGTTTATATAAGGAAATTAGTCCATTTAAATAAATCAATTAGGCCCGAATCCATAGATTTCACATGACTGGGGATACAGATATGCATCTGGTGGTCACAAAAATGTGTCAACTAACTTTTTGTCCTGAATACGAAGTCTTATGTTTGGGGCAAATTGAATACAATACATTACTGAGTACCGCTCTCTGTATTTTCAAGCATAATGGTGGCTGCATCATGTTATTGGTATGCTTGTAATCGTTAAGGGCAGGGGAGTTTTTCAGGATAAACAAAGAAATGGAATGGAGCTAAGCACAGGCAAAATCCTAGAGGAAACCTGGTTGTCTGCTTTCCACCAGACACTGGGAGATACATTTACTTTTCAGCAGGATAATAACCTAAAACACAAGGCCAAATCTACAGTGGAGTTGATTACCAAGAAGACAGTAAATGTTTGAGTGGCAGAGTTAGTTTTGACATAAATCTGCTTGAAAAACTATGGCAAGACTTAAATGATTGTCTAGCAATAATCAACCAATTTAACAGAACTTGAAGAACTTTGAAAATAATAACTGGCAAATATTGTACAATCCAGGTGTGCAAGGCTCTTAGAGACTTACCCAGAAAGATTCACAGCTGTAATCACTGCCAAAGTTGGCAGCGTAGCTTAGTGGTTAGACCGTTGGACTAGTAACCAGAAGGTTGTGAGTTCAAACCCCCGAGCTGACAAGGTACAAATCTGTCGTTCTGCCCCTGAACAGGCAGTTAACCCACTGTTCCCAGGCCGTCATTGAAAATAAGAATGTGTTCTTAACTGACTTGCCTGGTTAAATAAAGGTTAAAACATTTTTTTTTAAAAGGTGACTCTAACATGTATTTACTCAGGGGTGTGAATACTTATGTAAATTATATTTCTTTTTCATTTTCAATAAATTAGCTAACATTTCTAAAAACATGTTTTCACTTTGTCATGATGCGTTTTTGTGTGTATATATAAAAAAATAAGTTTTAATCCATTTTGAATTCAGGCTGTAACACAACAAAATGTGGAGTAAGTCAAGGGTTATGAATACTTTCTGAAGGCACTGTATATAAGGAACCAGGATCAGATGTTGCCACCTGCCACCACAGAAAATCTTCCCAACCACAGACATTCCTATGTACGGCCCTGTTCATCTGTTACTGTTCCTGTTTCATTATGTAATTCAAGTCGTATTGCATGTAATTTCTGTCAGAATTACCAATGGAGCCATATAAAAAATGAATCCATTCTGCTCTTTAACTACAGTAAAAATTACAATGAATTTAACTGTTGTTGGTGGTGTTGGTGATTTTTGTGAAATGTTCGTTAGGATTATGATGGCGTGATGTTTTCAAAGTTGTGATAGTGGCGGTTTGTGTTGGTGGTTTTGAGTTCAGTGCAAGTGGTGATGCTGCAGAGATGTTAATCAATATGGCGAGCAGAATGATCCCTTTAAAATAACAATGTCTTTCCTTGTTCAGAAGGACAATGAAGATGCAAAGTTACTCGGGGACAAGGAGAGGCAGGAAGAGGAAAAGCAAAAAACAGTGAGTTTGTTACATTTATACCACACACACTTGTTCTACTATCCTAGCGGAGACCTAAAATTGATTTCCATTCTAAATCTTATTTACCCTAAACCTAACCATAATTCTAAACATAACTGAAAATAGCCTTTGATTGTGGGGGACATTGGAAATGTTCTTTGTTTTACTATCCTTGTGGGAAGGATAGAAGATCAAGACCATACACAGAATCAAAGTTGCTTCTCTCTTTCGAAAGTCCTCTCTCTTCCTTGTCTCCACCTTTTCCTAAAGTTCCCACCAGCCTTTGCTTCTCTAACTCCCACAAAGTCACAGGAACAGAACAGTGATTGACTGTGAGTGTCCTTGTCAGGTCAAAAGCAATCTGATCCAGAGGGAGAAGAAGGAGAGAACTGCAACACAGCCGGCAGTTCCTCCCAGACCCACTGAAGAGGTAGGCAAACTGCTCCTCCTTACCGTATGTCAAATGTTTTATATATCTCTACTGAGGTTGTCTGTCACCCCTCCACAGGAGCTGAAGGATACAGCCTTACATGACAGACTGAAGAAGAGGGAGACGAACGACAATCAGGTATGGTTTACACCAGTCATGTTCATTTTTGGATGTGTGTTATCTATAGTGGGGTCTGAATTTAATTTGAGGGTCAAAGATCATACTTCCAAGACTTGCTAACCTCTCACCGTTAACATGGGGAGGTTAGCATGTCTTGGGGGTATGATCTTTGATCCTCTTGTAACTATTCACGATTCATTCAGGATTATCCATAATCATTGAAGCATCCACATTAGGGCTGTCCCGGACCAAAAAATAAATACTTAGTCGCCTGAAAGTCATCTGTTCGATATGCCAATTTAACATTTTTTTTTTAGTATTTTCCCCTATATAGACACTCTGTGTTTTAATATAATCAACTATATGCATTGAGCTTGTCTAATGCTTTTTTAATGAAATAAAACACAAAAGACTCGGGAGCCAGAAATCTAGCTAGATAAGCCGAAGGAAAAACATACATTTGACCAAACCATTCTCATCCCTCTCCTGCTGGCTTTTGCAGATTCTGCCATTACTCTCCTGAAGTTGCCGGTAATAGGCTAAAAGAGGAGTCGGCAACCTTTCTCATGTGGCATGCCAATTTATCTTACTATTTCTACCTATCTGTGTGCCAGTTGTGGTTTTCATAAGCACATTTTTGTGAAACAGTTTTGTTTTTTAATAACATCTTCATATCTCAGTCATTGTCATGTGATTAATCAAAATTCTATCCAAATTTGAATAAAAATGATAACCTAAAGTGACTCCTATTGCCATTGCCAACTATGTAAAAAAATTTACCTACATAAAGACAACAAATAAAAACATTGCAGCCTGCAAGTAGAAAATATTCTGATTTAAGAAATAAATAACCTATAAATCACATTGGCTACGCATGGCCTGTCTGCAACCAACTTGAAACATTGTATTAACTTTGGTCTGGCACAATGTTTGCCTAACAAACTTGCAACATTGTATAAAATATTCTGGGCCCTCAGTTTCTGTGCCAGTGAGCTCAGGACAGACACAGCTGTAGGCTATTTACGCAAGGGATATGAAGCAGTGCTTGACTTGGGCAGGAGCTCACTAGAGCTGAGTACCGACACCTCAAATGCTCTACTGCTTGAGCTTCTGTTCCTCTTATAGAATATTATCTCAAAAGTATTGTGGAGCTCCTGTACTTATACAGTACCAGCACCAAAAATGAGAACCGGAACCTATTTGTCTAAGTCAAGCACTGATAAGTTATCAGGTAGGTCTGTTTGATGACGTTTCCACTGGATCGGAGCATGACATTTTTCCCTTTCACGCTGAGTGGTTATCGAAAGGGAGAGAGCTGGAAAGATTTTAAAAATACATTGAGGAACTATTGTCATTCTCAATGGATGTAAAAACATACTTTGTTTGCTTGCTATTTAGGTGAAGAAAACATTGGCTGTAGAGCTTCTCAAAGTAATCAGAAATACTATCAGATCCCCAAATGGGCACATTCCTATTCCTACATTTGCGAGCAGGCCAGGTAGCCTACAGGCCTACTTCTAAGGGTAGTCAAACTCCAAGCGGGCTGTCATGTGCCTTTTACTGAGGAGTGGCTTCCGTCTGGCCACTACCATAAAGGCGTGAATGGTGGAGTGCTGCAGGGATGGTTGTCCTTCTGGAAGGTTCTCCCGTCTCCACAGATGAACTCTAACTCTGTCAGTGACCATTGAGTTCTTGGCCACCTCCCTGACCAAGGCTCTTCTCCCCCAATTGCTCAGTTTGGCCAAGTAGCCAACTCTAGGTAGAGTCTCTGTGGTTCCAAACTTCTTCCATTTAAGAAAGATGGCGGAAACTGTGTTTTTGGTGACCTTCAATGCTGTAGACATTTTTTGGTACCCTTCCCCAGACAAAATCTTCTCTCTGAGCTCTACAGACAATTCCTTTGACCTCATGGCTTGGTTTTTGCTCTGACATGAACTGTCAATGGTGGGACCTTTTATTTAGACAGGTGTGTGCCTTTCCAAATCATGTCCAATCAATTGAATTTACCACAGGTGGACACCAAGTTGTAGAAACATCCCAAGTATGATCAATGGAAACAGGATGCACCTGAGCTCAATTTCGAGTCTCATAGGCAAAGGGTCTGAATACGTACAGTACCAGTTAATGGTTTTTCTTTGTGTTTACTATTTTCTATATTGTATTATATATATATATATGCCATTTAGCAGACGCTTTTATCCAAAGCGACTTACAGTCATGTGTGCATACATTCTACGTATGGGTGGTCCCGGGAATCGAACCCACTACCCTGGCGTTACAAGCGCCATGCTCTACCAACTGAGCCACAGAAGGACTGTAGAATAATAGTGAAGACATCAAAACTATGAAATAACACATATGGAATCATGTAGTAAACAAGTGTTAAACAAATCAACATATTTTATATTTGAGATTCTTCAAAGTAGCCACCCTTTGCGTTGATGACAGCTTTGCACACTCTGAGGTCAGTTAGGATCACTTTATTTTAAGAATGTGAAATGTCAGAATAATAGTTAATTTATTTAAGCTTTTATTTATTTATTCATATTCCCAGTGGGTCAGAAGTTTACATACACTCAATAAGTATTTGATAGCATTGCCTTTCAATTGTTTAACTTGGGTCAAATGTTTCGGTGTAGGCTTCCACAAGCTTCCCACAATAAGTTCCTCCTGACAGAGCTGGTGTAACTGAGTCAGGTTTGTAAGCCTCCTTGCTCGCACATGCTTTTTCAGTTCTGTGCACAAATGTTCTATAGGATTGAAGACAGGGCTTTGTGATGGCCACTCCAATGCCTTAACTTTGTTGTCCTTAAGCCGTTTTGCCACAACTTTGGAAGTATGCTTGTGGTCGTTGTCCATTTGGAAGACCCATTTGCGACCAAGCTTTAACTTCCTGACTGATGTCTTGAGATGTTGCTTCAATATATCAACATCATTTTCCTGCCTCATGATGCCATCTATTTGTGAAGTGCACCAGTCCCTACTGCAGCAAAAGGATCCCCACAACATGATGCTGCCACCCCTGTGCTTCACGGTTGGGATGGTGTTCTTTGGCTTGTAAGCCTCCCCCTTTTCCCTCCAAACATAACGATGGTCATTATGACCAAACAGTTCTATTTTTGTTTCATCAGACCAGAGGACATTTCTCAAAAAAGTACGATCTTTGTCAACATGTGCAGTTGCATACCGTAGTCTGGCTTTTTTATGGCGGATTTGAAGTAGTGGATTTTCTTTGCTGAGTGGCCTTTCAGGTTATGTCGACATAGTACCCGTTTGACTGTGGATATAGATACATCTGTACCTGTGAAGATGCTGAAAGTTACAAGGTCCTTTGCTGTTCTGGGATTGATTTGCACTTTTCGCACCAAATTATGTTCATATCTAGGAGACAGAACGCGTCTCCTTCCTGAGTGGTATGGCAGCTGTGTGTTCCCATGGTGTTTATACGTGCGTACTATTTTTTTGTACAGATGAACGTGGTACCTTCAGGTGTTTGGAAATTGCTCCCAAGGATGAACCAGAATTGTGGAGCTCTACAATTATTTCTGAGGTCTTGGCTGATTTCTTATGATTTTCCCATGATGTCAAGCAAAGAGGCACTGAGTTTGAAGGTAGGCCTTGAAATACATCCACAGGTACACCTCCAATTGACTCAAATGATGTGAATTAGCCCATCAGAAGCTTCTAAAGCCATGACCTCATTTTCTGGAATTGTCCAAGCTGTTTAAAGGCACAGTCAACTTTATGTATGTAAACTTCTGACCTACTGGAATTGATACAGTGAAATAATCTGCACAAAGTAGATGTCCTAACCGACTTACCAAAACTATTGTTTGTCAACAAGAGATGTTTGGAGTGGTTGAAAAATGAGTTTTAATGACTCCAACCTTTGTGTGTGTGTGTATATCAGCAAAAAAAGAAACCACCTCTCACTGTCAACTGTTTTATTTTCAGCAAACTTAACATGTATAAATATTTGTATGAACATAAGATTCAACAACTGAGACACAAACTGAACAAGTTCCACAGACACGTAACTAACAGATATGGAATAATGTGTCCCTGAGCAAAGGCGTGGTCAAAATCAAATTAACAGTCAGTATCTGGTGTGGTCACCAGCTGCATTAAGTACTGCAGTGTATCTCCTCCTCATGGACTACACCAGATTTGCCAGTTCTTGCCGTGAGATGTTTCCCCACTCTTCCACCAAGGCACCTGCAAGTTCCCGGACATTTCTGGGGTGAATGGCCCTAGCCTTCACCCTCCGATCTATCAGGTCCCAGACGTGCGCAATGGGATTGAGATCCGGGCTTTTCGCTGGCCATGGCAGAACACTGACATTCCTATCTTGCAGGCATTCCTATCATACACAGACATTCCTATCATACACAGAACGAGCAGTATGGCTGGTGGCATTTTTATGCTAGAGGGTCATCTCAGGATGAGCCTCTTTTAGTGTCATAAGTTTTCATAACTGTGACTTTAATTGCCTACTGTCTGTAAACTGTTAGTGTCTTAATGACTGTTCCACAGGTGCATGTTCATGTTTATGGTTCAAGCATAGGAAACAGTGCTTAAACCCTTCACAATGAAGATCTGTGAAGTTATTTGGATTTTTACGAAGTATCTTTGTAAGACCTTGTCCTGAAAAAGGGACATTTCTTTTTTTGGTGTGTGTATATGTACATACAGTGGGGCAATAGTCAGCCACCAATTGTGCAAGTTCTCCCACTTAAAACAATGAGAGGCCTGTAATTTTAATCATATGTACACTTCAACTATGAGAGACAAAATGAGAGAAAAAATCCAGAAAAATCACATTGTAGGATTTTTAATGAATTTATTTGCAAATTATGGTGGAAAATAAGTTTGCTGTGTCTGTCAGCGTATTGTCCAGAGCATGAAGGCGCTACCAGGAGACCGGCCAGTACATCAGGAGACGTGGAGGAGGCCGTAGGAGTGCAACAACCCAGCAGCATGACCGCAACCTCCGCCTTTGCAAGGAGGAGCAGGAGGCGCACTGCCAGAGCCCTGCAAAATGACCTCCAGCAGGCCACAAATGTGCATGTGTCTGCTCAAACGGTCAGAAACAGACTCCATGAGGGTAGTATGAGGGCCCGACGTCCACAGGTGGGGGTTGTGCTTACAGCCCAACACCGTGCAGGACGTTTGGCATTTGCCAGAGAACACCAAGATTGGCTAATTCGCCACTGGCGCCCTGTGCTCTACACAGATGAAAGCCGGTTCACACTGAGCACATGTGACAGAGTCTGGAGATGCCGTGGAGAACGTTCTGCTGCCTGCAACATCCTCCAGCATGACCGGTTTGGCGGTGGGTCAGTCATGGTGTGGGGTGGCATTTCTTTGGGGGGCCGCACAGCCCTCCATGTGCTCGCCAGAGGTAGCCTGACTGCCACTAGGTACCGAGACCCCTTGTGAGACCATATGCTGGTGCGGTTGGCCCTGGGTTCCTCCTAATGCAAGACAATGCTAGACCTCATGTGGCTGGAGTGTGTCAGCAGTTCCTGCAAGAGGAAGGCATTGATGCTATGGACTGGCCCGCGTGTTCCCCAGACCTGAATTTAATTGAGCACATCTGGGACATCATGTCTCGCTCCATCCACCAACGCCATGTTACACCACAGACTGTCCAGGAGTTGGCGGATGCTTTAGTCCAGGTCTGGGAGGAGATCCCTCAGGAGACCATCCGCCACCTCATCAGGAGCATGCCCAGGTGTTGTAGGGAGGTCATACAGGCACGTGGAGGCCACACACACACGACTGAGCCTCATTTTGACTTGTTTTAAGGACATTACATCAAAGTTGGATCAGCCTGTAGTGTGGTTTTCCACTTTAAATCCAGACCTCCATGGGTTGATAAATTAGATTTCCATTTGTTCATTTTTGTGTCATTTTGTTGTCAGCACATTCAACTATGTAAAGAAAATAAGAATATTTCATTAATTCAGATCTAGGATGTGTTATTTTATTGTTCCTTTTATTTTTTTGAGGTGTGTGTGTGTGTGTGTGTGTGTGTGTGTGTGTGTGTGTGTGTGTGAAAATCTTGGTCGACCAACAACCAATCGACCCGTTGACTAATTGGGGTCGTCCCTAATTCACATGAATGTATTTAGAAACATATATTATATTCTTATTTACAATACAAATGACTCTAATGACACACTACATTATATACCATTAATTTCTATTGGGCACTAAATCTGAAACCCAACTAAAATAAACTGCAAATGCATCCAAGCTTGATGTTGTCATTGCATTCTAGGACCAAATGCTAAACTTTTGACGACTTCAATTGAAGATTATTTAGGGGTGTCAATTTTGACCCCTACCCTTTTTGAGAAAAAACAAGTATTACTTGTTAACAGTCTTTCTCTGAGCAATTGTTTTAGTATAAAATATAATGGAGCATACAATATAGCTCAGTATTTGAATTGTTTATTTTATACAGTTATTACTGCTCATCTTTATCAAGGATGTCAATCATTTCTGACCCCTCTGTATATGTAGTGTACCGGTATCTCTGTTTAATTAATGCACAATTCAGATGGTGACTATATTCGTCCTTCTGACTTTCAGGCTAACCGTAATATGATGCAGAGTGAGAGGAAAGGGAAAACTGCTGAAACTCCAGTGGTTCCTCCTAGACCCACAGAAGAGGTAGGCTTGGATGATTGACTGGTCAGGATTTATAATCTAAATTATCTGTATCTCAGTTATCCTGTGTCATGGTGGCTCATATAGGAGGATTTTGTCTTATGTTTCCAGGAGATAAACAGACCAGCCAGACGTGGTCAGCAAAATACAAAAAAAGACAATCTGGTAAGCGCATGCACACACGCACACGCACGCACGCACATGCACACACACGCAAACACATGCACACACACACGCAAACACATGCACACTCCTTATCTGTAATTTATTTTCTAGGACCAATGTGTTGATGAATGCCTTAAAGAGGGTGAATCTCTCTTCCCGGTGGTAAAAGAGGAGGGAGAGGACAAGGATGAAGAAGAGGCCGTGGTTAAACTTACAGATAGCACATCAGTAAGTTTGTTTTCATCTTATATTCTACATCCCCCTAGACCTGTATCCACAAAGCTTCTCGGAGTAGGAGCGCTGATCTAGGATTAGTTTGGGCTTTTAGACCGTAATGATTATATTGACAGGTGGAGTCCTGATCCTAGATAAGCACTCATACTCTGATACGCTTTAGGAATATGGGCACAGTACTCTATCCTTGCTGTGTTCATGCAAATATCAGGGTTTCACTTCAATTCAGTTAAGGTTATTCCATGATTAAATGCTGGTGTTTTTCCAGATTTTCTCACCGTGTTTCTAACAGACACTATGAGTGCTTTTTTTATTTGAGCTTTTATTTAACTAGGCAAGTCAGTTAAGAGCATTCTTATTTTCAATGACGGCCTAGGAACAGTGGGTTTAACTGCCTTGTTCAGGGGCAGAATGACAGATTTGTACCTTGTCAGCTCAGGGATTTGAACTTGCAACCTTTCGGTTACTAGTCCAACACTCTAACCACTAGGCTACCCTAACCACTAGGTGAACCAAATTAACACTTCCCTTTACTTGCCCTTTGTGTTAATGTATTGATTTGCATTCTATTGTTCTTAGGCCAAGATGCGAGAACCCACGAGACACAATCCTTTCATGCCACGCGGTGCTGGAGGCAAGGTAACGTTCAAACCTCCTAGTTTCATGCACACACATCTGTTGATCTCCCATTGTGTAGATTGTAGTTCCCTTCCTCCAGGTGTTAACTATGGTTTACAATATGCATATTATGGTTCCGTTGTGGGATAACTGTTATAGTCCTCTCGTGTAAAAGTTGTTATATTTGATTATTGTCTGTTTCAGGGTAAAACCAAGAAGCGTGAACCCCAGCAGGGAGTTTCAGTCAGTGACTCAACAGAGGTAGCTCTGCACCCTGACACTCCTACTAACACTGTTCTGCCAAATACCCGTGCTGTTTTCTCTGAAATCTACAGTACAACCGTCACTCCTGAGGTTTTGTTTGTGTATGTGATTGCTTGACTGCCACAGCTAACAGACTGTAAAGTGGCCCAGGATTGCAAAATGGCTGTCACATGAGGTCTATTAGATGACTAGCTCTTTTTTTTCTTGGTCACTGGAAGGATTTTCCCACACGGTATTCTCTGACTCCCAACTAAGATTTACATTTTTTTTAAATCTTCTGTTCTTTTTATCTCTACATACCAAACACCCAGCCACACCACCTCACCCCTTACTTTGCATTGTGAATTAATTAGATTGCTATTTGCCTAAACCTGTTCCCCTGCTTCCTGTTTCTTTGAACCCTGGAAGATTTTAGATGCTCCACTTCTGCAAAACAGCAGAGAAAGGAACTGAAATCCAAAATCGCAACTTGAAATCTGAAACTGACCACGTATTTTCTCAGTTCTGGCCTGTGAATCTGATCTCTGATTAATTGTCTATATATCTTGGTTGCTACACTGGCAGCAAAAACATTGGTTTGCCAAGAAATGTTCTACTTTTCTTTAGTGTGTAGAATGTATACATAACAGCATGTCATTTATCACCCCTGCCCTCTCAGAACAAAGGTGGAAATAAATCATTATTCGACCAATTGGAGGTATTCCGTATTACTCCAGCGGAGCCAGAGCAGCAGGTTGGTTGGTTTCTGTAAACAATGTTAATAATATCAATCTGTGCTCTTAAATACCCACAGATTTACTTTTCACTCTTGGTTTCCTCGAACTGCCATGGAGTTGTGCATTTTATTTTAAATAGATTTTTGATTGAAAAGTTTGACTTTCTGAAGCTGATTTAGGAAAATGTGTGTCTCAGCAGAATATGGATGGCCTGATGGAGTGGTGGAGCACAGTGGAGCGTGAGTCCGAAACATGTACACATACACACAGTACTGGAGTAGGGGTATTCCTTCAACTTGATCCAAATGAAGCCCTTTCTCTTTTGCTGCAGAGTGGGAAGACATGCCTCAAGAGCATGACATGACTGAGAAAGAGGAGGCCAAGTAAGTTATTCCTTATGTTGGGTGTTACCTTATGTGTGTGCAGCTGTATAGAACAGCCATGTTATAAAGCTGGTAAATGGGTAAATCATACTATAGTAAGTAAGCATGGATAATACTAATTCATCTGAACTTGTTTTCCAGGGTGTTTGCAGTGACAGCTGAGAAGGTGCAGAAAGGTATCCGTGTGTTCAACAAGCTGTTCTCAGAGCGTGCAGAGAGCCTGTGGCAGCACGTCATTGACCTTAACAGCATTGCAGACGCCCTCGACTGTTTCAACAAGAAGACTAAGATCGCCCAAATCACTGGTGGTTCCACCAGCGCGGTAGGAGGCGTATGTACCATTGTAGGCCTCGCCCTGGCCCCCGTCACCTTCGGAACCTCTCTGATTGTCACGGCGGTGGGGCTGGGCGTGGCCACGGCGGGCGGCCTCACCACGGCTGGAGCCGGAATCTCCAACACGGTGAACAACTCCATGGACCGCAAGAAGGTGGAGGCCATCGTGACAGACTACCAGGAGAAGATAACCGACATCAACAAGTGCATGCTGTTCATCAAGCAGGGGATTGAGAGTCTGCGCAGGTTCGACCTGCTGAAGATGAAGAAGCATGCGTACAACCGCGACTTCCCGGGCCTCAACAACATCTACGAGGATGGTGCCATGGCCGGGAAGGCCATCCTCATTAATGCCAATGAGATGATGCGTGTGGTGCAGATAGCCAACGTGGCGGGCAGCACCGCTGCCAGAGCTGTCCAGATTGCCAGCATGGCCACCGGAGTGCTCACCGGCCTCTTTGTGGGCATGGACATCTACTTTGTGGCTAAGGACTCCAAGGAGCTGAAGAAGGGAGCCAAGTCAGAGTTTGCAGCCAAGATCAGGGAGGTGGCGACACAGCTGCATGATGGACTGGTGGAGCTCAATGGCATACGGGTTGAGCTGCAGTCCTCAGATCCAGGCAACACCAATGAGACCAACACCCAAAACACAGATAATACCAATTACAGCAAAAAAACACACATCTCTGATGACGATATTAACAACTATTAAACCTCTATCAACAAAAGCAATGTTGATAACAGCAATACTTCAGATAACAGCCATAAGACCAGAAAAATCCTAAACTGTATTTCCAACCCATCTCTACAACGACACATCCTGTCAGCATTAACACTACTAGTAGCAACGTTGAGGCTCTCATTCCCCAGTCTCTCTTTCATAGCACCCATGCCTGAAACATTTTTTTTAGACTGCAAAAATAGAACCAGATGATATCTCCAGTCATCACTGGCTTGGGTTAAGAACTGTTATTAAAACTTACCTCTAAAATTTAGCAAAATAGTATATTGTATGACGAGCTCATGTCCACATTTTCCCTTGTCTTGCCCCAAAGAGTTGTATTGTAGTTGTGCGCATTGTGCCTGTCTCGACAATATTATCCACAGGACTTTATGAAAAGTAAGGGTTGAAAGTTAAATCAGTTTGTTCATGGGGGCAGGAAACAGTTCACAGATGAAAATGATGGAAATATGTTTTTTTTTAAATATTACAAATACATTCTCATACACATTATGGAAGGGATAGTTGTGTCTATATTTTCTAATACAGACTAATGTAAAAAGCAAAATGTAATATTTTAAAGTTAAGGCAAATTTTTGATGGTTTCGATTTTTGATAGATACACACACACACACACACACACACACACACACACAATATTTGTACATACCTATGGTACTTATACATACAGTACCAGTCAAAGGTTTGGACACACCTACTCATTCAAGGGTTTTTCTTTATTTTTATTGAATTATATTATTGTAGAATAATAGTGAATATATCAAAACTATGAAATAACACATATGGAATCATGTAGTAACCAAAAAAGTGTTTAAATATATTTTGATTTGTTTAAGCATACAGTGCCTTCGGAAAGTATTCAGACCACTTTACTTTTTCCACATTTTGTTACATTATAGCCTTATTCTAAAATTGATTAGTTTTTCCCCTTAATCAACACACAATACCCCATAATGACAAAGCAAAAAAAGGTTTTTAGAACATTTTGCTAATTTATTAAAAATATAAAACATTGCAAGTATTCAGACCCTTTACTCAGTACTTTGTTGAAGCACCTTCAGCAGCAATTACAGCCTTGAGTCTTCTTGGGTGTGACGCTACAAGCTTGGCACACCTGTATTTGGGGAGTTGCATATCCTTTCAAGCTCTGTCAGGTTGGATGGGGAGCATGGCTGCACAGCTATTTTAGGTCTCTCCAGAGACGTTCGATCGAGTTAAAGTCCGAGCTCTGGCGGGGCCACTCAAGGACATTCAGAGACTTGTCCCGAAGCCAATCCTGCGTTATCTTGGCTGTGTGCTTAGGTTCATTGTTCTGTTGGAAGGTGAACCTTTGCCCCAGTCTAAGGTCCTGAGTGTTCTGGAACAGTGTTTCATTAAGGATCTCTCTGTACTTTGCGCCGTACATCTTTGCCTTGATCCTGACTAGTCTCCCAGTCCCTGCTGCTGAAAAACATTCCCACAGCATGATGCCACCACCATGCTTCACCGTAGGTATGGTGCCAGGTGTCTTCCAGATGTGATGCTTGGCATTCAGGCCAAAGAGTTCAATCTTGGTTTCATCAGACCAGAGAATCTTGTTTCTCATAGTCTGAGAGTCTTTAGGTGCCTTTAGGCAAACTACAAGCGGGCTGTCATGTGCCTTTTACTGAGTGGTGGCTTCCATCTGGCCACTCTTTCATAAAAGCCTGATTTGGTGGAGTGCTGCAGAGATGGTTGTCCTTCTGGAAGGTTCTCCTATCTCCACAGAGGAACTCTAGAGCACTGTCGGAGTGACCATCGGGTTCTTGGTCACCTCCCTGACCAAGGTCCTTCTCCCCCGATTGCTCCGTTTGGCAGGGCAGCCAGCTGTAGGAAGAGTCTTGGTGGTTCCATTTAAGAAAGATGGAGGCAACTGTTTAGAAAGCACTTTCGCTACACCTGCCATGAATATCGGAATATCTGCTAAGTATGTGTATGTGAACAATACAATTTGATTTCTTGGGGACCTTCAATGCTGCAGAATATTTTTGGTATCCTTCACCAGATCTGTGCCTCAACACAATCCTGTCTCGGAGCTCTACGGACAATTCCTTCGACCTCGTGGCTTGGTTTTTGCTCTGACATGCACCGTATATGGTGGGACCTTATATAGGCAGGTGTGTGCCTTTCCAAATGATGTCAAATCAATTCAATTGAACACCGGTGTACTCCAAGTTGTAGAAACATGTCAAGTATGATCAATGGAAACACCATTCACCTGAGCTTAATTTCGATTCTCATAGCAAAGGGTCTGAATACTTATGTAAACAAGGTATTTGATTTTTGTTTTTAATAAACTAGCAAAAATGTATAAACCTGTTTTCACTTTGTCATTATGGGGTATTCTGTGTAGATTTCTGAGGAATTTGTTTTATTGAATCAATTTTAGAATAAGGCTTGTAACGTAACAAAATTTGGAAAAAGTCAAGGGGTCTGAATACTTTCCGAAGCCACTGTGGGGTAGGGGTTTTGTCATCTTATTCCAAAGAAAACATTGCTTATTGCATTGCTTCATTTTTAGGTCTGTTTGGGGGAATATTAATTTATATTGAAACATTCAGGTTTTTAATTAAGTCTAACTTTTATTTTAGGATTGTTCTATTACTGAGTAGTGCCTTACTAATTTATATTAAGTCATATATAAATGAGGTCTCACTTTAGGATTATTCTATTTTCCTGTCTTAGACTGGAAAGGTCTCAGCTGCTATGCAATTCAGTCCCTGTGTCTCCCCTGTCTCCTTCACTTGTGTGTGGTACTGATGCTGGATAAGTGATCTCGCCCTCTTTCTCTTTTACTCACTGACAAACTGGAGATGCCTCTTACAAAGGGCAGGGTCAGATATTATTTTTCATTGGTCAATTTTAGTAACAATTTTTGTTTTGCAATGTAGTATTTATCTAAAGAGTATATATGAAATGTAATAAGTTGCTAATAAACTTACGTATTATACAGTTGAATCTGTTTAATTTTAAGGAACAGGGTGGCAGACATTTCCCTCGTTCTGCCTCTGCTGCTGTGTCATGCCTTAGATACTGTATTTGTTCAACACATCAAATCAAATTTTATTTGTCACATACACATGGTTAGCAGATGTTAATGCGAGTGCAGCGAAATGCTTGTGCTTCTAGTTCCGACAATGCAGTAATAACCAACAAGTAGTCTAACTAACAATTCCAAAACTACTGTCTTATTTACATTTAAGTCATTTAGCAGACGCTCTTATCCAGAGCGACTTACAAATTGGTGCATTCACCTTATGACATCCAGTCTTATACACAGTGTAAGGGGATAAAGAATATGTACATAAAGATATATGAATGAGTGATGGTACGGTGCAGCATAGGCTCTACAGTAGATGGTATCGAGTACAGTATATACATATGAGATGAGTATGTAAACAAAGTGGCATAGTTAGTGGCTAGTGATACATGTATTGCATAAGGATGCAGTAGATGATATAGAGTACAGTATATACGTATGCATATGAGATGAATAATGTAGGGTATGTAACATTATAAGGTAGCATTGTGTAAAGTGGCTAGTGATATATTTTACATTTCCCATCAATTCCCATTATTAAAGTGGCTGGAGTTGTGTCAGTGTGTTGGAAGCAGCCACTCAATGTTAGTGGTGGCTGTTTAACAGTCTGATGGCCTTGAGATAGAAGCTGTTTTTCAGTCTCTCGGTCCCAGCTTTGATGCACCTGTACTGACCTCGCCTTCTGGATGATAGCGGGGTGAACAGGCAGTAGCTCGGGTGGTTGTTGTCCTTGATGATCTTTATGGCCTTCCTGTAACATCGGGTGGTGTAGGTGTCCTGGAGGGCAGGTAGTTTGCCCCCGGTGATGCGTTGTGCAGACCTCACTACCCTCTGGAGAGCCTTACGGTTGTGGGCGGAGCAGTTGCCGTACCAGGCGATGATACAGCCCGCCAGGATGCTCTTGATTGTGCATCTGTAGAAGTTTGAGTGCTTTTGGTGACAAGCCGAATTTCTTCAGCATCCTGATGTTGAAGAGGCGCTGCTGCGCCTTCTTCACGATGCTGTCTGTGTGAGTGGACCAATTCAGTTTGTCTGTGATGTGTATGCCGAGGAACTTAACTTGCTACCCTCTCCACTACTGTTCCATCGACGTGGATAGGGGGGTGTTCCCTCTGCTGTTTCCTGAAGTCCACAATCATCTCCTTAGTTTTGTTGATGTTGAGTGTGAGGTTATTTTCCTGACACCACACTCCTAGGGCCCTCACCTCCTCCCTGTAGGCCGTCTCGTCGTTGTTGGTAATCAAGCCTACCACTGTTGTGTCGTCCGCAAACTTGATGATTGAGTTGGAGGCGTGCGTGGCCACGCAGTCGTGGGTGAACAGGGAGTACAGGAGAGGGCTCAGAACGCACCCTTGTGGGGCCCCAGTGTTGAGGATCAGCGGGGTGGAGATGTTGTTGTCTACCCTCACCACCTGGGGGCGGCCCGTCAGGAAGTCCAGTACCCAGTTGCACAGGGCGGGGTCGAGACCCAGGGTCTCGAGCTTGATGACGAGCTTGGAGGGTACTATGGTGTTGAATGCCGAGCTGTAAGTCGATGAACAGCATTCTCACATAGGTATTCCTCTTGTCCAGATGGGTTAGGGCAGTGTGCAGTGTGGTTGCGATTGCATCGTCTGTGGACCTATTTGGGTGGTAAGCAAATTGGAGTGGGTCTAGGGTGTCAGGTAGGGTGGAGGTGATATGGTCCTTGACTAGTCTCTCAAAGCACTTCATGATGACGGAAGTGAGTGCTACGGGGCAGTAGTCGTTTAGCTCAGTTACCTTAGCTTTCTTGGGAACAGGAACAATGGTGGCCCTCTTGAAGCATGTGGGAACAGCAGACTGGTATAGGGATTGATTGAATATGTCCATAAACACACCGGCCAGCTGGTCTGCGCATGCTCTGAGGGCGCGGCTGGGGATGCCGTCTGGGCCTTCAGCCTTGTGAGGGTTAACACGTTTAAATCTCTTACTCACCTCGGCTGCAGTGAAGGAGAGTCCGCATGTTTTCATTGCAGGCCGTGTCAGTGGCACTGTATTGTCCTCAAAGCGGGCCAAAAAGTTATTTAGTCTGCCTGGGAGCAAGACATCCTGGTCCGTGACTGGGCTGGTTTTCTTCTTGTAGTCCGTGATTGACTGTAGACCCTGCCACATGCCTCTTGTGTCTGAGCCGTTGAATTGAGATTCTACTTTGTCTCTGTACTGATGCTTAGCTAGTTTGATAGCCTTGCGGAGGGAATAGCTGCACTGTTTGTATTCGGTCATGTTACCAGTCACCTTGCCCTGATTAAAAGCAGTGGTTCGCGCTTTCAGTTTCACGCGAATGCTGCCATCAATCCACGGTTTCTGGTTAGGGAATGTTTTAATCGTTGCTATGGGAACGACATCTTCAACGCACGTTCTAATGAACTCGCACACCGAATCAGCGTATTCGTCAATATTGTTATCTGACGCAATACGAAACATATCCCAGTCCACGTGATGGAAGCAGTCTTGGAGTTTGGAATCAGATTGGTCGGACCAACGTTGAACAGACCTCAGCGTGGGAGCTTCTTTTTTTAGTTTCTGTCTGTAGGCAGGGATCAACAAAATGGAGTCGTGGTCAGCTTTTCCGAAAGGGGGGCGGGGCAGGGCCTTATATGCGTCGCGGAAGTTAGAGTAACAATGATCCAAGGTTTTTCCACCCCTGGTTGCGCAATCGATATGCTGATAAAATTTAGGGAGTCTTGTTTTCAGATTAGCCTTGTTAAAATCACCAGCTACAATGAATGCAGCCTCCGGATAAATGGATTCCAGTTTGCAAGGAGTCAAATAAAGTTTGTTCAGAGCCATCGATGTGTCTGCATGGGGGGGGGGATATATACGGCTGTGAGTATAATCGAAGAGAATTCTCTTGGTAGATAATGTGGTCGACATTTGATTGTGAGGAATTCTAAATCAGGTGAACAGAAGGATTTGAGTTCCTGTATGTTTCTTTCATCACACCATGTCTCGTTAGCCATAAGGCATACGCCTCCGCCCCTGTTCTTACCAGAAAGATGTTTGTTTCTGTCGGCGCGATGCGTGGAGAAACCCGCTGGCTGCACCGCCTCCGATAGCGTCTCTCCAGTGAGCCATGTTTCTGTGAAGCAAAGAACGTTACAGTCTCTGATGTCCCTCTGAAATGCTACCCTTGCTTGGATTTCATCAACCTTGTTGTCAAGAGACTGGACATTGGCGAGAAGAATGCTAGGGAGTGGTGCATGATGTGCCCGTCTCCGGAGTCTGACCAGAAGACTGCCTCGTTTCCCTCTTTTTCGAAGTTGGTTTTTTGGGTTGCTGCATGGGATCCATTCCGTTGTCCTGTTTGAAAGGCAGAACACAGGATCCGCGTCGCGAAAATCATATTCTTTGTCGTACTGATGGTGAGTTGACGCTGATCTTATATTCAGTAGTTCTTCTCGACTGTATGTAATGAAACCTAAGATGACCTGGGGTACTAATGTAAGAAATAACACGTGAAAAAACAAAAAACTGCATAGTTTCCTAGGAACGCGAAGCGAGGCGGCCATCTCTGTCGGCGCCGGAAGTTACTCAACAAGTGGCCAAGCTCATTTATCAAATTGTCCTCTATAGCAATGTTTTCTGTAGCAAGGTGGAAGGCAGTGTGTATATCTCTGTGTGTTGGACTTGAAAGGCAAAGATTGTAAAAAAGATAAGCCATTGATTTAGTGGCTGCAGGGAAAGGGGACATGTATGGTTGAAGTCGGAAGTTTACATACAGCTAAGCCAAATACATTTAAACTCCGTTTCTCACAATTCCTGACAATTAATCCTCGTAAAAATTCACCATCTTAGGTTCGTTAGGATCACCACTTTATTTTAAGAATGTTAACTGTCAGCATAATAGTAGAGAATTATGTATTTCAGCTTTTATTTCTTTCATCACATTCCCAGTGGGTCAGAAGTTTACATACTAATTGAGTGTATTTGGTAGAATTGCCTTTAAATTGTTTAACTTGGGTCAAATGTTTCAGGTACCCTTCCACAAGCTTCCCACAATAAGTTGGGTGAATTTTGGCCCATTCCTCCTGACGGAGATGGTGTAACTGAGACCTGTTTGTAGGCCTCCTTGCTCGCACACGCTTTTTCAGTTCTGCCCAAAAATGTTCTATAGGATTAAAGTCTGGGCGTTGTGATGGCCACTCCAATACCTTGACTTTGTTTTTCTTAAGCCATTTTGTCGCAACTCTGGAAGTATGCTTGGGGTCATTGTCAATTTGGAAGACCCATTTGTGACCATGCTTTAACTTTCTGACTGATGTCTTGAGATGTTGGGGCGGCAGTGTAGCCTAGTGGTTAGA
Organism: Oncorhynchus keta; assembly: GCF_023373465.1. Taxonomy (NCBI): domain Eukaryota; kingdom Metazoa; phylum Chordata; class Actinopteri; order Salmoniformes; family Salmonidae; genus Oncorhynchus; species Oncorhynchus keta. The sequence goes on along the minus strand of NC_068443.1, from coordinate 16,875,544 downwards.
GCGTTGGACTAGTAACCGGAAGGTTGCGAGTTCAAACCCCCGAGCTGACAAGGTACAAATCTGTCGTTCTGCCCTGAACAGGCAGTTAACTGTTCCCAGGCCGTCATTGAAAATAAGAATATGTTCTTAACTGACTTGCCTGGTTAAATAAAGGTAAAATTAAAATAAAAAATAAAAAATGTTGCTTCAATATATCCACATTAATTTTCCTGCCTATTTTGTGAAGTGCACCTACTGCAGCAAAAGGACCACCACAACATGATGCTGACACCCCCGTGCTTCACGGTTGGGATGGTGTTCTTCAGCTTGCAAGCCTCCCCCTTTTTCCTCCAAAACATAGGTTGGTCATTATGACCAAACAGTTCTATTTTTGTTTCATCAGACCAGAGGACATTTCTCCAAAAAGTACGATCTTTGTCCCCATGTGCGGTTGCAAACCTGTCTGGCTTTTTTATGGCGGTTTTGGAGCAGTGGCTTCTTCCTTGCTGAGCAGCCTTTCAGGTTATGTCGATATAGGACTCGTTTTACTGTGGATATAGATACTTTTGTACCTGTTTCTTCCAGCATCTTCACAAGGTCCTTTGCTGTTGTTCTGGGATTGATTTGCACTTTTCGCACCAAAGCATGTTCATCTCTAGGAGACAGAACGCGTCTCTTTCCTGAGCGGTAGGACGGCTGTGTGGTCCCATGGTAATTTATACGTGTGTACTATTGTTTGAACAGATGAACGTGGTACCTTTAGGCATTTTGAAATTGCTCCCAAAGATGAAGCAGACTTGTGGAGGTCTACCATTTTTTTTTGAGGTCTTGGCTGATTTCTTTTGGATTTTCCCATGATGTCAAGTAAAGACACACTGAGTTTGAAGGTAGGCCTTGAAATACATGCAAAGGTACACCTCCAATTGAATCAAATGATGTCAATTAGCCTATCAGAAGCTTCTAAAATCATGACAATTTTCTGGAATTTTCCAAGCTCTTTAAAGGCACAGTCAACTTAGTGTATGTAAACTTCTGACTTCAACTGTAAGTCAAAGAACACAACCACCTATCTCTTTGTTTTGATTCTACAAATCTAAGTTAAGGCCAGACCTATGTTTAACAGAACATTTGATCAGAAGCACAGTACAGTTTCTACAGCAGCATCCTCATCACGACTGACACTGACTTGGACACATCTTGACTTTCTCCACATTTTGTTGTTACGGCCTGAATTTTAAATGGATGAAATTGAGATTTTGTGTCACTGGCCTACACACACTACCCCATAATGAGTCAATAACTATTCAACCCCTTTGTTATGACAAGACTAAATACGTTTAGGAGTAAAAATGTGCAATAAGGGTTTAACATGATTTTTGTAATGACTACCCTCATCTCTGTCCCACACACATACAATTAGCTGTAAGGTCCCTCATTCGAGCAGTGAATTTCAAACACAGATTCAACTACATAGACCAGGGAGGTTTTCCAATGCCTCGCAAAGAAGGGCTCCTATAGGTATATGGGTTAAAAGAAAATTAATGCAGACATTGGATATCCCTTTGAGCATGGTGACGTTATTAATTACATTTTGGATGGTGCATCAATACACCCAGTTACTGCAAAGATACAGGTGTCCTTCCTAACTCTGTAAAAAGGGAAAACAGATATCTCTTTTACATAAGTATTCACACCCCGGCGTAAATCAGACACAGCAGTTTTCACTACATGTTTTTTGAGGATCTGTGCGAACCGTGTTAATGGTGATGACAGCTATTCTGTGGCTGTCTGTGAGGTATTTCTGTCCCTCACTCTCTGTTTCAATACCCTTTACAGGAGAGCCAGAAGTGTCAGTCAGATACACCTGGAGAGAGAGAAAAAGAGAGGGTGTGTTTAACAGGTTGAGAGCGCATGAGTGTGAGAAAGGTTTGCATGAACACAGGGCCATAACAGGGGTTTGAGTTTTAGTGAGGTCCGGAAGGGACACAGGTCATTTTTTAAAAGTTGAAGTTAGAACTTAAATGTTATTTGGAGAACAGTAAAAACAAGCAAAATGACCCCAGCCATTATCACCTTGGCTGCTGTAGGTTCATTCACCTACAGAAACAGCCTATTAGCTATACAATTGTAACGTATTTTAAAAAACGTATCACCTATTTACACACACAACCCCACATTGACAAAGTGAAAACATGTTTCAGTATTTTTTTTATTTTTTTGAAAATAAAATACAGAAACATCTTCCTTACATAAGTTTTCACACCCTTGAGTCAATACATGTTAGAATCACATTTGGCAGCAAATACAGCTGTGAGTCTTTCTGGGTACATCTCTAAGAGCTTTGCACACCTGGATTGTACAATATTTTCACATTATTTTTTAAAATTCAAGCTCTGTCAAATTGGTTGTTAATCATTGCTCGACAACCATTTAAGTCTTTCCATAGATTTTCAAGTAAATTTATGTAAAAACTGTAACTAGTCCACTCTGTAACATTCAATGTTGTCTTGATAAGAAACTCCAGTGTACACTGAGTGTACAAAACATTAGGAACACATTATTGCGTTGCACCCACTTTTGCCCTCAGAACAGCCTCAATTCGTCAGGGCATGAACGAAAGCGTTCCAAAGGGATGACGGCCCATGTTGATTCCAATGCGTCCCACAGTTGTGTCAAGTTGGCTGGATGTCCTTTGGGTGGTGAACCATTCTTGATACACATGGGAAACGGTTGAGCATGAAAAACCCAACTGCGATGCAGTTCTTGACACATCATTGTGCCTAGCACCTACTACCATACCCTGTTCAAAGGCACTTAAATATTTTGTCTTGCCCATTCACCCTGTGAATGGCATACATACACAATCCATGTCTCAAGACTTAAAAATCAATCTGTAACCGGTCTCCTCCCCTTCATCCACACTGATTGAAGTGGATTTAACAAGTGACATCAATAAGGGATCATAGCTTTCATCTAGATTCCCCTGGTCAGTCTATGTCATGGAAAGAGCGGGTTTTCTTAATGTTTTGTATGCTCAGTGGGTATGTATTCCACATCACATTTAGATTTTTTTTCAATAACGTTCTTTACATCTGTCCATGTTAAGATTTTTTGCTAAATATATCCATAAAAAATAGATTTTGAGACCTTCGCCCAAGAGAAGAGTTCTCTCTGAACGTGGAAGGAGACCCAGGTGCCAAGGTTGGGCTGGTGGTAGTTGACAAGGCTGCTACATGCTGAGTAAAAAGGGCAATCTCAGGCAGGCCAACGTGACTCACTGAAATCTTGTTACATTTTTATATTCTGCTGCTTGAACCATTTTTACACCCTTCTTCTATTTCACTTTATTCCAGATCTGCACCCCCAGATCATCACCGATCCTCCACCAAATTTCATAGTGGGTGCGAGACACTGTGGCTTGTAGGCCTCTCCAGGTCTCGTACCCACTGTCAAATTTGGTGGAGGATCTATGATGCCTGGGGGTGCTTCAGCAAGGCTGGAATCGGGCAGATAGATTTGTCTTTGTGAAGGACATATGAATCAAGCCACGTACAAGTTTGTCCTGGAGGAAAAGTTGCTTCTTTCTCCTCTGACAATGTTCCCCAACTCTGAGGATTGGTTTTTCCAACAGGACAATGCTCCATGCCACACAGCCAGGTCAATCAAGGTGTGGATGGAGGACCACCAGATCAAGACCCTGTCAGGGCCAGCCCAATCTCCAGATCTGAACACCTCTGGAATGTGATCAAGAGGAAGATGGATGGTCACAAGCCATCAAACAAGACCAAGCTGCTTTAATTTTTGCGCCAGGAGTGGCATAATGTCACCCAACATCAAGAACAAGTATTTGATACACTGCCAATTTTGCAGGTTTTCCTACTTACAAAGCATGTAGAGGTCTGTAATTTTTATCATAGGTAGTACACTTCAACTGTGAGAGATGGAATCTAAAACAAAAATCCAGAAAATCACATTGTATGATTTTTAAGTAATTAATGTGCATTTTATTGCATGACATGAGTATTTGATCACCTACCAACCAGTAAGAATTCCTGCTCTCACAGACCTATTAGTTTTTCTTTAAGAAACCCTCCTGTTCTCCACTCATTACCTGTATTAACTGCACCTGTTTGAACTCGTTACCTGTATAAAACACACCTGTCCACACACTCAATCAAACAGACTCCAACCTCTCCACAATGGCCAAGACCAGAGAGCTGTGTAGGGATATCAGGGGTAAAATTGCAGACCTGCACAGAGCTTGGATGGGCTACAGGACAATAGGCAAGCAGCTTGGTGAGAATGCAACAACTGTTGGCGCAATTATTAGAAAATGGAAGAAGTTCAAGATGACGGTCAATCACCCTCGGTCTGGGGCTCCATACAAGATCTCACCTCGTGGGGCATCAATGATCATGAGGAAGGTGAGGGTTCAGCCCAGAACTACACGGGAGGATCTGGTCAATGACCTGAAGAGAGCTGGGACCACAGTCTCAAAGAAAACCATTAGTAACACACTACGCCGTCATGGATTAAAATCCTGCAGCGCACGCAAGGTCCCCCTGCTCAAGCCAGCGCATGTCCAGGCCTGTCTGAAGTTTGCAAATGACCATCTGGATGATCCAGAGGAGGAATAGGAGAAGGTCATGTGGTCTGATGAGACAAAAATAGAGATTTTTGGTCTAAACTCCACTCGCTGTGTTTGGAGGGAGAAGAAGGATGAGTCCAACCCCAAGAACACCATTCCAATCGTGAAGCATGGAGGTGGAAACATCATTCTTTGGGGATGCTTTTCTGCAAAGGGGACAGGACAACTGCACTGTATTGAGGGGAGGATGGATGGGGCCATGTATCGTGAGATCTTGGCCAACAACCTCCTTCCCTCAGTAAGAGCATTAAAGATGGGTCGTGGCTGGGTCTTCCAGCATGACAACGACCCGAAACACACAGCCAGGGCAACTAAGGAGTGGCTCCGTAAGAAGCATCTCAAGGTCCTGGAGTGGCCTAGCCAGTCTCCAGCCCTGAACCCAATAGAACATCTTTGGAGGGAGCTGAAAGTCCGTATTGCCCAGCGACAGCCCCGAAACCTGAAGGATCTGGAGAAGGTCTGTATGGAGGAATGGGCCAAAATCCCTGCTGCAGTGTGTGCAAACCTGGTCAAGAACTACAGGAAACGTATGATCTGTAGGTTTCTGTACCAAATATTAAGTTCTGTTTTTCTGATGTGTCAAATACTTATGTCATGCAATAAAATGCTAATTAATTACTTAAAAATCATACAATGTGAGTTTCTGGATTTTTGTTTTAGATTCTGAAGTGTACCTATGATAAAAAATTACAGACCTCTACATGCTTTGTAAGTAGGAAACACTGCCGATTTTGCAGGTTATCAAATACTTGTTCTCCCCACTGTATCATTAATTTATAAGTCTGATAATGGATGTAGCAACTAAGGATTCTAGCTTTAAACTCTACTTATTTGATTCTCTGATAACTTCATGTTGATGTTCTGTGTAAACGGCCCTCTGCATGTTTCAGGAGAAAGAAGGCATCTTCAGTGGAATGTTCAAGAAGTTTTCCAAACTTGAACAGAACCATCTCAAGAAGTAGAGGTGAAGTAGCCGAATGTAAGAACAAAGGAAAAGGTGCTTTCATGAGTCCATTAAACTTGATTTTATATCAATGAACTGTAAAGCGAACCAATTCATAATTAAATGGTCACTGTGCAGGTAACATCATTTGATCGTTGTGTTGCCTGTAATTTGTTCCAAACTAGCTTCTGTTGTCATACAGGACCAGCAGTCATTACACAGTGAACACTCAGCCAGAAATGACAGTCTCTCTGAAAACAACAACATTAAGGTGATACAGAGTTGAACTATTCACCTGTTAAGTAAAAAGATGGACTTTTAAATGTATTTAACCAGGTAGGCTAGTTGAGAACAAGTTCTCATTTACAACTGCGACATGGCCAAGATAAAGCAAAGCAGTGTGACACAGACAACAACACAGAGTTGAATAACATGGAATAAACAAACCAATAACACAAACAAGTCGATGACACAGTAAAAAAAAGTCTAACAGTGTGTGCGAAAGGCATGAGGAGGTAGGCAATAAATAGGCCATAGTAGCGACGAATTACAATTTAGCAGATTAACACTGGAGTGATACATGAGCAGATGATGATGCGCAAGTAGAGATACTGGTGTGCAAAAGAACAGAAAAGTAAACAAAAACAGTATGGGGATGAGGTAGGTAGATTGGGTGGGCTATTTACAGATGGACTATGTACAGCTGCAGCGATCGGTTAGCTGCTCAGATAGCTTATGTTTAAGGTTGGTGAGGGAAATATAAGTCTCCAGCTTCAACGATGTTTCCAATTTGTTCCAGTCACTGGCAGCAGAGAACTGGAAGGAAAGGCGGCCAAATGAGGTGTTGGCTTTGGGGATGCTCAGTGAGATATACCTGTTGGAACGTGTGCTACGGGTGGGTGTAGTTATCCTGACCAGTGAGCTGAGATTAGGCGGAGCTTTACCTAGCATAGACTTATAGATGACCTGGAGCCAGTGGGTCTGGCGATGAATATGTAGCGAGGGCTAGCCGACTAGAGCATACAGGTCGCAGTGGTGGGTGGTATAAGGTGATTTGGTAACTAAATGGATGGCACTGTGATAGACTGCATCCAGTTTGCTGAGTAGAGTATTGGAAGCAATTTTGTAGATGACATTGCCGAAGTCGAGGATTGGTAGGATAGTCAGTTTTACTAGGGTAAGTTTGGCGGCGTGAGTGAAGGAGGCTTTGTTGCGAAATAGAAAGCCGATTCTAGATTTGATTTTGGATTGTAGATATTTAATATGAGTATGGAAGGAGAGTTTACAGTGTAGCCAGACACCTAGGTATTTATAGTTTTCCACATATTCTAGGTCAGAACCATCCAGGTTGGTGATGCTGGTCGGACGGGCGGGTGAGGGCAGCGAACGTTTGAAAAGCATGCATTTGGTTTTACTAGCGTTTAAGAGCAGTTGGAGGCCACGGAAGGAGTGTTGTATGGCATTGAAGCTCGACTCCAGTATTATGGATATTACCATGTAAATAGTTGACAACCTGAACCGTTCTGATGTCAATGAGGAAGACGTTCCAGTGAAATCCTAAAGCAATCCCCCAAACCTCCTCGAGTGGGCACACCTCTTCTGAAGAATGACACGTGACTCGTATTAGGTGAACAATAGGTAAGTAAAGAAATAAAAACAACAGTAAAAAGACAGTGAAAAAATAACAATAGCGAGGCTATAACAGTAGCAAGGCTACATAAAGGCACCGGTTAGTGGGGCTGATTGAAGTAGTATGTACAGTCGTGGCCAAAAGTTTTGAGAATGACACAAATATACATTTTCACAAAGTTTGCTGCTTCAGTGTCTTTAGATATTTTTGTCAGATGTTACTATGGAATACTGAAGATAATTACAAGCATTTCATAAGTGTCAAAGGATTTTATTGACAATTACATGAAGTTGATGCAAAGAGTCAATATTTGCAGTGTTGACCCTTCTTTTTCAAGACCTCTGCAATCCGCCCTGGCATAATGTCAATTAACTTCTGGGCCACATCCTGACTGATGGCAGCCCATTCTTGCATAATCAATGCTTGGAGTTTGTCAGAATTTGTGGGTTCTTGTTTGTCCACCTGCCTCTTGAGGATTGACCACAAGTTCTCAATGGGATTAAGGTCTGGGGAGTTTCCTGGCCATGGACAAGAAATATTGATGTTTTGTTCCCCAAGCCACTTAGCTATCACTTTTTCCTTATGGCAAGGTGCTCCATCATGCTGGAAAAGGCATTGTTCGTCACCAAACTGTTCCTGGATGGTTGGGAGAAGTTGCTCTCAGAGGATGTGTTGGTACCATTCTTTATTCATGGCTGTGTTCTTAGGCAAAATTGTGAGTCAGCCCATTCCCTTGGCTGAGAAGCAACCCCACACATGAATGGTCTCAGGATGCTTTACTGTTGGCATGACACAGGACTGATGGTAGTGCTCACCTTGTCTTCTCCGGACATGCTTTTTTCCAGATGCCCCAAACAACCGGAAAGGGGATTCATCAGAGAAAATGACTTTACCCCAATCCATGTACCTTTTGCAGAATATCAGTCTGTCCCTGATGTTTTTCCTGGAGAGAAGTGGCTTCTTTGCTGCCCTTCTTGACACCATGCCATCCTCCAAAAGTCTTTGCCTCACTGTGCATGCAGGTGTACTCACACCTGCCTGCTGCCATTCCTGAGCAAGCTCTGTACTGGTGGTGCCCCGATCCCGCAGTTGAATCAACTAGGAGATGGTCCCGGCACTTGCTGGACTTTCTTGGGAGCCCTGAAGTATTCTTAACAACAATTGAACCGCTCTCCTTGAAGTTCTTGATGATCCAATAAATGGTTGATTTAGGTGCAATCTTACTGGCAGCAATATCCTTGCCTGTGAAGCCCTTTTTTGTGCAAAGCAATGATGACGGCACGTGTTTCCTTGCAAGTAACCATGCTTGACAGAGGAAGAACAGTGATTCCAAGCACCACCCTCCTTTCGAAGCTTCCAGTCTGTTGTTCGAACTCAATCAGCATGACAGAGTGATCTCCAGCCTTGTCCTCGTCAACACTCACACCTGTGTTAACAGGAGAATCACTGACATGATGTCAGCTGGTCCTTTTGTGGCAGGGCTGAAATGCAGTGGAAATGTTTTTGAGGGATTCAGTTCATTTGCATGGCAAAGAGGGACTTTGCAATTAATTGCAATTCATCTTATCACTCTTCATAACATTCTGGAGTATATGCAAATTGCCATCATACAAACTGAAGCAACAGACTTTGTGAAAATTAATATTTGTGTCATTCTCAAAACTTTTGGCCACGACTGTAAATGTAGATATGTTTAAAGTGACTATGCATATATGATGAACAGAGAATAGCAGTAGCGTAAAAGAGGGGTTGGCAGGTGGTGACACAATGTAGATAGCCCGGTTAGCCAATGTGCGGGGGCACTGGTTGGTCGGGCCAATTGAGGTAGTATGTACATGAATGTATAGTTAAAGTGACTATGCATATATGATAAACAGGGAGTAGCAGCAGCGTAAAAGAGGGGTTGGGGGGGGACGGGGGTCACACAATGCAAATAGTCCGGGTAGCCATTTGATTACCTGTTCAAGAGTCTTATGGCTAGGGGGTAAAAACAGTTGAGAAGCCTTTTTGTCCTAGACTTGGCACACCGGTACCGCTTGCCATGCGGTAGTAGAGAGAACAGTCTATGACTGGGTGGCTGGGGTCTTTGACAATTTTTTGACACTGCCTGGTGTAGAGGTCCTGGATGGCAGGCGGCTTAGCCCCAGTGATGTACTGGGCCGTACACACTACTACCCTCTGTAGTGCCTTGCGTTTGGAGGCCAAGCAATTGCCATACCAGGCTGTAGAACCTTTTGAGGATCTGAGACCCATGCCAAATTTTTAAAGTTTCCTGAGGGGGAATAGGCTTTGTCGTGCCCTCTTCACGACTGTCTTGGTGTGTTTGGACCATTCTAGTTTGTTGGTGATGTGAACACCAAGGAACTTGAAGCTCTCAACCTGCTCCACTACCACCCAGTCGTTGAGAATGGGTGCGTGCTCGGCCCTCCTTTTCCTGTAGTCCACAATCATCTCCTTAGTCTTGGTTACATTGAGGGATAGGTTGTTATTCTGGCACCACCCGGCCAGGTCTCTGACCTCCTCCCTATAAGCTGTCATGTCGTTGTCGGTGATCAGGCTGTTGTGTCGTCTGCAAAATGAATGATGGTGTTGGAGTCGTGCCTGGCCATGCAGTCGTGGGTTAACAGGGAGTACAGGAGGGGACTGAGCACGCACCCCTGGGGGGCTCCGTGTTGAGGATCAGCGTGGCAGATGTGTTGCTACCTACCCTCACCACCTGGGGGCGGCCCATCAGGAAGTCCAGGATCCAGTTGCAGAGGGAGGTGTTTAGTCCCAGGGTTCTTAGCTTAGTGATGAGCTATGAGGGCACTATGGTGTGGAATGCTGAGCTGTAGTCAATGAATAGCATTCTCACACAGGTGTTCCTTTTGTCCTTGTGGGAAAGGGCAGTGTGGAGTGCAATAGAGATTGCATCATCCGTTTGGGCGGTATGCAAATTGAGTGGGTCTAGGATTACTGGGATAATGGGGTTGACGTGAGCCATTACCAGCCTTTCAAAGCACTTCATGGCTACGGACGTGAGTGCTACGGGTCTCTAGTCATTTAGGCAGGTTGCCTTCGTGTTCTTGGGCACAGGGACTATGGCGGTCTGCTTGAAACATGTTGGTATTACAGACTCAGTCAGGGACATGTTGAAAATGTCAGTGAAGACACCTGCCAGTTGGTCAGCACATGCCCGGAGCACACCTCCTGGTAATCCGTCTGGCCCCGCAGTCTTGTGAATGTTGACCTCTTTAAAGGTCTTACTCACGTCGGCTATGGAGAGCGTGATTACACAGTCGTCCTGAACAGCTGATGCTCTCATGCATGCCTCAGTGTTGCTTGCCTCGAAGCGAGCATGAAGTGATTTAGCTCGTCTGGTAGGCTCGTGTCACTGGGCAGCTTGCGACTGTGATTCCCTTTGTAGTCTGTAATAGTTTGCAAGCCCTGCCACATAAGACAAGCGTCGGAGCCGGTGTAGTACGATTCAATCTTAGCCCTGTATTGACGCTTTGCCTGTTTGATGGTTCGTCGCAGGGCATAGCAGGATTTCTTATAAACTTCTGTGTTAGAAGCCTGCACCTTGAAAGCGGCAGCTCTACCCTTTAGCTCAGTGCGAATGTTTCCTGTAATACATGGCTTCCGGTTGGGGTATGTACGTATAGTCACTGTAGGGATGATGTCCTTGATACACTTATTAATAAAGACAGTGACTGATGTGGTGTACTCCTCAATGCCATCGGAAGAATCCGGGAACATTTTCCAGTCTATGATAGCAAAACAGTCCTGTAGTTTAGCATCTGCTTCATCTGACCACTTTTTTATAGACCGAGTCACTGGTGCTTCCTGCTTTAATTTTTGCTTGTAAGCAGGAATCAGGAGGATAGAGTTGTGGTTGGATTTACCAAATGGAGGGCGGGGGATAGCTTTGTACGCATCTCTGTGTGTGGAGTACAGGTGATCTAGAATTTTCCCCCCTCTGTTTGCACATTTAACATGTTGATAAAATTAGGTAGAACTGATTTAAGTTGCCTGTATTAAAGTTTCCAGTCACTAAGAGTACCGCCTCTGGGTGAGTGGTTTCCTGTTTGCTTATTTCCTTATACAACTGACTGAGTGCGGTCTTAGTGCCCGCAATCCGTCTGTAGTGGTAAATACAGTGAGGGAAAAAAGTATTTGATCCCCTGCTGATTTTGTACGTTTGCCCACTGACAAAGAAATGATCAGTCTATAATTTTAATGGTAGGTTTATTTGAACAGTGAGAGACAGAATAACAACAAAAAAATCCAGAAAAACGCATGTCAAAAATGTTATAAATTGATTTGCATTTTAATGAGGGAAATAAGTATTTGACCCCCTCTCAATCAGAAAGATTTCTGGCTTCCAGGTGTCTTTTATACAGGTAACGAGCTGAGATTAGGAGCACACTCCACCATGGCCAAGACCAAAGAGCTCTCCAAGGATGTCAGGGGCAAGATTGTAGACCTACACAAGGCTGAAATGGGCTACAAGACCATTGCCAAGCAGCTTGGTGAGAAGGTAACAACAGTTGGTGCGATTATTCGCAAATGGAAGAAACACAAAAGATCTGTCAATCTCCCTCGGCCTGGGGCTCCATGCAAGATCTCACCTCGTGGAGTTGCAATGATCATGAGAATGGTGAGGAATCAGCCCAGAACTACACGGGAGGATTTTGTCAATGATCTCAAGGCAGCTGGGACCATAGTCGCCAAGAAAACAATTGGTCCCCCTGCTCAAGAAAGCACATGTACATGCCCGTCTGAAGTTTGCCAATGAACATCTGAATGATTCAGAGGACAACTGGGTGAAAGTGTTGTGGTCAGATGAGACCAAAATGGAGCTCCTTAACATCAACTCAACTCGTCGTGTTTGGAGGAGGAGGAATGCTGCCTATGACCCCAAGAACACCATCCCCACCTTCAAACATGGAGGTGGAAACATTATGCTTTGGGGGTGTTTTTCTGCTAAGGGGACAGGACAACTTCACCGCATCAAAGGGACGATGGACGGGGCCATGTACCGTCAAATCTTGGGTGAGAACCTCCTTCCCTCTGCCAGGGCATTGAAAATGGGCCGTGGATGGGTTTTCCAGCATGACAATGACCCAAAACACACGGGCCAAGGCAACAAAGGGGTGGCTCAAGAAGAAGCACATCTCATCTCACGTCTCTTCCGCTTGCAAATAACTGGGATGTTGGTCTTGTCGGGTGTTCGGAGAATGTCCTGTGCGCCCTGCTTGCTGAAGAAAAAATATTTGTCTAATCCGAGGTGAGTGATCGCTGTCCTGATATCCAGAAGCTCTTTTTTGCCGTAAGATACGGTTGCAGAAACATTATGTACAAATGTACATAATAGCACAATTGGTTGGGCGCCCATAAAACTGCTGCCATTTCTTCCGGCACCATTTTGTTACCAACCTACCTATAAATATGCTGACTTGAATAGCATGTACCCCATAGCAAATGTTATTATGCATTCTCACTGGCCAAATAGGTGTCTCGATCTGTTTCTCAGGACAACCAAACATTGCACAATGAACTATCAGCCAGCAACTACTAGAATGAGGCACCTTAAATTGAAGCACTGTTGTTAAGGTAACTGTTGTTCAGGAAAAGCAGTCATTACACAGTGAGCTGTCAGCCAGCAACAACAGTCAATCTGACAACAACCCTAAGGTGAGGCAGAGTAACTGCATTAGACTTTTAAAAAAACACTTGTGTCTTCTGCATGGAAAGATTCTAATAATTATGAACATGAGTATACATGTGGAGAAAGAGGGATGTTTAGTGGAATCCTCAGTAAAAGGTGAGTCTAAGATCATCTGTTAAACAAATGTGTTTGTTTGCTTTAGTTACTTACAGTAAGAGTCTGTTCATTTTATAACTGCTCTACTGTTTTGTGTTCCAGGAAAAACCTCTCTGCACATAGTGAACTCTCAGCCAGCAATCACAGTCTGTCTAACAACAACAACCTTAAGGTGGCAGAGTTACTGCAATTAGACTTCGACAAAACCACCTGGGTCAGAAAAGATTGTCATCATTATGCACATGACATAAGTATATATGTTTATACTCATTAAAATGGTTATTCAAATTACACTGTGTCGTGACGTTGTATTAGTTAATGTGACGACTGTTGTTCATCAAATGATTAAAGTTTCTAATTGCGTGATTAACTGAATCAAGCAATTATTAACTCATTAACCTGGGGCACCATGGGAAAACTAGTTTTTATTGAGTTTCTATTTCCCAAATGAACTCAAAGAATATCGATTTTACAACAGCCGCTAATTAACCAGTTGCCTCTACCAATCTCGTTCTGAACGTCGTATAGCCCGTGAATCTGCACGGACCTGGGTCTCACCAATGAGTTCGTACCACACCAATCTTAGTTGAATATTTATTTACTAAAAAGCTAAAATGATGATAAAAGATACACATAGACAAAACACATTATAGGCTATTGATTAGAACTTAGTATAACGGGCCAACATGCTATGGCGCGTGTTACCGACAATGGGGATTTCAAAAGAGAGAGAAAAAAGAAAGTATGCGAGATATACATTTGGGTGAATTTGTCAGCTATGCTATTCTAACCCTAGCCTTGCCCCCAAACTGCCGCTCTTATGGGTCAGAATATAATGATGTATTTACATGGGGATGATCTCTGAGGATTCTCTGCGTAGGCCTTCAGCTGTTCGATGATTCCGGTGCCGACAGAGATGGCCGCCTCGCTTCGCGTTCCTAGGAGACTATGCAGTTTTTTTTTTTTTTTACGTGTTATTTCTTACATTGGTACCCCAGGTCATCTTAGGTTTCATTACATACAGTCGAGAAGAACTACTGAACATAAGAGCAGCGTCAACTCACCATCAGTACGACCAAGAATATGACTTTCGCGAAGCGGATCCTGTGTTCTGCCTTTCACCCAGGACAACGGAATAGATCCCAGCCGGCGACCCAAAAAAACTACTTCGTAAAAGGGGGTAACGGAGCGGTCTTCTGGTCAGACTCCGGAGGCGGGCACATCGTGCACCACTCCCTAGCATTCTTCTCGCCAATGTCCAGTCTCTTGACAACAAGGTTGATGAAATCCGAGCAAGGGTAGCATTCCAGAGGGACATCAGAGACTGTAACGTCCTTTGCTTCACGGAAACATGGCTCACTGGAGAGACGCTATCGGAGTTGGTGCAGCCAACTGGTTTCTCCACGTATCGCGCAGACAGAAACAAACATCTTTCTGGTAAGAAGAGGGGCGGGGGCGTATGCTTCATGGTTAACGTGACGTGGTGTGATCATAACAACATACAGGTACTCAAGTCCTTCTGTTCACCTGATTTAGAATTCCTCACAATCAAATGTCGACCACATTATCTACCAAGGGAATTCTCTTCGATTATAATCACAGCCGTATATATTCCCCCCCCCCAAGCAGACACATCGATGGCTCTGAACAAACTTTATTTGACTCTTTGCAAACTGGAATCCATTTATCCGGAGGCTGCATTCATTGTAGCTGGGGATTTTAACAAGGCTAATCTGAAAACAGGACTCCCTAAATTTTATCAGCATATTGATTGCGCAACCTTGGATCACTGCTATTCTAAATTCCGCGACGCATATAAGGCCCTGCCCCGCCCTCCTTTCGGAAAAGCTGACCACGACTCCATTTTGTTGATCCCTGCCTACAGACAGAAACTAAAACAAGAAGCTCCCGCGCTGAGGTCTGTTCAACGTTGGTCCGACCAATCTGATTCCACACTCCAAGACTGCTTCCATCACGTGGACTGGGATATGTTTCGTATTGCGTCAGACAACAACATTGACGAATACGCTGATTCGGTGAGCGAGTTCATTAGAACGTGCGTTGAAGATGTCGTTCCCATTGCAAAGATTAAAACATTCCCAAACCAGAAACCGTGGATTGATGGCAGCATTCGCGTGAAACTGAAAGCCCGAACCACTGCTTTTAATCAGTGCAAGGTGACCGGAAACATGACCAAATACAAACAGTGTAACTATTCCCTCCGCAAGGCAATCAAACAAGCTAAGCGTCAGTATAGAGACAAAGTAGAATCTCAATTCAACGGCTCAGACACAAGAGGTATGTGGCAGGGTCTACAGTCAATCACGGATTACAAAAAGAAAACCAGCCCCGTCATGGACCAGGATGTCTTGCTCCCAGGCAGACTAAATCACTTTTTTGCCCGCTTTGAGGACAATACAGTGCCACTGACACGGCCCGCAACTAAAACATGCAGACTCTCCTTCACTGCAGCCGACGTGAGGAAAACGTTTAAACGTGTCAACCCTCGCAAGGCTGCAGGCCCAGACGGCATCCCCAGCCGCGCCCTCAGAGCATGCGCAGACCAGCTGGCTGGTGTGTTTACGGACATATTCAATCAATCCCTATCCCAGTCTGTTGTTCCCACATGCTTCAAGAGGGCCACCATTGTTCCTGTTCCCAAGAAATCTAAGGTAACTGAGATAAACGACTACCGCCCCGTAGCACTCACTTCCGTCATCATGAAGTGCTTTGAGAGACTAGTCAAGGACCATATCACCTCCACCCTACCTGACACCCTAGACCCACTCCAATTTGCTTACCGCCCAAATAGGTCCACAGACGATGCAATCTCAACCACACTGCACACTGCCCTAACCCATCTGGACAAGAGGAATACCTATGTGAGAATGCTGTTCATCGACTACAGCTCAGCATAAAAAATAACCTCACACTCAACATCAACAAAACAAAGGAGATGATCGTGGACTTCAGGAAACAGCAGAGGGAGCACCCCCCTATCCACATCGACGGGACAGTAGTGGAGAGGTTAGAAAGTTTTAAGTTCCTCGGCGTACACATCACGGATAAACTGAATTGGCATTTAACACCATAGTACCCTCCAAACTCGTCATCAAGCTCGAGACCCTGGGTCTTGACCCCGCCCTGTGCAACTGGGTACTGGACTTCCTGACGGGCCGCCCCCAGGTGGTGAGGGTAGGCAACACCATTTCCACCCCGCTGATCCTCAACACTGGGGCCCCACAAGGGTGCGTTCTGAGCCCTCTCCTGTACTCCCTGTTCACCCACGACTACGTAGCCACGCACGCCTCCAACTCAATCATCAAGTTTGCGGACGACACAACAGTGGTAGGCTTGATTACCAACAACGACGAGACGGCCTACAGGGAAGAGGTGAGGGCCCTCGGAGTTTGGTGTCAGGAAAATAACCTCACACTCAACGTCAACAAAACTAAGGAGATGATTGTGGACTTCAGGAAACAGCAGAGGGAACACCCCCCTATCCACATCGATGGAACAGTAGTGGAGAGGGTAGTAAGTTTTAAGTTCCTCGGCGTACACATCACAGACAAACTGAATTGGTCCACCCACACAGACAGCATCGCGAAGAAGGCGCAGCAGCGCCTCTTCAACCTCAGGAGGCTGAAGAAATTCGGCTTTTCACCAAAAGCACACAAACTTCTACAGATGCGCAATCGAGAGCATCCTGGCGGGCTGTATCACCGCCTGGTACGGCAACTGCTCCGCCCACATACCTTAAGGGAAGAATTCGGCAGTACCTGTATGGTTAGTGAGAAAGTCCATATTGCAAATGTACGGTCCCTTACTAGACGTCCGAAATCGTTTGTAAAATTCGCGGACGGCGTCGGGCCGAGCGGCAGGGCCGGACCTACCAGGAAGTCATCAAATGAACGTTGTCGGACATTCGGTTTCCGTTTTACAAAAATAATAAGATTTATGTCATTTTTCCCATGTCCCGGAAATTCCCACAAGAGGGCATAAGCAATCATATGGCTATTGCTACAAAACATCACGATTCACGACGGGGCCTTATCTCGAAAACTGAAAATATTTAGAAGCCGAAACTCGGTGAGCGTAGGGGCGGCATAATGGGCAGTTGGCCCCGAACAAGATGGCGTCTAGGCCTCAACGGTTTTTGAGTTATGGCCATTTATCTGGGATTAAAGGTCCAAAATGAAAATAGAGAAATTATTTTTCCACTTCACGTCAAAGTCAAGGAGCCTCCGGTGTCAATAAAAAAAAGAACCAGCCATTTATCTATCGTCATTTAAGAGAAATCGTACAACGACACCTTGGTGATGTTCACGGATAGGTGTTTTTTTTCAACGGTTACAGATCCAGTTGCAGGTTGTTCTTACGAATCTTTTTAAAGTGTGCTGCGGAGCTCTGCGAGATTTCTGTGATTTTCTATGATTTTCTGAAATAACACACACTCACTAAACCCTCCGTAAATAACTCAGTTCTTAACGTAAAGACTTAAAACTCGGGATTCTGTAAAGGCATACCCCAATCATGATATGAGTTTATTTATAGCTTCCTGTGCCAACCGGAAGTGCCTTTAATGGTGTCACAGTGGCAGTTTCCATGGGTTAAAAAGGTCAGATCTTTTCAAAACTTCATATGTGTGACTAGGTAACCCTCGTGAACTGTAAATCAGTCATTTCTCCCAGCAGATGTCAAAGAAAAGCTCTCACACGCACACACAGCAAGGATGGAGTGAAAAAGTGTGGTTCTTAAAGACACAGAGAGCAGGCAATGGCATAAACATAATGTCTAGGCCGTGCCGAGTTCAACGAGATATCCCGCTTGACCGTAGCTCGCTCGGTCTGAGCGCAGCGACCATTAGAAAAGTAGGCCCAAAATGAAGCCTGCCCCACAACGTCATTTGCTTTTGGGTGACAGTGAGAGAACCGTTAGGGTGAGAAGCACAATTCGACCTCAGGTATGTTCCTAAGGTCCTTCCGATCCGTGCAAGCCTAACGTTGACAGTGTGGCATTAACCCTTAATAGTTAAAAGATGGTGTTTACTTCAAAAAGTTTGCATTGATTTCTCTCCCCATAGGAATACATTGCCTTTACCCCTAAATTCAACCTGAAGTCTATATGGGTTATGAATGCCGTATGAACCTGTCTTTGGTAACAGTCCATCAGGCCAGTATGAGGTCTACCTGTGTTGATTCTAAGCTTCCTGGACCAACCGGAAGTGGTTAAAATCACCCTAAAAGTGTTTTTCCATTACCTGCCTGCAGTTTGATAGACATAGTGCATTCAACCCTGTGTAAATCAGTCAATTCTTAACGTAAGGACTTAAAACTCAGGATTCTGTAAAAGCATAGCCCAGTGAGGATATGTGTTGACTTATAGCTTCCTGTGCCAACCGGAAGTGCCTTAATTGGTGTCTCAGGGGCTGTTTCGAGGGGTTAAAAAGTCAGATCTGTCCAAAACTTCATATGTGTGATTAGGCAACCCCCATGAACTGTAAATCAGTCATTTTTCCCATAAAATTTCAAAGGAAAACTAAATCACACAGACACACAACTTGGAAGGAGGGACGTATTGGGGGTTGTAGAGACAGACAGTGCCTCCAATAGTTAGCTTTGTTCGAGCTAAAAAAGAACCGTCAGACCTAGAGTTCCGAAACTTTAGAAACCTGTTCTAGACCTCGGGTCGATAGTGCGTGGTGAGTTAGGTGGCTCTAGAAGGTTCTCGGACCGAGAAATAGCCTCGTACATTTGCAATGATTTCAATTCATTTTGACCATTACGAAAATGGCGACATTTAGAAAAGTCTCAGAGACACAAGACTAGGTGCATTGGAACCGGCTCGGCCCATAGAGACGGACCCCAACGTTTCGGTCCGATAGCTCATTCAAGGACCCCATAGCAAGGCATGGAAAAAGTGGATTTTCAGCACCAATTAGGGTTTTACTCGGGCACCGAAGGACCTATCGAGCCGAAACTCGGGATTCGGGGTCGCCTCACATAGGCCTTCACATAATGTCTGACCTGGACCCGCAGCTAGAACGTAACTATGTGTTTTACGTTTTTATTATGTTTTAAACTAAAGGCGCTGTGAATTATGGGCCTGCTCTGACATATATGATAGTTGGCTTCTAAATGAGTTGGAAAAAGTGGGTTTGGTGTCAATTGGTATCAGTTTGGTGTCAAAATGACATCTAATTGACTGATGGACACTGACTTGCTAGTTGACTTTTGTACATTAGCAATATGTTTAAACGGAGAGGGACCATCACCAAAAGTGACATTCTGAAATCAACCCTAACGAGCCATGGAGATGAACCAGAATCACTGCCCAGCTATCCCGAGTTCATCGGGCCAGTCAATTTCACATTCCTGCAGGATTTTTATAGCATGACAAATTCGTGATGGTACCTGCCCATTGAACCATATTGCAAATGCACAGTGACTTTGCAAAAGTGAGAAAACATAAACAAATGGACATGATGAAATCAACACAACGAGTGATGGAAATGTACAACTATCACTGCTCAGCCATCCTGTGTTCATCAGACCAGTCAATTTTGCATTTTTGAGCATGTCAAATTTCATATGGTAAATGCACATTGAAACATATTGCAAATGCGCGCGCACTTGCAATATGATTCTATAGTGTAAAAACATCACCTAATGGACATGATGAAATCAACACAACGAGTGATGGAAATGTACAACTATCACTGCTCGGCCATCCTGTGTCCATCAGACCAGTCAATTTTGCATTTTTGAGCATGTCAAATTTCATATGGTAAATGCACATTGAAACATATTGCAAATGCGCGCGCACTTGCAATATGATTCTATAGTGAAAAAACATCACCTAATGGACATGATGAAATCAACACAACGAGTGATGGAAATGTACAACTATCACTGCTCGGCCATCCTGTGTCCATCAGACCAGTCAATTTTGCATTTTTGAGCATGTCAAATTTCATATGGTAAATGCACATTGAAACATATTGCAAATGCGCGCGCACTTGCAATATGATTCTATAGTGTAAAAACATCACCTAATGGACATGATGAAATCAACACAACGAGTGATGGAAATGTACAACTATCACTGCCCGGCCATCCTGTGTTCCCATAGCGAGCATTAATATCAGAATGACCGGTAAATGCATTTACAACCATATTTTTATTTTTGGGTTACCAGTTGCACAACAATGCACGTGCATTTGCAATATGATTCTATAGTGAAAAAACATCACCTAATGGACATGATGAAATCAACACAACGAGTGATGGAAATGTACAACTATCACTGCTCGGCCATCCTGTGTCCATCAGACCAGTCAATTTTGCATTTTTGAGCATGTCAAATTTCATATGGTAAATGCACATTGAAACATATTGCAAATGCGCGCGCACTTGCAATATGATTCTATAGTGTAAAAACATCACCTAATGGACATGATGAAATCAACACAACGAGTGATGGAAATGTACAACTATCACTGCCCGGCCATCCTGTGTTCCCATAGCGAGCATTAATATCAGAATGACCGGTAAATGCATTTACAACCATATTTTTATTTTTGGGTTACCAGTTGCACAACAATGCACGTGCATTTGCAATATGATTCTATAGTGAAAAAACATCACCTAATGGACATGATGAAATCAACACAACGAGTGATGGAAATGTACAACTATCACTGCTCGGCCATCCTGTGTCCATCAGACCAGTCAATTTTGCATTTTTGAGCATGTCAAATTTCATATGGTAAATGCACATTGAAACATATTGCAAATGCGCGCACTTGCAATATGATTCTATAGTGTAAAAACATCACCTAATGGACATGATGAAATCAACACAACGAGTGATGGAAATGTACAACTATCACTGCCCGGCCATCCTGTGTTCCCATAGCGAGCATTAATATCAGAATGACCGGTAAATGCATTTACAACCATATTTTTATTTTTGGGTTACCAGTTGCACAACAATGCACGTGCATTTGCAATATGATTCTATAGTGAAAAACATCACCTAATGGACATGATGAAATCAACACAACGAGTGATGGAAATGTACAACTATCACTGCTCGGCCATCCTGTGTCCATCAGACCAGTCAATTTTGCATTTTTGAGCATGTCAAATTTCATATGGTAAATGCACATTGAAACATATTGCAAATGCGCGCGCACTTGCAATATGATTCTATAGTGAAAAACATCACCTAATGGACATGATGAAATCAACACAACGAGTGATGGAAATGTACAACTATCACTGCTCGGCCATCCTGTGTCCATCAGACCAGTCAATTTTGCATTTTTGAGCATGTCAAATTTCATATGGTAAATGCACATTGAAACATATTGCAAATGCGCGCGCACTTGCAATATGATTCTATAGTGTAAAAACATCACCTAATGGACATGATGAAATCAACACAACGAGTGATGGAAATGTACAACTATCACTGCCCGGCCATCCTGTGTTCCCATAGCGAGCATTAATATCAGAATGACCGGTAAATGCATTTACAACCATATTTTTATTTTTGGGTTACCAGTTGCACAACAATGCACGTGCATTTGCAATATGATTCTATAGTGAAAAAACATCACCTAATGGACATGATGAAATCAACACAACGAGTGATGGAAAGGAACAACTATCACTGCCAGGCCATCCTGTGTTCATCAGGCCAGTCAATTTCACATTCCTGCAGGATTTTTATAGCATGACAAATTCGTGATGGTACCTGCCCATTGAACCATATTGCAAATGCACAGTGACTTTGCAAAAGTGAGAAAACATAAACAAATGGACATGATGAAATCAACACAACGAGTGATGGAAATGTACAACTATCACTGCTCAGCCATCCTGTGTTCATCAGACCAGTCAATTTTGCATTTTTGAGCATGTCAAATTTCATATGGTAAATGCACATTGAAACATATTGCAAATGCGCGCGCACTTGCAATATGATTCTATAGTGTAAAAACATCACCTAATGGACATGATGAAATCAACACAACGAGTGATGGAAATGTACAACTATCACTGCTCGGCCATCCTGTGTCCATCAGACCAGTCAATTTTGCATTTTTGAGCATGTCAAATTTCATATGGTAAATGCACATTGAAACATATTGCAAATGCGCGCGCACTTGCAATATGATTCTATAGTGTAAAAACATCACCTAATGGACATGATGAAATCAACACAACGAGTGATGGAAATGTACAACTATCACTGCCCGGCCATCCTGTGTTCCCATAGCGAGCATTAATATCAGAATGACCGGTAAATGCATTTACAACCATATTTTTATTTTTGGGTTACCAGTTGCACAACAATGCACGTGCATTTGCAATATGATTCTATAGTGAAAAACATCACCTAATGGACATGATGAAATCAACACAACGAGTGATGGAAAGGAACAACTATCACTGCCAGGCCATCCTGTGTTCATCAGGCCAGTCAATTTCACATTCCTGCAGGATTTTTATAGCATGACAAATTCGTGATGGTACCTGCCCATTGAACCATATTGCAAATGCACAGTGACTTTGCAAAAGTGAGAAAACATAAACAAATGGACATGATGAAATCAACACAACGAGTGATGGAAAGGTACAACTCTCACTGCTCGGCCATCCTGTGTTCATCAGACCAGTCAATTTTGCATTTTTGAGCAAGGTCAAATTTCATATGGTAAATGCACATTGAAACATATTGCAAATGCACGTGCACTTACAATATGATTCTATAGTGAAACAACATCACCTAACGGAGATGATGAAATCAACACAACGAGTGATGGAAATGTACAACTATCACTGCTCGGCCATCCTGTGTTCATCAGACCAGTCAATTTTGCATTTTTGAGCAAGGTCAAATTTCATATGGTAAATGCACATTGAAACATATTGCAAATGCACGTGCACTTGCAATATGATTATATAGTGAAAAAACATCACAAAATGGACATGATGAAGTCAACACAACGAGTGATGGAAAGGAACAACTATCACTGCCCGGCCATCCCGAGTTCATCAGGCCAGTCAATTTTGCATTTCTGCAGGATTTTTGAGCATGTCAAATTTCTTACGTCATTTGGCCCACAAAAAAATCCTTATGCACAATTTAAAAAATATATAAAAAAATATGATAATAAAATTGGACAAAAGTATATTCATACAGTTCTTACACATGTGTAATTGACAAAAAAATTGAAAGAATTTCAAAAAACGGTCCAGAAAGCACTTTTTAAGGGTGTGTGAAGTTTTTACAAAATTTTGACATTTTTGACTTTTGACTTTTGACTTCCTATGAAATCATATTGGAATTGGACAAAACATATTCCTTATGCGCATGTAAAAAAAAAAAAAAATTATGATAATAAAATTGGACAAAAGTATATTCATACAGTTCTTACACATGTGTAATTGACAAAAAATCGAAAGAATTTCGAAAAACGGTCCAGAAAGCACTTTTTTATGGGTGTGTGAAGTTTTTTACAAAATTTTGACATTTTTGACTTTTGACTTTTGACTTCCTATGAAATCATATTGGAATTGGACAAAACATATTCCTTATGCGCATATAATTTTTTTTTTTTTAAATTATGATAATAAAATTGGACAAAAGTATATTCATACAGTTCTTACACATGTGTAATTGACAAAAAAATCGAAAGAATTTCGAAAAACGGTCCAGAAAGCACTTTTTTATGGGTGTGTGAAGTTTTTTACAAAATTTTGACATTTTTGACTTTTGACTTTTGACTTCCTATGAAATCATATTGGAATTGGACAAAACATATTCCTTATGCGCATATAAAAAAAATAAAAAAATTATGATAATAAAATTGGACAAAAGTATATTCATACAGTTCTTACACATGTGTAATTGACAAAAAAATCGAAAGAATTTCGAAAAACGGTCCAGAAAGCACTTTTTAAGGGGTGATAAGTTTTTGAAAAAAGTTCATTTTTTCAAAATTTTACTTTTGGACATTAATTTGGGTTACATCTCCAATATGAAAAACCCCGGTGGAGCGCATTTGCCCCCTGTTGAATTTTTAAAGTGTTACAACTGGCAATTACCATATGGCATTTGCAATACACTTTGGATGAATCAACGCCGAATTGGGTGGTATTGGCCAATGTGTATATGGTTTGTCCGATGCCAATGACATGCCATTCATTTTTGTCCAATACAGGGGGGTATTCCCTTACAATCGTAAGGCTCTCCAGAGGGTAGTGAGGTCTGCACAACGCATCACCGGGGGCAAACTACCTGCCCTTCAGGACACCTACACCACCCGATGTCACAGGAAGGCCATAAAGATCATCAAGGACAACAACCACCCGAGCCACTGCCTGTTCACCCCGCTATCATCCAGAAGGCGAGGTCAGTACAGGTGCATCAAAGCTGGGACCGAGAGACTGAAAAACAGCTTCTATCTCAAGGCCATCAGACTGTTAAACAGCCACCACTAACATTGAGTGGCTGCTGCCAACACACTGACTCAACTCCAGCCACTTTAATAATGGGAATAGATGGGAAATGATGTAAAATATATCACTAGCCACTTTAAACAATGCTACCTAATATAATGTTTACATACCCTACATTATTCATCTCATATGTTTATGTATATACTGTACTCTATATCATCTACTGCATCTTTATGTAATACATGTATCACTAGCCACTTAAACTATGCCACTTTGTTTACATACTCATCTCATATGTATATACTGCACTCAATACCATCTACTGTATCTTGCCTATGCCGCTCTGTACCATCACTCATTCATATATCTTTATGTACATATTCTTTATCCCCTTACACTTGTCTATAAGGTAGTCGTTTTGGAATTGTTAGCTAGATTACTTGTTGGTTATTACTGCATTGTCGGAACTAGAAGCACAAGCATTTCGCTACACTTGCATTAACATCTGCTAACCATGTGTATGTGACAAATAAAATTTGATTTGATTTGACGCACTACTCCTGCGCACCTCTCTGAGCGTCCTCCCGATGTCAGTGTCCTTTTTGCTTAGGAGTCTGTTCCCTCACCCTTTGCTCGGGAAGGGATCTTCTGAGGACAGACAGCTCTGTTGCTCAGAGCTTACAGAATAGAAATGAAGCCCTTTAGATACCACAATTCGATGGGAGATGGAGGCTAGGTGGTTCGACTTGAATTCACCAGCTTAGACACAGCTACTCATCCGTAGCTTGGGTAGAAAATGATTTCTTTGTCTTCAAACTTGCGTTGCGTTCTGGGTTCGTTGACCTTTTTAGACCTTGCTGCAGCTTGGGTCACGTAGTCTTGTCTGTCAATTCTATACTCACAGGTTTTATACCCTTGGGTCAGAAGTGGGCGTAACCGCCTTTAGGGAAATTCTCTGGGCGTACCAAGTTAATGAGGCATGGTCTAGATTTGATTCAAATCCAATTTTAGACAACTAACTTAACATTTCATCTTCCCCAAAACATTCTCTTTGATATGGATATTTCCCATACAACGTACAATGTATAAACATCAAACATATACTAGGAAAACTCTTCACATTACAATGTTTTCGTAATAACGTCATCTATTAACCTTTAATAACAAAACAAAAATGACATACATTTTCATATTCCATCTATCGTCATGACCACCATTGTGGCTGACGGAAACCATTGTTCCAAAGTCCCTTTATTTCATGTTTAATGTTCTGAGGCTGGTTCTCCATAGTAACAGGACAAAGGAATTTGTCTGTGGCCTGAGATTTTCTCCAGACCCCCTAGATCTCTCCTCCTCTGTTGGGATTGAGAGATAATCTGTAGGGTTGTGGTCTCCTGTAACCTGACCTGGTCAGGACAACTGTATTCTCCTAAAAGGAAAAAAGGTTATATTCTGTGGAATCCTCAAAAAGGGTGACAGGGTGACAGGTAAGGTGGAGGTGATATGATCCTTGACTACTCTCAAAGCACTTCATGATGACATGCCGGGGCGGAAGTAATTTAATTCCGTTATCTTTGCCTTCTTGGGTACAGGAACAATGGTGGCCATTTTGAAGCATGTGGGGACAGCAGACTGGGATAGGAAACTATGTGGGAGTGGAACTTTCAAAAGTACACAGAGTACAGCCAAGAAGGCTCTGAAGCACTACATTAAGCATGTGATAAAAGAGGGGTGGGGGCAGGCTGGGAAGGCCCTGATGATCAACACAGACAAGTTCATCAGCACCGTGCAGGCTCTGGTTGTGGCCAGAGGGCCCGCCAAAGCTGCCCAGGCCGTCAGCGTCACTGCGCTCGTCATGTCCACCCGCGCCAAGTTTGCCACCAAGATCCAAGAGCTGTGCAAGGACCTGCAGGATGGGTTATTGGAGCGGAACAACGTGAAAACCCAGCTGCAGAAGACCAGGGATGGAATCAAGCTGGAGGAGGAGGATGTGAAGATGGATGATGGCCGGGAGTCAGACCCAGTTAGACTAGCTCAGCTTGACCAAAAGTTGGACAAGAAGGTCCAGGGGGAAAATAAAAAGGGAATAAGACCAATAAGGGGGTAGATAAGAGTTAGGAAGAAAAGGAAAGTAAAAAGGAGAACAATAGTAATAAAGAAGGGTTATTACTTTGGATTATTTCTCTATTTTCTTTCTCTGCATTGTTGGGAAGGGCCCATAAGTAAGCATTTCACTGTTAGTCAGCACCTGTTGTTTACGAAGCATGTGATAAATACAATTTGATTTGAGAAGACGGGGACTAAAAATGAAATAATGAAGTTGAAGAAGTTGTGAGCCTGTTGGAGTTGGAGAAAGAGGGGACGTGAGAGTGGAGACACTAATGTAAAAGGCAAGAATAATGGTAGCGACGATTAAAGAGAAGGGTCTGTCTGAGAAAGGAACAGAGAGTAGAAACAGCAAAGAAAAATGCACAGCAAGAAGAAAGTGTAGGCTATATAGAAATAATGATGCTCAAATTGAAAATCCTTTAACAAAATAATGAGCATTTCATTGAGGCTAACTGAAGTGTAGATTACATCTCACATTCCAGTGTTTGAACTTATAAACAAGGCTGCATGTGATTTCTCTTAATGCGACTCTGTACTGCCAATGGCAATGTCTGCTTGAGGTATAAAGCCGGGTGTCACGGCTGATTTCTTTCTCTTCGTCTGAAGAGGAGTAAGGATCGGACCAAGATGCGGCGTGGTACGTGTTCATGACGATTTTAATAAGACAAGCACTGAACACTAATGAAATACAAAAAAAATTACGAATACGTGCAAATACCAAACCGAAACAGTACCGTGTGGTGAAATAAACACAGACACGGAAAGAATCACCCACAAAATACCCAAAGAATATGGCTACCTAAATATGGTTCTGTTACAGGAATTATATTCCTCTATGTTCTAATACCCAATTAAAATTAAACACTCTGTCAATTCCTAAGAATTTGTAAGACTCTTATTTGCATAAAATGGACAGAGACCAGTCTCAAAAAATCAACCAGCTGTGTTTATTCTCGAGAGTACTGAACATGATACAGTTTACCACAGATTATAAACAGAATATGACATCATTAGTTTTCTTAACACCCTGTCTCATCAACCAGCAGTACAATGGCTGTATAGTTCTCAAGTCTTCCCACATCGTCTCTCCCTACTAAGATAATTTACGACGCAAGCCAAGGTCTGCCTGTGTAGATAAGCATTCTAGCCAGTTTGGCTATAAATTCATTAATTTCTACCAAGGAACAGACAGTCATTGTTCTACTTCTTGATTATATTTACACACATTATATTCAGTACTAGGGTTAAAAGAAAATTCATACATCGATACAGTAACATAATAGTATTCTGATTAGTCAGTCCTGATTGAAATGTATACATAATTAGTCATTATTGATTAAAAAAATCCCTTAACAGGTTCCCAATCAGAGACAACGATAGACAGCTGCCTCTAATTGAGAACCAATCTAGGCAACCATAGACATACAATTTACCTAGAAAGAACACAGCCCCATAAACTTACAAAACCCCTAGACAAGCCAAAACACATAAATCCTCCATGTCACACCCTGACCTAACCAAAATAATAAAGAAAACAAAGATAACTAAGGCCAGGGCGTGACACCGGGAGCTGCTTGTGGATTTGACAGCTCTAAAGCAGATCCACCTCAGATACCATAAAACATCAGTTATACAGATTTTGGTTAAAGTGGATCTGACTGAATCAGGCCCTAAGAAACAAGAGGTGGTAGTGAGGAATACTTCTGAAAAAAGATAGAGACAGGGAAAGCAAGCAGGCATGGCAGCAAAAGTGACAAAGAGCAAAACCAGAGGAGTGAGAGGGATAAAGGTAGCAGTAGAGACGAAATACCAGAGATTGCTCTGGGATAAGACACAGTAAAGACCTGAAGCGAGGGAGCAAAACAAAAAAAACAGGTTAAAAGGAGTAAGACTGAAAAGGGGGAGATAGAGAGAGGGGTTAAGAACTGGAGAGCAGAGACAGATAGGGGATTTATATCTGAGCAAATTATGAGAGACAAGAATTGTACTTTTGAATTCCGTAAAGTGAAACCAAGATGGCGTAGCAGTGAAGACGTGTTTGTTTGTCCTCTCGTGTACTTTTGTATTTTTTCGTATATATATTTCAATTTATTTTAATTCTCTTATCGATTTTTAATTAGATTATACCTTCCGGTAACCTGCCTCACCCAATGTGATACGGAATCGCTATTTCTTTTCAATTTTAGAACACATTCAAGAACCTCCAGAAGCTAACCAGCTAATCAGCTACAAGTTATTTAGCCATTGTTAGCCACTGCTAGCGGCTTTTACCTTCTGCACAGATACCAGCCCTGTTTTTAGCCTGGATAATACTTGCTAGTCTACCAGTATCAGACTGTCTCTCCACAACAACGTCGGATTCCTGCCATAATCCCTGGACCACTACTTCTGATCTTCACAGCTAGCTTGCAGCTAGCTAGCTCACCGTGGCACCTAGTACCGAAGCTATCCCTGAGGCCCACCTCCCGGCCTACTCAGCTGTTCACCCGAACCCCACTCATACACGGCAAGAGCCCAATACTCCACCGGATCCTTGCTGTAAACTCTGGACCTTGGCAACGGATCACCATTGCTACCGATTGGCTATAGTGGCTAACGCCACTGCCACGAAGCTAGCACCAGTTAGCCGTGAGCCAGGCGCATCTCCCGGCTAGCAAACTAAATTCTACAATACCTCTTTCGCCATCTTGCTTGGATTCTCTGTCGACACGGCGCCCCGCCGCACCACCACGACTGGTCTGCCAACAAATGCTCCATCCGCTGTTCCTTCAACCGGCCTCCGTCGGAGCAGACGCTCCTGCGAGCCACGGGCTACTAACTTTAAATGCCGTATCGCCCGCGTGCTAGCGTAGTGGCGGCTTCCCTGTTACATCTACTGCTCCCCCTGGACACTATGATACTTGGCTACATAGCTGATGCCTGTCCATTAATCACGGTACTCCATTCTGTTTATTTATTTTTTATCTGTCGGCCCCAGCCGCGAACTCAGGCTCTGTGTGTAGTTAATCCGACCCTCTCTGCCTAGTCATCGCCATTTTACCTGCTGTTGTTGTGTTAGCTGATTAGCTGTTGTTGTCTCACCTGTTGTTTTAGCTAGCTCTCCCAATCAACACATGCGATTACTTTATGCCTCGCTGAATGTCTCTCTCAAATGTCAATATGCCTTGTATACTGTTGTTCAGGTTAGTTATCATTGTTTTAGTTTACAATGGAGCCCCTAGTTCCACTCTTCATACCTCTGATACCTCCTTTGTCCCACCTCCCACACATGCGGTGACCTCATCCATTACCACCAGCATGTCCAGAGATACAACATCTCTTATCATCACCCAGTGCCTGGGCTTACCTACGCTGTACCTGCACCCCACCATACCCCTGTCTGCGCATTATGCCCTGAATATATTCTACCACGCCCAGAAATCTGCTCCTTTTATTCTTTGTCCCCAACGCTCTAGGCGACCAGTTTTGATAGGCTTTAGCCGGACCCTCATCCTACTCCTCCTCTGTTCCGCGGGTGATGTGGAGGTAAACACAGGCCCTGCATGTCCCCAGGCACCCTCATTTGTTGACTTCTGTGATTGAAAAAGCCTTGGTTTCATGCATGTCAACATCAGAAGCCTCCTCCCTAAGTTTGTTTTACTCACGGCTTTAGCACACTCTGCCAACCCTGATGTCCTTGCCGTGTCTGAATCCTGGCTTAGGAAGGCCACCAAAAATGTGGAGATTTCCATACCCAACTATAACATTTTCTGTCAAGGTAGAACTGCCAAAGGGGGAGGAGTTGCAGTCTACTGCAGAGATAGCCTGCAAACTAATGTCATACTTTCCATACCCAAAAAGTTAGAACTTCTAATTAAAAAAATGAATCTCTCCAGAAATAAGTCTCTCACTGTTGCCGCCTGCTACCGACCCCCCTCAGCTCCCAGCTGTGCCCTGGACACCATTTGTGAATTGATCGCCCCCCATCTAGCTTCAGAGTTTGTTCTGTTAGGTGACCTAAACTGGATATGCTTAACACCCTGGCAGTCCTAAAATCTAAGCTCGATGCCCTCAATCTCATACAAATCATCAAGGAACCCACCAGGTACAACCCTAAATCTGTAAACAAGGGCACCCTCATAGACATTATCCTGACCAACTGGCCCTCCAAATACACCTCCGCTGTCTTCAATCAGGATCTCAGCGATCACTGCCTCATTGCCTGTATCCGCTACGGGTCCCCGGTCAAACGACCACCCCTCATCACTGTCAAACACTCCCTAAAACACTTCTGCGAGCAGGCCTTTCTAATCAACCTGGCCCGGGTATACTGGAGGGATATTGACCTCATCCCGTCAGTTGAGGATGCCTGGTCATTCTTTAAAAATAACTTCCTCACCTTCTTAGATAAGCATGCTCTGTTCAAAAAATGCAGAACTAAGAACAGATATAGCCCTTGGTTCACTCCAGACCTGACTGCCCTCGACCAGCACAAAAACATCCTGTGGCGGACTGCAATAGCATTGAATAGTCCCCGCAATATGCAACTGTTTAGGGAAGTCAGGAACCAATACACGCAGTCAGTCAGGAAAGCAAAGGCCAGATTTTTCAAGCAGAAATTTGCATCCTGTATCCTGTCATAAAACATCCTACAATGTGATTTTCTGGATTTTTTTTCTTCTCATTTTGTCTCTCATAGTTGAAGTGTACCTATGATGAAAATTACAGGCCTCTCTCATCTGGGAGAAGTGGGAGAACTTGCACAATTGGTGGCTGACTAAATACTTTTTTGCCCCACTGTATATCCATCCTGCCCTGCCTATCTAAGGTCTTCGAAAGCCAAGTCAACAAACAGATCACTGACCATCTCAAATCCCACCGTACCTTCTCACGCTCAAGGTACTAAACTATATCATAACTGCCAGCGATAAAAGACAGTACTGTGCAGCTGTCTTCATCAACCTGGCCAAGGCTTTCGACTCTGTCAATCACCATATTCTTATCGGCAGACTCAGTAGCCTCGGTTTTTCTAATGACTGCCTTGCCTGGTTCACCAGACAGAGGTCAGTGTGTCAAATCAGAGGGCATGTTGTCCGGTCCTCTGGCAGTCTCTATGGGGGTGCCACAGGGTTCAATTCTCGGGCCGACTCTTTTCTCTGTATATATCAATGATGTTGCTCTTGCTGCGGGCGATTCCCTGATCCACCTTTACGCAGACGACACCATTCTGTATACTTCTGACCCTTCCTTGGACACTGTGCTATCTAACCTCCAAACGAGCTTCAATGCTATACAACACTCCTTCCGTGGCCTCCAACTGCTCTTAAACACTAGTAAAACCAAATGCATGCTTTTCAAAAGTTCGCTGCCTGCAACCGCACGCCCGACTAGCATCAGCACATTGGATGGTTCCGACCTAGAATATGTGGACATCTTTAAGTACCTAGGTGTCTGGCTAGACTGTAAACTCTCCTTCCAGACTCATATCAAACATCTCCAATCTAAAATCAAATCTAGAGTCGGCTTTCTATTTCGCAACAATGCCTCCTTCACTCACGCCGCCAAACTTACCCTAGTAAAACTGACTATCCTACCGATCCTCGACTTCGGCGATGTCATCTACAAAATAGCTTCCAATACTCTACTCAGCAAACTGGATGCAGTTTATCACAGTGCCATCCGTTTTGTTACTAAAGCACGTAGATGATGTATGCTCTAGTCGGCTAGCCCTCGCTACATATTCGTCGCCAGACCCAGTGGCTCCAGGTCATCTACAAGTCTATGCTAGGTAAAGCTCCGCCTTATCTCAGTTCACTGGTCACGATGGCAACACCCTCCCATAGCACACGCTCCAGCAGGTGTATCTCACTGATCATCCCTAAAGCCAACACCTCATTTGGCTGCCTTTCCTTACAGTTCTCTGCTGCCTGTGACTGGAACGAATTGCAAAAATCGCTAAAGTTGGAGACTTTTATCTCCCTCACCAACTTTAAACATCTGCTATCTGAGCAGCTAACCGATTGCTGCAGCTGTATATAGTCCATCAGTAAATAGCCCACCCAATTCACCTACCCCATCCCCATACTGTTTTTATTTATTTACTTTTCTGCTCTTTTGCACACCAGTATCTCTACCTGCACATGACCATCTGATCATTTATCACTCCAGTGTTAATCTGCTAAATTGTAATTATTCGCCTACCTCCTCATGCCTTTTACACACAATGTATATAGACGCTTTCTTTTTTCTACAGTGTTATTGATTTGTTTATTGTTTACTCCATGTGTAACTCTGTGTTGTTGTCTGTTCACACTGCTATGCTTTATCTTAGCCAGGTCGCAGTTGTAAATGAGAACTTGTTCTCAACTAGCCTACCTGGTTAAATAAAGGTGAAGTAAAAAACTAAATACAAAAAGTCAGCGTGGAATAGGTGAAACAATTATTGTTATCTATCAACAATGACAAACCACCGGGGTCTGACCACCTGGATGGAAAATTACTGAGGATATTAGCGGACGATATTGCCCAATCTTTAATTTAAGCCTACTAGAAAAGTGCGTGCCCCCAGGCCTGGAGGGAATTCCAGTCATTCCACTACCCAAGAATAGTAAAGCCCCCTTTACTGGCTCATATAGCCGACCAATCAGCCTGTTACCAACCCTTACTAAACTTCTGGAAAAATTGTGTTTGACCAGATACAATGCTATTTCACAGTAAACAAATTGACAACATACTTTCAGCATGTATATAGGGAAGGACACTCAACAAGCACAGCACTTCCATGACCTCCATACCAGTCAGAGGAAGGCCCCCCAAAAAATTGTCAAAGACTCCAGCCACCCAAGTCATAGACTGTTCGCTCTGCTACCGCCCGGCAAGCGGTACCGGAGCGCCAAGTCTATGTCCAAGAGGCTTCTAAACAGCTTCTACCCACATGCCATAAGACTCCTGAGCACCTAATCCAATGGCTAGCCAGACAATTTGCATTGCCCCCCCCCCCTTTTACACCGATGCTACTCTCTGTTGTTATCATCTATGCATAGTCACTTTAATAACTCTACCTACATGTACATATTACCTCAACTAACCGGCCCCTGCACATTGACTCTGTACCAGTACCCCCATGTATATAGTCTCACTATGGTTATTTTACTGCTGCTCTATAATTACTTGTTACATTTATTTATTATTTCTATCCATATTTTTATTCATTGCATTGTTGGTTAGGGGCTCGTAAGTAAGCATTTCACTGTAAGGTCTACACCTGTATTCGGTGCATGTGACAAATAATGTGCATTGCACAAATGACTGATGATTGGCTAAGATAAAATGATTGTGAGGGCTATCTTGTTAAACTTCAGTGCAGCTTTTGACATTATTGATCATAGTCTGCTGCTAGAAAAACTGATGTGTTATGGCTTTACATCCCCTGCTATAATGTGGATAAAGAGTTACTTGTTTAATGGAAGCCTCTCAAACATAATTCAGGTAGAAGCAGGAATTCCCCAGGGTAGCTGTTTAGGCCCCTTGCTTTTTTCAATCTTTACTAAACTACATGCCACTGGCTTTGAGTAAGGCCAGTGTGACTATGTATGCGGATGACTCAACACTATACATGTCAGCTGCTACAGCGACTGAAATGACTGCAACACTTAACAAAGAGCTGCAGTTAGTTTCGGAATGGGTAGCAAGGAATAACTTAGTCCTAAATATTTCCAAAATGAAAAGCATTATATTTGGGACAAATCATTCACTAAACCCTAAACCTCAACTACATCTCATAATGAATAATGTGGAAATTGAGCAAGTTCAGGTGACTAAACTGCTTAGAGTTACCATGGATTGTAAACTGTCATGGTCAAAACATTGTTATACAACAGTAGCTAAGATGGGGAGAAGTCGGTCCACAATAAAGCTTTGCTCTGCATTCGTCACAACACTATCAACAAGGCAGGTCCTACAGTCCCTGGTTTTGTCACACCTGGACTACTGTTCCATGTATACCCCACAAGACATGCCACCAGAGGTCTCTTCACAGTCCCCAAGTCCAGAACAGACTATGGGAGGCGAGCCATGACTACATGGAACTTTATTCCACATCAGGTAGCTGATGCAAGCAATAGAATCAGATTTAAAAAGCAGGTAAAAAATACACCTTATGGAACAGCGGGGACAAAGGGACAGGAGACTGGGTGATGCTGAAAGGGACAAGAGACTTGGTGATGCTGAAAGGGACAGGAGACTGGGTGATGCTGAAAGGGAGAGGAGACTGGGTGATGCAAGGGACAGGGGAGAGGGCGAAAGGGACAGGGGAGAGGGCGATGCTGAGCAAAAGCCTCTCGGCCAAGGCTCTCGTCTGCATTATTAACTACTGAAAATGTGATTAAGTATTCTAAAATGGATTGACATGGTGTTTGGTTTTTAGATGATTTATTTGGGGGACAAATCAAAAGCCAGTCATTGTGTTGTTAATATTTGCTCCTTCTTTGAAACTGGAGCAATGGAACTTCAAATGGTGCCTTTTATACACATTTGTCATTAAACTTTTTTAAAGTGATTTTTTAAACAAGGTCATTGTAGAGATTGTTGTATTAAAATATATCTCTGTCTGAAAACTGGTAGTGGATTCACACGGACTCAAATCACTTTAAAGAACAATGCTTGCTGCTCATGTGAATATCCTCAAGGTTTTCTTTCTCTGTTTAAATGTTTGCCATGACCACTTTTCCAATGTCAGAGATCAGTGTGTCGCAAACTCAGGTGTTTTTTGCACAATTTGAATGCTGGCCTCAAATAAATGTTGGTGTGTTTATAGAAATGTTTTTGCCACTGAACTCCTAAATTTCTTCTTTATTTAATGGTTACTGATACATGGGTCACATTCACATGTGGGCAGCATGTAGCCTAGAGGTTAAGAGTATTGGCCTGGCAATCAAAAGGTCTCTGATTCGAATCCCTGAGCAGACTAGGTGGAAAATCTGTCGATGTGCCCTTGAGCAAAGCACTTAACCCTAATTGCTCCTGTAGTCACTCTGGATAAGAGTGTCTGCTAAATTACTAAAATGTAAATTCCATAAACATAGGTTTATGTTTTTTGAGGTGTTGGTTTCTGAAAAAAAATAGAGCTAACTTCTAACATAATTTGTTTTTGCCACACTGAAATTATCTAAAAATGCTCGCTGTACTTTAGTATACGGCTTAAAACTAAAGCAGATACAGCCATGCTCTTACCACTTGAGGGCGACAGAGTTGTAGTACTAGAGGTCTCTTTTTCAGATGAGCCCTGTATAACACAACAAAGATCAAAATACAAGAAACACATTAAAATGTCACATCCATATACACATGAATATACTTAATATACACAACAGTACACAAAAACAAAACAAAATAATAAAATAATTTTAAAAAACTACTTCAGTAAAATGGTGCCCTGTGCAACAAAATGCATAGATATCTATGTTTATAAACACAAGGTCGATACAGTTATCGTTATTTGTGGCACAGATCGTAAATATTATTTTGAGTTAATTCTTTGAGGAATTATTTTTTTGTGAAAACTTGAGTTGGACCAGCCCCCAAGAGTATACACTGGAGTTGCTTACCAAGACAACATTGAATGTTCCTGAGTGGCCTAGTTACAGTTTTGACTTCAATCGACTTGAAATAACTTGGAAGAATTTTCAAAAGAATAGTGGGTAAATATTGTACAATCCAGGTATGAAAAGCTCTTAGAGATTTACACAAAAACCCTCTGCTGTAATTGTTGCCAAAGGTGATGGTAACATGTATTCACTCAGGGGGTTGAATATTTATCTAATCAAGATATATGTGTTTTATTTTTCATTACGAAAAGAATTAAAACATAGAATACTTCTTCCACTTTGACATTACAGAGTATTGTGTGTGGATTGTTGACAAAAAAAATACAATTTTAATCCCACTTTGGAACATAACAAAATTAGTAAAAAGTCAAGGGGTGTGAATACTTTCTGAAGGCATTATATGTTTGTTGACTGATATACAAGCACTGGATTATGAGCTGTCTTGTTTGCAGGGTCGATTCCAGACATATGCAACATCAGCGGTCGCTTAGGGCCACCAGCCCATATGGATGAAAATAACCTCAAATTAAAGCAGACAGTCTGCACTTTAACCTCATCACTGTATCATTTAAAATCCAAAGCGCTGGAGTAAAGAGCCAAATTAATAATAATAATATAATAATATATGCCATTTAGCTGACGCTTTTATCCAAAGCGACTTACAGTCATGTGTGCATACATTCTACGTATGGGTGGTCCCGGGAATCGAACCCACTACCCTGGCGTTACAAGCGCCATGCTCTACCAACTGAGCCACAGAAGGACCAATGTGTCATTATACCATTACTTTTGGAGTTCACTGTATGCCTCAATGCGATCATATTTGTGGGTTGTTGGGGGTGTGGCTTTCAGTTAGTTATTTTTTGGCCATCCATCCCATGAGAGGGAATATTATTCCAGTTAATCTGTATGTCATTCCAGTGTACTGCCTGCTATTAATTCTATCTGATGGTGTTTACATGTTTAGGTAAAAACACCCCCCAAAAATGCGTTTTGCTCAATCTGAATGGGTGGGCCTGCCTCCCCAGTGGGTGATCTTCCACACTATATCGCAATTGAAATGTAAGGAAAATGTATAGAGTTGACATATGCAGCATTTAGGACTACAAAGAATGCAGTCTCCTCAAACGCTGAATATTGTATTTAAACTTTTATCGTGCTATAGCCCTTAGTAATAATAGCGATAACTTAATGCATTAGCCGCAGAGGCTACAATCAATCAATCAATACATTTTGATTGTTTATCCGCTTTTGTATCTGGTTTTCAATCAGCATCTGAGCAGAAAAGTTGTCCAGCGTAACTTGAGTATGTGGAGTTATTTTTACCTGAGTCTAACCTGCTGGTAATGAACCCAATAAAAGTTTAAGGGGAAGCTGTTTCACAACAGGAGGAAGTATACTGTAGGTTTCACCAGAAACACAATGAAACCTATAAAGAATTTAAAGGATACCATGTAACAAATGATGAACTACAGCCAGGAAGGTGTGTCAACTGAACCTGCGTCAGTAACTGGAGCTGATTGTGTTTTGTTTTTTTGTCCCATGATCCCTGTTATGATTACCTGCTCTCAGGTGGAACGAATCCAAGCGGACTTGATTCAAGAATGCAGACCAAAAGTCCCTTCTTTCTCTCTCCCTCTCTTTCCATGGCATGACTATGGGTTTTACTGTTGACATCAAACCCAGAAAATGTGGAACACAACCAGTAAAACCATGTTTGAAGAATGAAACATTTAGTGCTTTTAGCTATTATTCTGCTTGATTGTTTGTGTTGTCTATGTTTGCAATAGTTCACACTGGCCAAGACCTGGGTAAAATACTATACCTTTAATAAAATGAG
Source organism: Oncorhynchus keta (assembly GCF_023373465.1). Taxonomy (NCBI): domain Eukaryota; kingdom Metazoa; phylum Chordata; class Actinopteri; order Salmoniformes; family Salmonidae; genus Oncorhynchus; species Oncorhynchus keta. The sequence continues at coordinate 16,837,534 of NC_068443.1, read as the reverse complement.
TTTCGCGATATGCAGGTTAATAACAAAATGTGTGCATTTCATATGAAAATCAGGTAAAGGAAGTGAACCAGACAGTCTTCTGAAAAGGAAATGCTGACTGATCGTCGCGATCAGGACGCGTGCTGACCAACTGGCAGGTGTCTTCACTGACATTTTCAACATGTCCTTGATTGAGTCTGTAATACCAACATGTTTCAAGCAGACCACCATAGTCCCTGTGCCCAAGAACACGAAGACAACCTGCCTAAATGACTACAGACCCGTAGCACTCATGTCCGTAACCATCTAGTGCTTTGAAAGGCTGGTAATGGCTCACATCAACACCATTATCCTAGGAACCATAGACCCACTCCAATTTGCATATCGCCCAAACAGATCCACAGATGATGCTATCTCTATTGCACTCCACACTGCTCGTTCCCACCTGGACTAATGGAACGCCTATGTGAGAATGCTATTCATTGACTACAGCTCAGCGTTCAACACCATAGTGCCCTCAAAGCTCATCACTAAGCTAAGGACCCTGGGACTAAACACCTCCCTCTGCAACTGGATCCTGGACTTCCTGACGGGCCGCCCCCGGGTGGTGAGGGTAGGTAGCAACACATCAGCCACACTGATACTCAACACTGGAGCCCCCCAGGGGTGCGTGCTCAGTCCCCTCCTGTACTCCCTGTTCACCCATGACTGCATGGCCAGGCACATCTCCAACACCATCATTACGTTTGTAGACGGCACAACAGTGGTAGGCCTGATCACCGATAAGACAGCCTATAGGGAGGAGGTCTGAGACCTGGCCGGGTGGTGCCAGAATAACAACCTATCGCTCAACGTAACCAAGACTAAGGAGCTGATAATGGATTACGGGAAAAGGAGGACTGAGCACGCCCCAATTCACATCGACTGGGCGGTAGTGGAGCAGGTTTCAAGTTCCTTGGTGTCCACATTACCAACACCATTTTTTTACACTGCTGCTACTCGCTGTTTATTATTTATGCAGTCACTTTACCCCTACATACATGTACACATTACCTCAATTACCTCAACTAACCTGTACTCTTGCACCAATGGAGGCTGGTGACTTGAAAAATTGAGGTAGATGGGAGACCCACGATATAGGCGCTGAGCGCACAGAGATGTCAAAGTGTGTATCAAAAATCATCAAAATAGTTATTTTAACCTAAAGCATTTAATAAAGATATGTATAGCACAATATTATGGGGATTGGGAATGAGAGGGCTAGCTACACAGTGTTTGGAAGGGATCACAGCAATGATTGAATGAGGGTATGAGGCATGAGTTGAGGTGTCCACAGGCTTGCCTTCAATGCAGGATTTGCCTGGGAAGACAAAAAACAACAACACACTACAAAGTTAGGCAAAAGAACAAAGAATGAGTTAGTCCAAGCAATGAGTAAAATCATTGATGTGTAATAATGTAAGTGTATATGTGATTGACTCTACATAGAGTAATGAGAGAAAATTGACAGGGGTACTCACAGTGCTTGGAGAGGAAACATGCAACGTGCCAGTGGATGAGCGGGCACATGAGACGTGGCTTCAGTTCATGTCAGGACAGAGTTGACAATGGTGGTAGAGTGGACTGGTCATCACCTCTTAAAATCAGGGAACAGCAGGGGACTTAGCTGGAAATAAAAAATATCAGATATATTCCATTACAGCTGCGCCATCATAGGTTTGAACAAGTTTCTCTGTGAAGTTAAACACAAGAGTTGGCATCTTGCCCACTTAATACATCAAAGTAGCCCAAGAAACATTCTTGAATATTTGAACATTTGAACATCTTGGCCATGTTCTGTTATAATCTCCAGCCAGAAGAGGACTGGTCACCCCACAGCCGGAGAAGAGGACCATGCCCCAGGACTACCCATGATGACTCCTTGCTGTCCCCAGTCCACCTGACTGTGCCTGCTCCAGTTTCCTGTTCTGCCTCGACCATGCTGGTCATTTTCTTGAACATCTTGGCCATGTTCTGTTTTGGTTTCTTCCTAGGTTTTTTCTAGGGAGTTTTTCCTAGCCACCGTGCTTCTACACCTGCATTTGCTTGCTGTTTGGGGTTTTAGGCTGGGTTTCTGTACAGCACTTTGAGATATCAGCTGATGTACGAAGGGCTATATAAATAAATTTGATTTGAATAAACACCCTGATCATCAACTGAGGGCTGAGTTTGCTTTATGAATGTTTGTATCATGCAGTCCTATGCAACTGTAGGCCTTATAGAATTGTTTACTAACATCTGTCATCACTATTATGTTGATTGATTCTTTCCAGTTAATCATTTTGGAGTGAAAACGTATTGGCAGCCTAGCCAGCCTGATTTGGGATATAAACAAAATTTGATCACATTTACATTTTCTGGACTATAAATACAGATGGACTATAAATACATAACGTTACCAATTAGTTTACCCTGACCAAATGGACAGCGAACATAGGCTGTATGCATCTGCTCATTTTAGTAGCCTACAGTTGCTCAGACTGAAAAGTTGTCTCGTTTTCATCCCATACAGCAAGTACCCCCTGTATATAGCCTTGTTATATTGTGTTACTTGCTTTCTTTTTACTATAGTTGGTTTAGTAAATATTTTCTTAAATCTTATTTTTCTTAAAAATGCATTGTTAGTTAAGGGCTTGTAAGTAAGCATTTCACTGTAATGTATAACACCTGTTGTATTTAGAGAATGTGACAAACAACATTTGATTTGACTTGATTATCAGACCGGTTTCTTTTTAATCGCACATTATTTCCTTCTATGTGTGATTTCACAATAACTCATTGTTATACCTCCCAAGCCTAATGGAGAGGATGCATGTAGGTTTGTATCTATCAATATAGGGTTGGTCAGTTGAAGAATTGAATTGACATCAGTACTTAGCCCACTAGTTCTCTAAGTTTGCTTACACCACTTACACCAATAATTGGTCTTTTGACCAATCAGACCAGATATTTTGTCAACAATTGGTCTAGACCAGTGGTTGTCAAACCTTGACCTTTGCCTTAGCACTACACAGCTGATTCAAATCATCAAAGCTTGATGATGAGTTGATGATTTGAATAAGTTGTGTAGTGCTAAGGAAAAAAACATAATGTGCAGCCATTTGGGTCCATAGGACCAGGACTGAGAACCACTGGTCAAGACTAATAGTTTCCTTCTAGTAAATACACAATGTGACAGGGCAAACGAGGAACTGAATTTCTGAATTCATACAGTATTATTCCATTGCGTGGTAACACACCTTTACCGGTAATCCACGCCCTGCCTCCTTCCACAGGAACATGTAGATAAGGAGTAAAAAACATATTACAGAATTTAGAAAGTATTAATCCCGCTGAGACAGTGTATTGACTAAAGGATACATTTACTAAGTACAGGACCAAGTAAGTCTTGTATTTGTATTTAAGAATACTCTGCATTTAGATTTAAAATATTTGGTTGATGGCTTCTTAAAATATGACAAATGTATTTCTCTACTATCAGAAAAGATAACAATGAGTGTTTTTAAAGTCATGTAAAACGTTTTATTTCTGATAATTGTTCTATTTTCTCCACCATTTACCATGTTCCCATGTAGGAATGGACAGAGGACTTCTCTTTGTGGCCTCCATGGTGATGGGCTGCCTGGCACCAGGTGTTAGTGGAAACGGACATCTCTCGTTTGCCAATAATACGGAGGTAAGGTTCTCAATCTACTCTTTCCAGCAACACCTTTATGGACCAGGGGCCAGATTCACAAAACATTACTTACGAAAAAAATTAAGAAGCTGCTGAAAACAAAAAAAATAAGAAGTTCATAAGATAGTTCGTAAATGCGATTCATTAAAATATTATTGGGAATTCGTCGTTTTCTTAGAAACTTCGTAAATATATTTCTTAAGAACTTCGTAAATATCGTCTTATGTGGCATTGACATTAGTGACGTGCTTGAAACTAATAAATAAGCCTATGTGTAATGAATGATAGGATTTGGCCCACTATAAGTGTTGATGTTTACATTTTATTACTTTTTTTTTGCTTTATATCTCCAGAATATTTTTTTTTGCTTTGTCTCCAGCTCGCGAACCCTTTATACACGCATACAAAAAAACGTGATTTTTCACACATAGGAAGACTAGCGTTAGCTACTGTACATCAAAATAAAAAAATTCAGCAAACGAGCTTGAAGTGATGGTGGAGGAAATAGCAGCCAGGAAAAGGTTGCTGTTGGGGAGACTTGATAACTGCGGGGTCAATGCAGACCAAAAAGAGAGAGGATGGGCGAGTGGCCGAGTCTGTCAATGCTGTCGGGGTTATGGCAAAGGACAGTGACGCCTTAAAAAAGAAGTGGTCCGACATCAAGTCGGCTGCTAAGAAGAAGAGAGCTGAGAGACCATTAATGTGGACCAGCTGGAGGAGAAGGTGGTAGAGGGACTGCGCAACCGGTAAACTAGGTAGCTAGCTACCTTCGCTAGCCAAGCGTCCCGACATTATAGCCAACAACATAGCTAACTTAGCCAAGTTCTTTGCAAATTGACGAGATAACGCTAGCTAATTAACACTTAGAATATTGTAATATATTGTTAATCACTAGTTAGCTAGATAATGCACGTTTAATTTGTTTTCTTTCTGTATTTAAATACCCGGTTGCCAGCTGTATCTGGTGCAAGAAAACGTTAATGTTTAAAAAAGTATCTAGTCGTATCTAGTCTGAGACGTATCTGAGACGTATCTAGTCGTCTCAAGACGCTGTCCTAAAGTTCAGTACATTTCAAATAAGAAATCCTAAAGCATTATTTTTAAAAAGCCCATTTCATAACTTTCTTCATAGGAAGAAACTTAGGAAAAACCGAACATGTCCAATAAGTTTCTTGAGGAATAGCAACTTTGCTTAACTTTCTTCTTAAGTCTATAGTTATGAAAAATGGTCAGTTAAGAAATTTAATCTTAAGAAAATTGTGAATCGTCCTAACTTAAAGTCATAGTTCACTCCCAAATCAAAGTTAGGCAGATGATTTTAAAGTCATTGGTATGATGTCAATGAGTGAACAGCCCACAAATTTAGATATTGAAATGAACTTGTGTGTGTGCATAACTTGAACTAGATTTGCTGTGTGTGGTTTGACAGGTGCATATCACACGGACAGGCTGTGGAGTGACTAAGCTGTGTGTAGAGACCCCAGAACAATGTGATCCTACAGGAAAAACAAGCTGCCTCTTCGCTTCCATCGTCACCACCGCCCCCTCTCCTCCTAATGGAGTAGACCTGTTCGTTGAGCTCCTTGGGGACTCCAGTGGATACATCGCTCTAGGACTGACTGCCAACGAGACAGAGGTAACACATGCGCACACACACAACCAGAAAAACAAGGTGAACACATAACCCATAACCACATAATTATTACTTTTTGGACTTCTTCCCAAAGACAAGACATTAAGGGACCTTTCTTTGGACATTAAATTGTTGTTGTAGTAGAGGTAATGATGATTGTCTGTAACCCATGCTCTCCCTCTCTTCTATGAATAGGGAACGTCTATGGTTTTTATCTGTGCCCAGAACAGAAATGGCAGTTTCTTCTTCCGCTCTGCCCAGCGCAACAACCTCAACAACACAATTTCTCTGACACAAAGGGTGAAGAGGCTTTCATCTAATCAATTGACACTATTGAGGTTGGTTATTGACTGTAGGCAAATGTAACACTTTCTTGTGTTCCCAGATTGTGAAAAACATCACTGGCTCAGTCAATGGGACTTTCATACAGTGTCAATTCATGCTGCCAGCGGTTAATGCAACAACCAGGACCAGTCATGTCACCACCTTCGTCACCTTCCTCGCTGTGGGAAATGTCACAAACGGTAAGTGTTGACCTGATATTGGAAACAGGCACAGACCCCCCCCGTAATAATTTTATCTTTTAAACATCTGCCTTCTGCTTCATCCCTACTTATTCAGGTATGGGTATTGGTGACATCAACATACGCTTGACCAATAAACCGTTGAACCTGGCTGACCCTACCAGCAACGTTGCAACAACAGCAGGCAGCAGCGCACTCACATCCCAAGGTAAGCAAATCAGGCTTGAGCTAGAAGTTGCCCTTAATCAACCATAGATCTGGTGAGGTCATGTCTATTCTAGTGCTTCCCAGTGTTCTGTCGGGTCCATAACATCCAGTCAATCCATACTTCCCTTTCAGCTGTGATGGTCCTGCTCAGTGTGCTGATGTATCGTCTTTCCTGAAGAGAACCTGAAGGTTAGCCAGCTTCAACACCAATGGAAAGAGAACCCTTTTACCCTAAATATTTGAAGGAAAATTGACTCCGTATCTCAGATGAATTACTGTTACGTGCAATGCTACTGTTAATATCTGATCCTGGTAACTTAAATGTGTGTGAAAGGGAACAATTAGAATGTACGTATGCTACAGTAAAAGGAATTAATTGGTTCATAATGTACAGTTGAAGTCAAGTCTACATACACCTTAGACAAATACATTTAAACTCAGTTTTTCCCAATATTTAATCCTAGGTCAATTAGGATCACCACTTTATTTTAAGAATGTGAATAGTGATTTATTTCAGCTTTTTCTTTCATCACATTCCCAGTGGGTCAGAAGTTTACATACACTCAATTAGTATTTGGTAGCATCGCCTTTTACATTATTTAACTTGGATCAAATGTTTTGGGTAGCCTTCCACAAGCTTCCCACAATAAATTGGGTGAATTTTGGCTCATTCCTCCTGACAGAGCTGGTGTTACAGAGTCAGGTTTGTAGGCCTCCTTGCTCGCACACTCTTTTTAAGTTATGTCCACAAATTTTCTATAGGATCGAGGTCAGGACTTTGATGGCCACTCCAATACCTTGACTTTGTTGTCCTTAAGCCATTTTGCCACAACTTTGGAAGTGTGCTTGGGCTCATTGTCCATTTCGAAGACCCATTGGCGACCAAGCTTTAACTTCCTGACTGTCTTGAGATGTTGCTTCAATATATCCACAATTTTCCATCATGATGCCATTTATTTTGTGAAGTGCACCAGTCCCCCCTGCATGATGCTGCCACCCCCGTGCTTCACGTTTGGGATGGTAATCTTCGGTTTGCAAGCCTCCCCTTTCTCCTCTAAACAGTTCTAGTTTTGTTTCATCAGACCAGAGGACATTTCTCCAAAAAGTACGATCTTTATTGCAAACCGTAGTTCAGCTTTTTTTGGAGCAGTGGTTTCTTCCTTGGCAAGCGGCCTTTCAAGTTGTCGTTATAGGACTTGTTTTACTATGGATACTTTTGTACCCAGAACAGCGTCTTTGCTGTTCTGGGATTGATTTGCACTTTGAGAAAAGTACATTAATCTCTAGGAGACAGAACACTTCTACCTGAGCGGTCTCACGTTTATACAAACGATGGTACGCAAGTACAGATTAACGTGGTAACTTCAGGTGTTTGGAAATTGCTCCTAAGGATGAATCAGACTTGTCGGTCTACAATGTTTCCCATGTCAAGCAGAGGCACACCCCCAAAAGCCATGACAACTTCCTGGAATTTCCCAAGCTGTTTAAAGACAGTCAACCATTTTTATACACAAAGATGTCCTGACTTGCCAAAACTATAGTTTAACAAGAGATTTGTGGAGTGGTTGAAAAAAGTTAATGACTCCAACCTAAGTGTATGTAAACTTCCGGCTAAACACTGAATACTGTTCCAATTTCATATTTGTGGATCCTTTAATAAATACTTATACCCTCCTTCCTCTGGTTAATTTCAGAGATAGCTTACCAAAGTTGAGGCATTTTGTAGCCAAAAACATGCCATCACACTGCATTTACTTGAATATCTTTAAGGATTGCATTCTTTCAACATGAATTGCTCAAAGCCCAGAAATAGGCAGTTTGTCTCCAATAAATGCATTGAATGTGTACTAAACATGAAGCTCATTATTGGATTTCAAGGAGAGGACCATTGTTTGAGTCTAAGTGTAACCATGATAAAGCACTTGCGGGGCCAGTCATCTGACATCCAAACAAAGTAACCTCTCCAAATAGTGGTGGTAAAAAGCATTAATCAGAGTATTTAATTGCAATTTATTACAGTACAACTTAGTATAAAAATAATAACATGAATATAAGGAACATACATACTCAGGTGGGCCCGTTTCTTCAAACCTTAACCCAATCTTTAAAGTTGTCATCTCTTGATTAGTAATGCCAATGTGGTGATTTGACTTGTGGCTCAGGTCAGAGAATAAACTGCCATTTCTGCTCTCTGCTGGTCAAAAAAAGGAACAGCAGCACAGCAAATCACGCATTACTGCTTGCTACCTACAGCTAGTTCCAATGTAATTGGCTGCAGGACAATGCTAGATGTATAACAATGATAGGAGGGGGCTGAAATGGGGACAAACTAAACTGCGTCAAGAAAAAATATATACCTGTGGGACAATGGAAGGGTGGTAGTGGGGGCAGGTGAGTGACATTTCATAGTGTGGGAATTAAAATAGGAGTCGGAGGTCCCACTGGAAGTTGTGGATGTGTTTGTCTGTACAAGTGTGCATCCGTCTGTCTATGAATCCTCATCTCCGTTGACACTGTCACCATCGTCTCCATCCACATGTTCTCCTTCCTCCTCTTCGTCGTCATCATCATCATCCCTGTCTTGACTCTTTACCTGAGAGACCAACGATTGATTAGGTGGTGAGTACAAACAATCCAATAAGCATAAATACACCACCATTCATCTTTTACAGAATCATTACATTTCTCCCCCCCACCTCCTCTTCTAGCAGGTCCCCCTCCTCAGAGTCATTGAGCTCCTGGTTCTCCCTCTCCCTCTTGATGCTCTCCTCCTTCTTGTTGCTGGAGTGCTGCATTGAGGACACCGCTCCAGGTTCAGGCTTGGCACCTTTCCCTTCTGCCCAGAGAAACAGGTCAAACCAGACAGATAAAAAGGCATTGAAGATGAAATCCATCTGTGTATACAAGTCTGCTGAATACGGAGATACATAAACAGTACAAACTAGCTCATGAATGTGTTTGTTAAACTTTGAACACATGGTTCAGGTGACCCTCCTGCACCCTACCTGACTTCTTGCCGTGGTCCTTCTCCATGCGGCCTAGGCTCTCCAGCAGGTAGTCTACTTTGTGTTTAATCAGCGTCAGCTCCTTCTTGATGGTCTGCAGGTCAACTGTTTTCACTGAGAGAGGAAGCGGGAGAAGATAAAGGCTTTAGAGAGCTTTTTTGACCACACTGCCTAATGTAGCTGTTTGACAAGTGTCATTAGCCACGTGATTCATCTTAAGCATTGACAGCATGTAGTGCACCAGAGTGCTGTAACTCTGCTAGCGCGCAAGTGTATTACGAGTAGTATGTCAGTTGAGTGGTTAGAGCAGAGGGCTGGGTACTAACTTGTTCTTGATGCCCTCTGGCTGCTCTTGGAGGAGAAACTGGCCTTGGTGCGGCGGCTACCCCCTCCAGTCATGCTGACCCGCGGGCGCTTGGATGGGATCACTGCTCGGGACAGGGGTGGAGGAGGAGGGGGCACGCGGGACGGGTACGAGTACACTCTGAGAATAGAGTAATTAATGAACCAACTTTTTAATTTACTCTAATTCCTCTTGCATATTAAGTTTATTTAACTTGAGCTAAAACAGGATATGGGAACAGACAAAGCACTGGGCTCACCGGTCATAGTAATCTCTCTGGAAGTCATAGTCCAGATCAAATGTGGGACTGCTGTGGGGAGAAGAAAATTAGTGGTAAAAAAAAAGATACATACATGCATGCAGTGGAAGAGGCAGAGGAGGAAAGACACCATGTTCATATTTTAATATTAGGTATTTAAAAACTTGGTTCTTTACATTGAATCGGACCTGTACATGTCTCCCGCAGAGCGCTTTGTGGTCTTTGACCTGTGGGGTTTGGGTTCTCCGGCCAAGTTAATGTCTGAGGAAGAGAGGACAGAGTCAGTCTTGGAAATACAATCTTTATCCATATTCAGTAGTCACAAAGAGCCACCTTTAAAAACAGTTATCCTCCAAGCACCCTAAAGTACCCTAAAATGTCAGTTTTGTTCATTACCCAAAGAACCCTGAGGCCAATTTGAGGCATTGCTCACCAGCTCCAGAAGCTGGCTTTAGTTCTTACCCAGCACCTGTCCCACGATCATGCGTCCGTCCTCACCCCCTACGGCAGCCCGGGCGCATCTCTCGTTGACGAACTGGACGAAGGCAAAGCCCTTGTGCACAGAACAACCCACGATCTTGCCATACTTGCTGAAGATGGCCTCCACGTCAGTCTTGGTGACCAGTAGCGTGTTGAGGTTTCCGATGAAGACCCGGGAGTTGAGTGAGCGAGGGTCTGTCTTGTTGGTCACGTTGCTGGCCATCAGGGCACTGGTGGTGGGGGACCGACTGGTGGAGACAGATGAAATCTCAATTATCAACTGTGTCACTGCAAGAACACTACTCAACCATCTTTTTATATAAATAACAGAGTGGCAGGGAATGTTCCTAATAAAACACCGTTGACCTTATTCAGGTCCTATATCAACAGCATCACCAAGACATCGAAAATAGTTTTGAAGCATCTTATGCTCCAGCCCTGTCACCTCCACAAATTATTTGTTTTATGATTGTGTAGCATCTTAAAAAGTCTCCAGATGTCCATGTGTTGGTAGTATAGTAATTATCCTTAATATCTGTGGTACATCTTCTCTAGTGCAAATCCAGACGGTCCTACTGTAAAAAAGACGCTGAATAAGCAGCAATAACCAGACAACACCCATCACAATATATAAAAACACCATTACGTCATACTTGTGGCTGTACATCACACTTCAATTGATATACAAACCAAAACTCAATACATTTTTTATTTTTTTATAAATGGATGCACACGAGTGTCCACTGACTGTTCAGACAACAGGATATTAGAATGGTGTGGAGGGGGCAATATGCAGGTTTTGGAGCAGGGTTTGTTTTATATTGCCTGAATTGCAAATCTGGGCAGGGGTCACAGTTAACAAGCGTCTAAGAGTAGGAAAGATGTCACGCAACAGGACCAGGCTAATATTTAGCGCTCTAAGCCTACGGGCAGGGAAAGGCACGTGTGTACAAATTAGAAATTTGGTGCTCATAATATTAGTGGCACATGTGGTAATTTGTGGAAGGCTAATACGCAAAGGAGGTTGGGCACAATTGGACATTGGGGAGTGAGAATCTCAATGGCACCGCATACAACCAGTGTGTCAAAAAAGTAAGCGTTAATAACAATCACTCACTCCATAGCGTCTTTGTGCACGGCGGTCGTCTGTCAGTTCTTTGACACTGAGGGCAAGGCCAGTGTGTGCAGGCAGGTGTCTTGGGTGCTCTCAGCAAAAACTACAACTCCAGCAGCACCCTCAGAATGCAGAACTTCACCCCACGACTTATACTGAGGCGGGCGACAGAGATCACACCTCAGTGACATTGTACAGGGTTATTAGTCTTACCTGGTTGGTTTAGTTCATAGTTATGTGTCAAATACAGAGGAAAAACAGGGTTATTGGCATCCTATAGAGGACAAATGATGTAAGACTAGGAGCAGCCTAGCCAATCAGAGATGCAATATGCTTCAAGTACTTGTAGTTGCACATTATGCAAATGTATCAACATGTTGATATATTGTGTTATTATGGTCCAGGCATCCATTACAGGGATAAGTCATAGTAGATAATGTGGTAATCACTGAAGTCTTTTCAGATTTACTATAAGAGTAGTCATTTGTAATGCACACAGGGAAATAACATTGGGATGTTGTTTTGCATGAACATATAGAGTTGCTAAAAGGTAGTACTACGCCTACTTTGAGGAATTCACAAGTAGTGTATGTTCTGCACAGGGGCCACCAGAACACTCACGCTGCTTATGGGCCAACAGCAGCACCGCATGAGGTAGTGTGTGGGAGGCGGGAGCTGTGCACTGCAGAGTTGAATGTCCCGACTCATTTTATAGAACTCAACTGTGCAGATATGATAGAAGTGAAAATAAAAAAGACAGTGTACTAGGCATGCACCACAGATGAGACCAGACCAAACTAAAACTTGATTAGCAGCCTAATGATGAGTGACATCTAACAAGCTAATCAATCAGTGCTGGGGTCTCTGGCAGAGAGAGGCCTGAGGCACAGCACCACAACTCTGAACATTCGTGATTCACCACCTGACTTCCAAAGTAAATGCTAGTAGCTAGAATCGCTTTTGAATGGCACTTACTGATAACTTTAACACTATAGTTTAGTGTAAGATGCACCTTGATTAAATCAGGTTCATTAAAAACTACACAATTTTACCAGCCCACACCGTGCCAAGGTAGCCTAAATAACCTCAATCTGCACCATCGAGCTAACTAGTAGTCAAAGACTATAGTATTATATTAGATAAACCTAGCTAGTTTTATATTGCTTTTGGGTCTAGCTAAGAGACTGAGCAAGGACAAAGTACATAACTGCATCATTCATAAAGTAACTTTTAATTAGTGTAACAAAAATAACAAATGTCTGTCGTCGGTCACATTAATTCTACGGTTATGAACCTAAAATAACATGAATATATTCGCTAACAATGGACAACCAGCATTTCTTGCAGAAAAAAAAACAATTCCCGCAAAAATAGCGTTCCTGTACCAGTCGGACTCCAAAACCACCTAATCACTCAAATAAAATAAAAACACCACAATATGTGCAACATGTTATGGATATCTAACAACAACAAAAATGGTCAAAATTGAAATAAATTCAACAAGGGTAGCACGCCAGAGATAAAATCCACAAGGTTAGCTAGTGAGCTTACATGTTAGCCAACCAGCAAAGTTAACACATAGAACTGCAGCCGTGTTGTAGTTATCGTCCACAAAGAAAGCAGTCTTCGCAGTTGTCTTAAAAAGCTCTGCTTATTACAACTCAGTTTGCAAGACAACAAAAGCTGGCAAAACGGTATAAAAAGTAATGGGATCCTGCTCGCTAGGCTGTTGTTGGGCCAACTTGCCATCTACCTAGCTTTAAGAAATGGAACCATAATGAGTTAGCTAGCCGCCTGCTCAAATAGAAAAATACATTAAAAAAAGTAAAATTCCAAAGATACTGCAAAGTCAGAGGAAAAAAATACTCACCGGGAGCTTAAATATTTAAATGGCTTATATTTCAGCTAAATCAGTCATTAGTGCTAGTTCTACGGTCGTCTTCTTGCGGCTAAAATAAGCTGTTTCCAACCCTGCACGAAATGGCGCAGCACCCAACAAAGGGGAGGTAGCCAAGACTCCTTCTTCTACTTCGGTATAATGGCGTTCGCACATTTAGTTAATGCATGCTGCCACCTACTGTGCGGTAGTGTGTATTGAATCACCTTACCTTTTGTGACGCAAAAGTGAAAAACTTGCACCACCAAGTAACCATACACATATGTCACTATTTAATAAATAAAATCACTACCCTATTCCACTACTTTTCCCCTAACTGATTCTACACCAGGCTGACAGCCTGGGAGGAGGGGAGTCCTTCGTTCAACACACATTGTAACTCTTCTGCAGTAAAACTTCCAATACGCCCAAGTAATTCTCTGCAGCTGCCACCACAAAATCTATTTTCTATGATTTACGTTACATTTCTGCAGTACAGATGATAACCAATGCAATGAATGCAAAAGTAAGAATCTTACTTAAGCACAAATTTGTAACATTCTGTATTGGCCTAGGCCTACAACTCACTCTTGACCCATCATCCTCTAAACTCGTCACTGCCTGAGACCCTGGCAATCTCAACCTCTCGCACAGGACACCCCCACAATGGACGCACAGATTTTCCACCGATACTACACATTCCTTTGTCCCATGCCCTCCTGCACACATCTCACATCTCGGAATCTCCCTCCAACACACTTCTGCAACATGACCATAAACTAGGCATCTGAAAATCTTAGTGGGTTCGGCACAAATGCTCTCCCTGGATAACTGACATTCACAACTCAAAAGGACAGTGTAAAATATGGGTTGTTTATGAATTCGAAGGATCAATAAAAAAATGTAGGCCGGTAGCAACCACCACCAGGTGCCCGTTCAGAACACGAGAAAGCAGTTGTTCCAGTTCAAGGATTTAATGAAGATCCACATGTAACAGATGTGAAACGGCTAGCTTAGTTAGCGGTGTGCGCTAAATAGCGTTTCAATCAGTGACGTCACTTGCTCTGAGACATTGAAGTAGTAGTTCCCCTTGCTCTGCAAGGGCCGCGGTTTTTGTGGAGCGATGGGTAACGATGCTTCGTGGGTGACTGTTGTTGATGTGTACAGAGGGTCCCTGGTTTGCGCCCGGGTATGGGCGAGGGGACGGTCTAAAGTTATACTGTTACATTGGTGCCGTGACCCGGATCACTGGTTGCTGCGGAAAAGGAGGATGTCAAAAGGGGGGTGAGTGTAACGGATGTGAAACGGCTAGCTTAGTTAGCGGTGCGCGCTAAATAGCGTTTCAATCAGTGACGTCACTTGCTCTGAGACCTTGAAGTAGTAGTTCCCCTTGCTCTGCAAGGGCCGCGTGGGTGACTGTTGTTGATGTGTGCAGAGGGTCCCTGGTTCGCGCCCGGGTATGGGCGAGGGGACGGTCTAAAGTTATACTGTTACACACACACACAACACCACTCTCTCTCTCTCTCTGATACTAATTGTGGTTCTGTAATGAAAAGAGGAGAACTTAGGCTATGGCACAGCATGGGAAAATATATGCCTATTTGCATGTCAACAACTAAACAGGCTATGTGGACCCAAAAACATGCTAGATGTCACTCCCACTAGGCCCGAATCATCCTTTGCATGACCATCAGGGCAAGGCTCGGATTCTGAGGTCTTCGACGAAAACCTGCCACCACAGGTAATTCATCCTCACTATTGTCAGGTTCACTTTCTGAGCCATCAGAGACAGCAGAATATGGTTTGTACTTGGCGCCACTCTTCCTCAACACACATCTTCCCTCTGCAGAACTCAAGTCCTTCTGTTCATCTGATTTAGAATTCCTCACAATCAAATGTCGACCGCATTATCTACCAAGGGAATTCTCTTCGATTATAATCACAGCCGTATATATTCCCCCTCAAGCAGACACATCGATGGCTCTGAACTAACTTTATTTGACTCTTTGCAAACTGGAATCCACATATCCTGAGGCTGCATTCATTGTAGCTTGGGATTTTAACAAGGCTAATCTGAAAACAAGACTCCCTAAATTGTATGAGCATATCGATTGCGCAACCAGGGCTGGTAAAACCTTGGATCATTGCTATTCTAACTTCCGCGACGCATATAAGGTCCTCCCCCGCCCTCCTTTCGGAAAAGCTGACCACGACTCCATTTTGTTGCTCCCTGCCTACAGACAGAAGCTAAAACAAGAAGCTCCCGCGCTCAGGTCTGTTCAACGCTGGTCCGACCAATCTGATTCCACGCTCCAAGACTGCTTCCATCACGTGGACTGGGATATGTTTCGTATTGCGTCAAACAACAACATTGACGAATACGCTGATTCGGTAAGCGTGTTGTTGGGGAATAATCAGAATTGGTTGGTAACATAGGTAAGATGTTTTATATTCATCATATGTTTGTAAGTTACTTCTCATCAGAATGTTATTTTTGTATAATACTGTGGCGGGGTTCCAGTATCTATTCTATGTCAAGACTAAGTTGCTTGGGCCAGAGAGAGGGGAGAGGTCAAGCGTGTATCTCTTGGCTCCACAATGTCTGTGTGCCAGTCAGTGTGTCTCTGTGATCTTGTCAAGATAGGATGGATTTGATATATGCCTGTTGATATGGAGGATTGGTTTATGGTTCTGAGTTTGAGAAAATAACATAGTTTAGGAGACAAAGCTGAATGATAAATTATGCCTATGCTGTCTGGATATGTGTGTCTTTGCTATCTCAGTAACAATGTGTGAGGGACTCTCTCAGAGAATTCATTGATAGACACTGAATTGATCTGAGAGTCACAGGGTTGTGATAGAGCTCATATAATTAAAGATGGACTTTGTGATAACTAACTCTGACTTGTGTGTGGAAAAAAAATTCCACGACATTTGGCGACGAGGAGGGGATGTGAATCTTCACTCGGTGACCATTCCTGACGATCTAGGTAAATAAATCGTGCACGAGGGATCCCCTAAACTTGGGATCTCAGGGAAACCACACTTCGGGGACAAAGCAGATGGACCAACCTTTGATCTAAGAGGAAGCGAGCCGAGTGGATACCACATCTCGAACAGAGTTTTTTTTAAAGAAAAAGGTGAGCGAACCACACACAGATCTGAAGTCGAGTTTTTAAATGATGCCTGTTACGTATACTCTGAGCACGAATTCCTTTGTAAGGAAGGCACCTTGGCGGCGTAAGCAGGGCCGAGTCAGAGGAGAGTAATCTGGGGGTTTTGTGGACTCAAAAGATACTCTGCACTGTCCGGTTGCGAGTGACCAAGAGCCCTCCTGACACTGAATTGATCACAGTGGGGATTTGGTGAGGTCTGTCGGGGTGAGGGGCCAGGGGACTGTGTATTCTAGGTGAAACACTGCACTTGGTGAAGCCCTATTGGAAGAACGACCTCATTCTGTGCGTCTGTGTGATTGTCTAAGTGACCCTCGGAGGTGGTGAATTTCAATTATTTTAAATGTGCTAGCCAGGTATGCTCTGGGTTACTCTGTGTGAGTATTTTGTTATGGCATCACTAGGTAATAGTTGTCGGACCGTTCTGTGTGAGCGGGGTAGGGTTGACTCTGTGTGGGCAAACCTTTTTATGTTCTGATGTTCTGTGTGGACGTCTGACCAGGTCTGTGTGAACATCTGACCAATCCTGTGTGGGTGATTCTTAAAGTTCTGTGTGAGTACCTAAGATTTCTTAAGTTTTATATGGATTCTGTGAATTATTTGAAATTATGATAAATTGTATGTGTGTAAAATCAATTACTAGAGATTTGATAAAGTAATGCTGAGAATGATTAGATACAATTTAAACCACCCATTGGTAGACGTACGTAGGTTTTGAGTTGGTATCTGAAATGGATAATTTGATAAAGATGAAGTTTTTATGCACTATTAAAATAATCTACAAAATCTGGGAAATTGAGCTCTAGAAACTGATTAGAGTGTGTCCACTTTTGGTTATCTTACCCTAACGATGTAACTATAAATTATAATATAATATAACTACATATTGGATTATCTCCGTCTGGGTGAAACATTTGAAATTTAACTGCCCTTAAAGATGATATAAAAATAAAAAAAGTATGTTTTTTTCATTGTTTTATCTAAACCAGATCTATTGTGTTATATTCTCCTACATTCAATTCACATGTACACAAACTTCAGAGTGTTTTATTTCAAATGGTACCAAGAATATGCATCCTTGGTTCTGTGCCTGAGCTACAGGCTGTCTTCAGGTGGAAATTGCACACAGTAGGGGGGAGCTCTAAGAGGTTCAAATTAACAAGATAAAACAAACATTCAGATAGGATGATGGGGACAATTTCTGTGAAAAATATAAGAGGGCAACAGTACTTGTGCAAAGTTTCAGAATGATAACTTCCAAAATGAGGGGGCTACATGACATTTATCATGAAGTCACCCAGGTGTCCCATACAAGTAGCCCAAATGTACCCAAGTGGCCAAATTGGTGAAGGTATACATTTTGAAACAAATAACTATATACAAAATACCAAAATGGTATTCTAACACACCCCCCCCCCAAAAAAAATAATTGAGAAAAAAAAATGGAAAAAAATGGGATTTTTACAAATTATTGATTAAAAAATCTATGAAGAAAAAAATATCTACATATACATTTACAAAATAACATGGGTAACTATTTACACACTTTCAATATTTGGAAGACCCTCAGTCCTCTATCAAATCAAATCTATTTATATAGCCCCAGCCTAAAACCCCAAACAGCAAGCAATGCAGGTGTAGAGGCACAGTGGCTAGGAAAAACTCCCTAGAAAGGCAAAAACCTAGGAAGAAACCTAGAGAGGAACCAGGCTATGAGGGGTGGCCAGTCCTCTTCTGGCTGTGCCGGGTGGAGATCACAGTGGTTGTAGAGGGTGCAACAGGACAGCACCTCAAGAGTAAAAATGAACAGTTTAGGTTTCCATAGCCGCAGGCAGAACAGTTGAAACTGGAGCAGCGGCAAAGCCAGGTGGACTGGGGACAGCAAGGAGTCATCATGCCAGGTAGTCCTGACGCATGGTCCTAGGGCTCAGGTCCTCCGAGAGAGAGAAAGAGAGAATTAGAGAGAGCATACTTAAATTCACACAGGACACCGGATAAGACCCCCATTCGGAGTCAGTGTCACTGTGAAAGAAAATGTTCAGCTAGAATAGTTTCACATATGAGCCCTGTATCAACAGGTATAATAAACAGATATATATATAGAGAGAGTACAGGGAACATAAGGTTGAATATATTATTATGACCTGCTAGATCTACTATCTCTTTTATATTATGACATTTCAGCTAGATCTACTGTCTCTATTATATTATGACAGACCATCTGTATCTACTGTCTCCATTTCACTTTGGCCATTGTTGTGGGCCTGCCCTCCCCTCAACAGCCTCAAATAGGCTATTTCATGTGGGTTGGGGTGGGGCGGCAGACACACGCATCTCACATTTCATGACATTACATGTTTACATATTGCTTCTAAAATGTAAATAAAATCAAACAATATTTTATATTATTAATTTCAAAGTGAGTCATTTCTACCAACAGATGTCAAAGAAAAGCTCTCTCACACACACACAGCAAGGATGGAGTGACAAAGTGCGGTGCTTAAAGACACGCAGAGCCTGCAATGGCATTACCATAATCTCTAGGCTGTGCAGAGTTCAACGAGATGCCCCGCTTGACCGTTGCTTGCTCGGTCTGAGCTCATAATGAAGCTTGGCCCTAAATTGCAGGTGCCTTGGGTGACAGCGGGAGAACAGTTAGGGTTAGAAGCACAATGAGACCTCGGGAACATTTCTGAGGTCCTCTCGATCTGTGCAAGCCTAACCTTGACCATGTGGCATTAACCCTTAACAGTTAAAAGAAGTTGTTTACATCAAACAGTTTTCAATGACTTCTCTCCCAATAGGAATACATTGCCTGCACCCCTAAATTCAACCTGAAGCCTATGTGGGTTATGAATGTCTTATGAACCTGTCTTCCATGACAATCCATCAAGCCACTATGAGGTCTACCTGTGTTGATTCTAAGCTTCCTGGAGCAACCGGAAGTGGTTAAAACCACCCTAAAAGTGTTTTTCCATACCCAACCAGCAGTTTGTGATAAATAGTGCATTCAACCCTGTGTAACACTTACAACTCAGGATTCTGTAAAAGCATACCCCAATCAGGATATGTGTTTACTTACAGCTTCCTGTGCCAACCGGAAGTGCCTTAAAGTGGTGTCCTAGGGGCTGTTTCGAAGGGTTAAAAAGGTCAGATCTTTTCAAAACTTCATATGCGTGATTAGGCAACCCTCATGAACTGTAAATCAGTAATTTCTCTCAACAGATGTAAAATAAAAGCTCTCTCTCTCTCACACACACACACACACACACACAGCAAGGATGGAGTGACAAAGTGTGGTGCTTAAAGACACTCAGAGCCTGCAATGGCATTACCATAGTCTCTAGACTGTGCCGAGTTCAATGAGTAGCTCGATCGGTCTAAGCACAACGACCATGTGAAAAAGTAGGCCCAAAATGAAGCCTGGCCCTAAATGTCATTTGCTTTTAGGTGACAGTGAGAAAACCGTTAGGGTGAGAAGCATAATTCGACCTCAGGTACGTTCCTAAGGTCCTCCCGATCTGTGCAAGCCTAACCTTGACCGTGTAGGAGGAATACATTGCCTGCACCCCTAAATTCAACCTGAAGCCTATGTGGGTTATGAATGTCTTATGAACCCGTCTTCGATGACAATCCATCAGGCCACTATGAGGTCTACCTGTGTTGATTCTAAGCTTCCTGGAGCAACCGGAAGTTGTTAAATTCACCCAAAAGGCATTTTGATGTACATAACCTGCAAATGTGAAAATGACTGCATCCAACCCTGTGTAGATCAGTCAGTTCTTAACGTAAACACTTAAAACTCAGGATTCTGTAAAAGCATACCCCAATCAGGATATGTGTTTACTTATGGAAGTGTCATAATTGGTTTCGAAGGGTTAGAAAAGTCAGATCTTTCCAAAACTTCATATGTGCGATTAGGCAACCCTCATGAATTGTAAATCAGTCATGTCTCCCATAAAATTTCAAAGAAAAACTCAATCACACACACAGCTTGGACGGAGGGACACAGTGGGGTGCGTAGAGACAGACAGAGCCTGCAATAATTAACTTTGTTCGAACTATTAAAGAACCGTCAGACCTAGAGTTCTGAAACTTTAGAAACCTGTTCTAGAGCTCAGGTCGATAGTGCTTGGTGAGTTGTGTGGCTCTAGAAGGTTATCGGACCGAGAAACAGCGTTGTACATCTGCAATAACTTCAATTCATTTTTACATCACGAAAATGACGACATTTAGAAATGTCCCAGAGTCACAAGACTAGGTGCATTGTAACTGCCTCAGCCCATATAGACAGATCCCAAAGTTTCTGTCTGATAACTCATTCAAGGACCCCGTAGCAAAAGTGGATTTTCAGCACCAATTAAGGTCTTGCTCGGGCACCAAATGACCTATCGAGCCGAAACTTGGGATTCGGGGTCGCCTTAACTAGGCCTACACATAATGTCAGAACTGGACCCACAACTAGAACGTAACTACGTATTTTACATTTTTATTATGGTTCGAACAGAAGGCACTGTGAATTTTGGGCCAGCTCTGAAATATGTGATAGTTGGCTTCTAAACGAGTTGGAAAAAGTGGGTGTGGTGTCAGTTTGTATCAGTTTGGTGTCAGAATGATATCTAATTGACTGATGGACTGTGACTTGCTGGTGACTTTTGCCCATTTGCAATATGTTTAAACAGTGAGGTACCATCACCAAAGTGACATTCTGAAATCAACCCTAACGAGCGATGGAGAGGAACCAGACTCACTGCCCGGCCATCCCAAGTTCATCAGGCCAGTCAATTTTGCATTTCTGCAGTATTTTTGAGCATGTAAAATACGTGATGGTACATGGGAAATCGACATAACATCCTGATTTGGCACTTTCAAATCTTTAATTTTGCATTTGGACATTTCTTATGGCATTAGGCCCCAAAAAAGTGACTTTTGACTTCCTATGAAATCATATTGCAAATGGACAAAACACATGCCTTATGGACAAGTAAAAACAAAAAAATATGATAATCAAATATGACAAAAGTATGTTCATACAGTTCTTACACTTGTGTAATTGACAAAAAAAAAAAAAAAAAAAAAAAAAAAAGAATTTCGAAAAATGGTCCAGAAAGCACTTTCTTTTGATTTTTTTCCAGTTTTTAAAAAATGTACTCTTGGGTCTTGACTTGTTACATTTGCAATATGAAAATCCACGGTGGAGCGCACTCGCCACCTTTTGGATTTTTAAAGTGTTACACTTGGCATTTGCCATATGGCATTTGCAATCAACTTTGAATGAAACGACACCGAATTGAGTGGTATTGGACACCGTGTATATGGTTGTTACAGTGCCAATATGTTCCCATTCAACACTATATGGAAACATCAATGTTATACAAGAATAAACCAAAACAATACATGTATTTACACTCGATCATCATCAATGACTGTTCTAGTCTACCTCAGAATCATAACTCTTCTTATCAGGATTTTCCGTTACAATCTTCATCAAAAAAACAGTCTATACATTGAAACAAGAAACCATCTAAATTCCCTAAACATCAAATATGGTCTCCTCATGAGTGAAAGGATCTGGATTCATCTACTAGGTCTGGAGCCATGTATTCATCATTCCACTGGTCAGAGCTTAGGATTGGTCCGTATATCACCATCTGTTGTCATCGAATTCTCCAGAGTCCTAGAAATGAGAACTTTCACACACGGAACCAAACCACATCCGCACAAAACTAACACAGGCACACAGGTGAAGGTAGCCCATAACACAGTGATTATGACATTTCTTCATTTCTCAAACACACTATCAAAAAGTCATTAGAGCATTATCTACCCCAGAGTCCTCTGCCAGGGCCTTGGTCACTGATCCGTCTGGAGCTCTGTCATCGGGGATCAAATTACCCCCATACACTCCCCCACCATTTTCAGCCAGCAATATATCCAAGACCACAACTTACCCATCCCCCATTTGATACCTGGCTCTGCCCAGGTAATAACCTTGCCTACTCTAAACAATGACTTATCTACTTTAAGAGGTATCTGAGCTGCTTATATATGTTCTTAAATATATATATATTTATCGATTTAAACAGTAACCCTTTTCTCTCCTATCTTCCAAATATTAACTAAGCGTCTCACTGTTTGGCTTTATCTAAAATCATTGATTTGAGAAAAAACATGTCTATGGTGGCAATCTCTAAAGTCCTTACATACCTTTAATCAACCTAAATCATCCCAGATGTCATATATCCCTGTCAACTTTAATACTATTAAAATAAAAATATTCTAATGGTCAAATAAAGCCAAAACAAATGCCAACCATATCAAATCCTTTCTGTACTAATAAGCTCTCTCCTTCAGGGTCACAGTAATTTATCTATCAATACCATGGGTTAACCTTAAAATCAGTCTCATCAATAATTTAATATGTTGCATAGTGTGGGATACCTTATCTACAGTAATTTACATAATTTTAATGCTTATAAAATCACTATTTTTCTATGTATTTTCCTGCCCTATTGGCTTAAAATATCTCCTGTACAAACCTCAATGTACCATATCTTCCCCTATTTATTATCGATGATAAATATGATTTTTTTCTGTTGTAATACTAAATCAATAATAGCCCATTCAAAACCTTTACAGCAAATGTTTAAAAACAGAATCCTGAACCATCCTCTTCCTCACTAGAGTTTATTCCACCGTTCGTCATAATTTGTCCTGCCTCAATTCCACTTTCTCCTCTGTTGTTCAACCTATAATTGTCCAAGAGCTATAAACTCCATTATAATTAATTTACCTTAAAACTAGTATCCCAAATGACCACAAATTCATTATCCAAATGGCCCTCCCGAGGCTGATCAGACCACAAGAGATAGCCATGATAAAGGTCAAAGGTTATACCACCCTTTTATAGTCATGTTCCATACCATAGACATATTAAAGAACCCTTTAAAAAATCTTTAAAAAAAATCCCTTGTGTAATTAAAACTCAGAAAATAAAACTCCTAATATTCCATGTGAGTGTACCCCTTTAAGATTTCCTCAATGTTTCTTGTAACTCATTCAGTCTTTCTCCAAATACTTTATAGGAACACCCTGCCATTGGACAAATGTGATAAACGTGCACTGTCCCTTTAAAATAAAACAAACTCAGCCAGCAATAAACTTTGTGGACCTTTCATTGTTCCCCGTAATGAAAACAGATCACGTTTAGAATACATTAACTTATTGTTCAAATTCACTGGTGTAACCTAAACAATCAAACCAAAAATCAATAACCGGGAACTTATCACAAACTTTTACAATTAAACTATTCAGACCTCCCTCTCTTTTAGCCAAATATAGCCCAGTAAATGCCACCAATCAGTGATGGACACCTAGCGATTTTGTTGCTAGTTTTAGCATCTTTTCAGACTACCCTGACGATATATAGCTACTTTTAAAAATGTATTTGGAACTTTTATCAACTTCTGAAAAGTGACTCAAAGCTATAATGCACACATTTTCCTTCTAAATGACACAAACAATTTTCTCCGAGTGATGTCAGTAACAGGCTCTCAAACCGTCCCCAAGCCACAGCGACTTTCAACGAATTGCAAAACATTGTTGGCTGACTGCAGCAGCAGTAGTACAGGTTCGATAAACCAAAGCCCAATTTATCACAAATGTTGGACCTTGAATAGAACTTACAACATCAACATCTCTCAATCAAAATTGTACTGCCAGAAGTACAGAAAAGAGTGTTACCTGAACAACGGTCAAAGCAATTTGAGTAACGTTATTGTGTATCCAACGTAATGGACTAGTTTTACGTTTTCCACAACAAATCTACCTACCTCTAGCAATTTACCCTGAAAATTAGTAGCCAACACAGCAACTAACTATTTTATTCCTGCCTCTAGGCAAAAATATATCCCCCATTTTCGATTGAGTTTTGCTTTAATTATATCGTCAAAGTAAATCAAACTTTCCCTACTCCAAAATGTAAAAGCACCATGTACTTCGCTAAATTTACATGAACATTTCGATGGGCACAAATCTATCGTAATTGTCTCTTCATTATTATTTAGAATTCATTAGATTTAGGTAACTGTCTCTTCTTTGATTCAGCATTTTTAAATACAACTCCATTCCCAATACGTTATTCAAACAGATCATTTAGACACCATCTTGCATCGAAATTCATTTAGTTATTATAACAAAAAACAAAAAAAATTGTCTCCCAATTTTAACCTAAACAATCTATTAAAAAAGTTCAATTTATATATTCTACAAACACTAGTGACCATATCTTTCTAGGCAAAACATACAAATAGTTGAATTACAATCAAAGCATTTACCGGGAACCAAACCCAGGCCTCTCCTGTTGCAGGCGAGTATTCTTCCACTGAACCACCAAAGCTACGTGAATAACTAAAAACTCTCCGCAAATAAACCCACTTTACATTTATCTGTATTCGTAACTCCGGCACCGAGACAACAAAAATAGCCCTAATTTAAAAGCCCAAGCTTTTCCTCAGGGAGTATTCCAATTAATCTCGCTGTCGTTGTTTCTGACTCTCGCTTTTTCTCCCGATTGTCGCGCCTGACCTTCCCCTTAGTTAAATCACAATCTCGTGATTATGTCCTAACCTGTCACAATGTTTGCAGGCAGTTTTACACTCCGGGCGAGATGTCCTAAATTATTGCAATTGAAACATTTTCTCTTTTACTTTTGACTTACCCTAACTTTCTCTACCTCTATTATCCCTCCGTTGGCTCCAGCAGGCTCCACATATGTGGGTGGTGGTTGTGCGCGTAGCTCCTCCAGCCGTATTCTCACCACCACTATTTAATCAACAGGATTACCTCTGTATGCTTGGTATACTAGAGAAGGATCTAGTTTGTTACTCTCAATCCTAAACATTTTTAGAACATCAAATCAAAGATAACTTACATCATTGCCCCCAAATTCGAAAATAAAGACTATTTACCGTCGTCTTGCAGACTGGGAAAAGCAATGTTCATGAGAATCCGTCACCGTCTCTGTCGACTTTAGATATATATATATATATACCGGTCTGTTCTTTGAACCTCAATTCAGATGCCAGGTCTTTAAATAATGGGTCCAGACCTGCCGGTGCACGGTTTTCGGCGTACTACCTTCTGACGACAGAGGCAGGTTTGGAAATCCGCTCAAAGGACCAATTGTCAATGGAATTCAATAATTCCTATATGTGTTCATTAATTAAAATCATTCTGTCTGTTTCTACGAATTTGTAAGATTCTTATTTGCATAAAATAGACAGGGACCAGTCTTATTAAAATGAGATAATAGTATTTATTCTCGGAGCGCGCTCAGATTGAACCACGAACAACAGTTTATATCCAAAATATGACCTCATTGGTTATAGAATGAATCTCCTCCTCTCGACCAAAACAAAGCAGGTTCAAAAGTTTATTCCAACCCACTAGCCCACTCCTGACACACACAACACATCAAGATTAACTTCTGAAGTCTCACCATTATCTATCACTATTCAGCAGACAGTTCCAGATAACGAAAACCCAGGGAGGCTCTCGCTGTCTTATTTAATTGCCACAGAGTTATAGCTGAGTGGGTTCAGAGATAGGTTAATGAGCCTCTTTGCTTACTTCAAACACACCACACATACCTCTCCAACTAAGTTGGAATGGTGTTTATTATGTTTAATTACTCCTTGTTCATGAATTAACATTAACATTATTAATCATTATTGTAAAACCGGGTAGAGTTCAATTAGTTACAGTTAGTTACAGTTCTATTTAAATGTAGATATTGTTTAGTCATTATTCATAAAATTCCTATAACTTTTTCAACCTCTCCCTGTCTGAGTCTGTAATACCAACATATTTCAAGCAGACCACCATAGTCCCTGTGGCCAAGAACACTAAGGAAACCTGCCTAAATGACTACCGACCCGTAGCACTCACGTCTGTAGCCATGAAATGCGTTGAAAGGCTGGTCATGCCTCACATCAACACCATTATCCCAGAAACCCTAGACCAACTCCAATTGGCATATCGCACCAACAGATCCACAGATGATGCAAACTCTATTACACTCCACACTGCCCTTTCCCACTTGGACAAAAGGAACACCTATGTGAGAATGCTATTCATTGACTACAGCTCAGCGTTCAACACCATAGTGCCCTCAAATGCTCATCACTAAGCTAAGGACCCTGGGACTAAACACCTCCCTCTGCCACTGGATCCTGGACTTCCTGACGGGCCGCCCCCAGGTGGTAAGGGTAGGTAGTAACAACACATCCGCCATGCTGATCCTCAACACGGGGTCCCCTCAGGGGTGCGTGCTCAGCCCCCTCTTGTACTCCCTGTTCACTCATGATTGCACGGCCAGGCATGACTCCAACACCATCATTAGGTTTGCTGATGACACAACAGTGGTAGGCCTGATCACTGACAACAATGAGACAGCCTATAGGGAGTAGGTCAGAGACCTGTCCGTGTGGTGCAAGGACAACAACCTCTCCCTCAACGTGATCAAGACAAAGGAGATGATTGTGGCCTACAGGAAAAGGAGGACCGAGCATGCCCCCATTCTCATCGACGGGGCTGTAGTGGAGCAGGTTGAGAGATTCAAGTTCCTTGGCATCCACATCACCAACAGACTAACATGGTCCAAGCACACCAAGACACTCATGAAGAGGGCACAACAAAACCTATTCCCCCTCAGGAGACTGAAAAGATTTGACATGGGTCCTCAGTTCCTCAAAAGTTTGCTCGTCCTGCCATTCTCCAGGACCAGAGTTACCTGGAGTTATGACGCGTTCACTTGCTAGTTGGAACCAGGAAACTCTGAATTTTCCGACATGATATCTGCTTGAATGTGGAATGTGCAAAACTACAGTTTCCTAGTTCTGACTAGCACGTGAATGCAGAATAACTTGCCTTGCTGGCCCGCCCTTTCGCCATTCATGCAGTTGAAAATTCTGAAAAAGGTTGTGAACTGCACACAGTATATTGATAGACGCCCACAGTGCAAATGTATTAATTGGTGTATGACACATTACTTCTCCTTTTCTAAATGGTAATTAATTTGTAGCCTACCATAAATTGTGATCAAGTAAAACAAGGACATATGTTTGTTATAATAATGTGATATTTGTTATGAGAATCTTGTTCTCAATGTTCATAAACTGAACTTCAATTAAACAACTCTGTCTGTTACTAAGAATTTTTAAGGTTTTTATTAAAATGAAACAGTCAGAGGCCAGTCTACCATAGTCAGCAGTTTAGAATTTCCTGTACATTTGTCTATATACCTCACAATTCGTCATAAATGTCCCTTCTCCTTTCAGAAACAATGACAATATAGTTCACAAGTCTTCTCCTACTCATACATGGTCTGCCACCTATTATACAATCTACTACAAGCCCAAGGTCTCTCCCCTCCCTGGGTGGGGACAGAATGTCCTGTAAGGAACACAGTAGTACAGCTTGTCTGTCGATAGCTCCTCTTATCATTTGTTTCACACTTGCACCCTGCTTGCATACTAAAAGGGCACAAAAAGTCCTAGTTCTAATTCTGACTAGAACTACACACATCAGATTTAGATTTATGATTCTAATAAATGTCATACAATCATACAGTGACAGGGTAGAATTCTGTTAGTTATTGTTCTACGTTAAATGTATACATCATTTAGTCATTATTCATAAAATTCATAGCATATTTCAGTTTAATTTTAATTTATTTTGCAATATAGGATAAACATCATGTCTCAAAGTTAGTTATGTTAACTGTGTGGGTCATCTACATGCACAGATGTGGGATGAACCAGCAAACTGGACCACTGTGTTCAAGTGCTGCAGCCAGACGTCTCAAGCTTATTCAGGAAAGTCGCCTGTTCTCCCCCAGATTCAAATTCTTCCAGCCATGTGTTTCCCGACAGGACATAAGAATAACTTAAAAACAACAGAAATGGTTTAATCAAACAAATCATTATTTCAAAATGAAACGTGGCATGTAATGTAAGAAACAAATCAAACAGATTAATTGTGATCCTAACCTGTCATCATCACCCAGTATTATGTCTTTTGGGTTGCCTATGAATAAATACAATTTATCCTTCTTCAAACCAAGAGACGACTGGCACATGCGGTGGGCATAGAAATCTCTCTCCGTTTTAACATCCACTTGTAAATCATTCCCTGTAAGACAGCATAAGCAATATCCATTACATGATTCCTCTATCACTCTCTCTTTACTTTTTTATTCTCTCGAGGCAACACAAATAATGATTTTGGGAAAAACTGTAGTATTTACCAAGTTTATAGGCCTTTTGAATCTCCATTTTATATTTGATCAGGGTGTTCTCATCCTCTTGTATATGTTTTACTTGAATGTTGTAAACTGCAGACGGAAAACAGAGTGAAAATAAGTGGGTTTGACCAACTAACATCAAGGCGGTGGCCTGTTCCTGTAGGTTCATGCTCTACAACATCCGCAGAGTACGACCCTGCCTCACACAGGAAGCGGCGCAGGTCCTAATCCAGGCACTTGTCATCTCCCGTCTGGATTACTGCAACTCGCTGTTGGCTGGGCTCCCTGCCTGTGCCATTAAACCCCTACAACTCATCCAGAACGCCGCAGCCCGTCTGGTGTTCAACCTTCCCAAGTTCTCTCACGTCACCCCGCTCCTCCGCTCTCTCCACTGACCATGGTGCTTGCCTATGGAGCTGTGAGGGGAATGGCACCTCAGTACCTCCAGGCTCTGATCAGGCCCTACACCCAAACAAGGGCACTGCGTTCATCCACCTCTGGCCTGCTCGCCTCCCTACCACTGAGGAAGTACAGTTCCCGCTCAGCCCAGTCAAAACTGTTCGCTGCTCTGGCCCCCCAATGGTGGAACAAACTCCCTCACGACGCCAGGACAGCGGAGTCAATCACCACCTTCCGGAGACACCTGAAACCCCACCTCTTTAAGGAATACCTAGGATAGGATAAGTAATCCTTCTCACCCCCCTTTAAGATTTAGATGCACTATTGTAACGTGACTGTTCTACTGGATGTCATAAGGTGAATGCACCAATTTGTAAGTCGCTCTGGATAAGAGCGTCTGCTAAATGACTTAAATGTAATGTAAATGTAAAATGTAATGACCAAATATGTTTTGGTAAACATACATCTGTGGCTATCCCTATTCTATTGTAGGTATAGTCATGGCCGCGTGGGAAGTGTTCATGATTCTTTATTAACTTGAACTAAATAACAAAGTGGAAAATCCCGAAACAATTCTGTAAGGTGCAATAAACTACACAGAAAACTACCCACCAAACACAGGTGGGAAAAAGGCTGCCTAAGTATGATTCCCAATCAGAGACAACGATAGACAGCTGCCTCTAACTGGGAACCATACTTGGCCAAAAACAAAGAAATAGAAAACATAGAAATAACGAAACTAGAATGCCCACCCTAGTCACACCCTGGCCTAACCAAAATAGAGAATAAAAGCCTCTCTATGGCCAGGGCGTGACACTCCCTGTGCTGCTGACGGATATTTAGGTCCACTCATACAAGACTAGTAAAGACCTAGTGCACTACTTCTGTACAAAATATATATATATATATATATACAGTGGGGCAAAAAGTAGTTAGTCAGCCACCAATTGTGCAAGTTCTCCCACTTAAAAAGATGAGAGAGGCCTGTAATTTTCATCATAGGTACACTTCAACTATGACAGACAAAATGAGAAAAACGTTTGACCTCTGTCATTGCCAACAAAGAGTATATAACAAAGTATTGAGAAACTTTTGTTATTGACCAAATACTTATTTTTCACCATAATTTGCAGATAAATTCATTTTGTCTGTCATAGTTGAAGTGCACCTATGATGAAAATTACAGGCCTCTCATCTTTTTAAGTGGGAAAACCTTCACAATTGGTGGCTGACTAAATACTTTTTTGCCCCACTGTATATATTATTGTTTTTCTTCCTATAAATGATTCTGATTGATCAGGGAGTGCTGCAGCACCCTCAGCACTTCTACTTCCCGCGACTATGGTTGTAGTATGTGTCAGAAGGGTTTATTGGAAGTCAGAGAAATGTGAGTGCTGTTTTACCAGGGTTAGTCCCAATGCAGGCTTCCTCTTCACGGTCAGAAGCTGTTAACGACTCGGCCTTCTTCACGGATGGACAATTTTCTGTCAGATAAAATTAAGGATGGAAACAATCTTGGGGCGACAAAACAATAGAGTTTCCTAATGCTTAAGAGAATTGGCAAGCAGGCAACATAAAAGTCAAGCTTAGGCAGATATGCTAAACATGAAGTGAAAACATAGTACATGTGCATACTACAAAAGCAAAATAATCACCACCATGAAATTTATGAAACTATAAAAATAAGGAATGGCTGCAAAAAAAATTGTTAGTAGTAATGATTTGGGCTCCCGAGTGGCGCAGCGGTCTAAGGCACTACATCTCAGTGCTAAAGGCGTCACAACAGACCCTGGTTCAATTCCAGGCTGTATTACAACCGGCCATGATTGGGAGTCCCATAGGGCAGCACACAATTGGCCCAGCTTCATCTGGGTTAGGATTTGGCCCGGGTAGGCCGTCATTGTAAATAAGAATTTGTTCTTAACTGACTTTCCTACTTAAATAAAGGTTAAATAAATGTAAACAATTACGTTGCTAATTTAATTTTGTACAGTTGTATAGCTAAACAATGGCCACTCAATAGTTATCTTACAGTAGATCCCTGAAATATCCACCAATATACAGTGGTGGTATGAAAAAAGCATCTTACTGTCAATGCACGCACATCCATTGTTGCTGCAGATAATGTCCTCGTCTGTGCTACTCTTAAAGGGGCTGTAGAATCTGGTGCAGCTCTTTTCTGAAACACAGAGGAATATCATTCCGTCAATATTGTTCGGGTTCCATAGCTGTTGCTGGGCTGTACGACTATAAGTGAAAGCGTTTTATTGACGTTACAATATGTAACTTTTTTGGGCGACCCAACCAAATTTGTTTTTTACACCAGCTTTAAACAGTTGAAAAAACAATATTTTTGGTTATGGAAAATATATTTCACAGAGGTTTAGATGGTACAATGATACTTACATACTTCCATATTTTGTCACATAAACAGAAATTAGGCAAACTATTAGAATTTTAAGCAACCTAGGAATGTCAGAGCGATTTCTGCACAGTGCACCTTTAATTATTGTACAGTCTAAATTTGACATCAGACTCAAATGTTGACACGATGTTGTAAGTAAAGATTTTTTACATAAATTCCAGGGGATTCAAAAGTCCTCTATCAGTGCGGTGGAAAGTAGCCGCACATGCCAGGTTTTTGACTGGTGGGGCGGGCACACAGTCCACTTAGTGTTTTTATTTTTTTTTAAATGGGAATATAAAGATACATAAGTGGTTGGACACAAGAACTTCAAATAGAAATTGAGAGCATTTTTTGAAACAGTTGTGTTGAACTCCCAAATCAATGGTGGGCCGAACCAAGGACAACCCGTACATTGAAAGGATCTTACCTGATTGGTAATAGGAATACACCCTAATTGAAGAAGGCTGTAGAAGGCGCACAGTAAATTCTTGATACAGAGTCACTGGTACGCAGTAATCAGAATTAGGACTAGGAGATAGCTGAAGAGAATGGAAATAAAGGCATACACTCACTATACAAAACATTAAGAACACCTTCCTAATATTGTCTCGAGGCTTAAAAATCCTTCTTTAACCTGTCTCCTCCCCTTCATCTACACTGATTGAAGTGGATTTAACAAGTGACCAATAAGGGATCATAGCTTTCACCTGGATTCACCTGGTCAGGCTGTCATGGAAAGAGCAGGTGTTCATAATGTTTTGTACACTCAGTGTATAGGCTATGGTTATGACACAAAGTTTTCGACTGATCAGTTCACAAGGTCAGGAAAAACTTGTCTTACCTTAGGGCCCAGTGCTTTTCCTGGTCAAGTAACCTGTACCTTCCAATTTGCAAGCCACTACATCACATTTTTACATCCATAATGCTCTATGGTGCTTTCTTAGTTGTTGTAGTTCTAACGCAGGTTGTTTAAAAATAAGGAATAGTTTGAGTTTTTTTTATCTGACTTAGAATGCCCCTTACTCTCTACCTTTGCCAGTGTTCTCAATAGGTTT
Organism: Oncorhynchus keta; assembly: GCF_023373465.1. NCBI lineage: Eukaryota > Metazoa > Chordata > Actinopteri > Salmoniformes > Salmonidae > Oncorhynchus > Oncorhynchus keta. Next base: position 16,805,061 of record NC_068443.1, on the reverse strand, counting down.
CCAAATTACTTACATCGTATATGTGAATAATGAGAGATCCTTTATCAGAAAGCTCCTTGTCCAGTTGGTAGAAGTTAATCAACTTGTCCCTGCGAGACAACAACTACAAACACAGAAACATATGGAATGTTCTGTAGCTCAGAGTTCCATGATCAATTAGTGAACGAGTATATCCTTTTGTTGTGTATAGTGTAGATACTAAACATGAAAATGATACTTTCTACATACTGCTACTTTGTTTTGATGACTGTACCTCATTAAGACTTGTATAGTCAGGCACAAAACCTGAAGGAAGAGATACATCCAGAATGGCCATCTTGTTGGAGGTCCCTTCAAGAGGCCTACATTTAGAGAGAGAGATACATATTTAATATGTTAATTCAGATCTTCCACACCACCAACACTACTGTAAATACATTTACATATAGTACTTCGATACCCATCAGTCACTTCCAAAACTTCTACCACAATACATACTGTAAGCATATGCACAAGGGAACAACAAGGGAAATTCTGAGATCCTCAAATATGTGTGTTCTCAATCTATATGTTGTATATAGCTGCAGATAAATGTGTAATTATGTAGTTTTCCTCTCTACTGTCTGCTCTCTGTCTGCTAACATAACAGGATCATATCATCCACATGTACATGCACGTACAGTATACTGTAACTTCCCTTAGTTCTCACCTAACACATATGGTCAGTTTGTAGACACCGACAACACCGTCTGGAGCCTGTGCTTCATCTGCAACAAACAGAGCAGTTACATCCAAAGTGTACTGGCAAAAAAAATGGTTGTAATTAAAATATGGTGTGATCAAATAACAGTGATAACATAAAGACACTTGGACAAAAGGGGTTGAGTAAAGCTATTCTTCAGAAAAACAGGAACATACTATTCTTTTCTATTGAATGGCTCATGTTAAATCCTTTGCAAACTGACTGCTCTTTCACAAGCATGGCGTAGTATGTTGTCAGGACCTGAAAAGAGCACAATGATGACAGTATCAGAATTCTTACAGTATGTCAAAGATATCATTTTATCATGAGTATGGGAAGAATATTCAAACACATCGAGTATACTATATTAACTGAAATATTTATTGTGCACAAATATCCAAATACAGCTGGAATGATCCACACACCTTTAATTTTGCTCTCCCTGACCCCTTTGCTTCGAAAGTGAAATCCATCAGCTGTGGTATCTGCAGTAATCAAGTGCATATAAAATAAAGCCACTAGAATGCAAAAGCCACTACACCATATTTGCCTGTGTTGTTCAAATTGGTTTGCTAGTCCAATGTAACTCACCCTTTCAGATCGTGACATAAACCTCTGGTCTAAATTCCATTCGATAGAGCTGCTTTTGCCCGTGCGGACAGGGCTGTTGACAGACAGGCTTACTCTTATGTCATTACCCGGTGGGGCAGGCTTCTGTTTTAGGAACAGAGAAAGGGCCTGGAACACCACTATGGTGCACTGGAGAGAGAAACACGAAGCAAGTAGAGGGGATAGAAGGGAGTGGGGTGGGGATGAGGGAGACAAGAGTGTAAAAATGACAGACTGTGTTTACTTCCATGAGTAGTACCATTTTCTGTCTATATTGTGTTTTTACCTGTGTGTTCCCAAATTGGCCATTTGCTTGACTCTTGGCCACCAGCCAGTTACTCACAGCCTCTGATCTCTTAAGCTCACCCAGTGTCACGAGTGCTGAAAGTGCATACCCTGTTGCCTCCACCCCTTTATCATCATTTCCACCCCAATGAGTGCCCCCTGAGGAAAGATGGAAAGAGACAGGTACAGGGTGAAAGTCTGATAGGTACAGAAAAATTACTAACAGAGAGATTTAATATCAAAGAAATAAGAATGTGATGTTTAAGGATCCCCATTATTGGGCTCCTGAGTGGCGTAGCAGTCTAAGGCACTGCCTCTCAGTGCTAGAGGCGTCACCACAGACACCCTGGTTCGAATCCAGGCTGTATCACAACCGGCCGTGATTGGGTGTCCCATAGGGAGGTGCACAATTGGCCCAGCGTTGTCCGGGTTTGGCCGGTGTAGGCCATCATTGTAAATAAGAATTTGTTCTTAACTGACTTGCCTAGGTAAATAAAGGTTAAATAAAAAATAAATAGCTGACGCCAGCTAGTCTTACTGGGGTCAGACACATAACAGACAAGACTAAAAGACATTACAGACAAGACTAATAAGATTAAAAGGCATTACAGACAAGACTAAAAAGACTAACAGGCATTACAGACAAGACTAATAAGACTAACAGACACGACTAATGAGATTAAAAGGCATTACAGACAAGACTAATAAGATTAAAAGGCATTACAGACACGACTAAAAAGACTAACAGGCATTTCAGACAAGACTAATAAGACTAATATTCCTAATATTGAGCTGCACCCTGTTTGACCCTCAGAACAGTTTCAATTCAACGTGGCGTGGACGAAAGCATTCCACAGTGATGCGGGCCCATGTTGACTCCAATGCTTCCCACAGTTGTGTCATGTTGGCTGAATGTACTTTGGGTGATGGACCATTCTTGATACACACAGGAAACGGTTGAGCCTGAAAAATCCAGCAGCGTTGCAATTCTAGACACTCAAACCAGTGTGCGTGGCACCCACTACCACACCCTGTTCAGGGGCACTTAAATCTTTTGTCATGGTCATTCACTCTCTGAATGGCCCACACACACAATCCATGTCTTAATTGCCTCAAGGCTTACAAATCCTTCTTTAACCTTCATCTACAATGATTGAAATGGATTTAACAAGTGACATCAATAAGGGATGTCGTGGAATTATCAGAATATGTTGGTAACATTTGTAAGATGTTTAATATTCATCAAATGTGTGTAAGTTAATTCTCATAAGAATGTATTTTGTTGTACTATAGTGGGGGCCATTGGCAGTTATCTGTTCTATGTCAGGACTAAGTTGCATGGGCCACATGAGAGGGGAGAGGTCAAAGTGTCATCATGTGTAAACATATCTTATACTCCCTAACTTTCCCAGTGGGGAAAGGAGGGTTTGCAGTGTCTGGAATCATTCTATGCTCCCTCTTTGTTGACCTGTAGGGTCACTCTCCTATCCATGAGTTTGTCCAGGAGTTTGTATTTAGAGTGGTTGTATCTAAATGACAATTTGATATATGCCTGTTGATTTGGAGGATTGGTTTATGGTTCTGGGGTTTTGGGAAAGGAGACAAAGCTGAACGATGAATTATGTCTATGCTGTCTGACTATGGGTGTCTTTGCTATTAAAGGAACTCAGTTGCATTGTAAGGGGGCTCTCAGAGAATTCACTGGGGAGACCTTGAATTCATCTGAGAGTCACAGGATTGTGATAAGAGCTCATATAATTAAAGATGGACTTTTATAACTAACTCTGACGTGTGTGTGTGGTTTGCTCCCATGATTTGGTAAATAGAGGAAATTTCCACGACAGCGATCATATCATTCACCTGGTCAGTCTATGTCATGGAATTATTATTATTATTTATTTTTTACCTTTATTTAACGAGGCAAGTCTGTTAAGAACAAATTCTTATTTACAATGACGGCCTACACATGTATTCCTAATGTTTTGTAGACTCAGTGTATTTGAGAGAACACAGTAAAATGGCTTTAAGAGATAACTGGGGGAAACAATGGATGAAAGAAACACTAACATTAGCACTGAAAATATTACCTGTGCTTGTTCGATCTAATTCTTTTAAGATTTTCTCTTTCCATTCAGGTTTTTTAGTCAGTGCCAGGGCATAGGAAGATATGGCTACAGAGTAGGGACTGGATTGAGCAGGAAGTGCATTAAATAAGTAATCGGAGGCTTTCTTCATGGCTCCATCTAGCTCCTATGAGAAACACACACACACAGAAGAAGAATGACACCGTAATGAGACTAATAATTAATAACGAATCATTTGTTAATAGTTTGACCTCTTAAATCTGTAACAATAACCAGAATTCCATATTCATCGCAGAATAGAGGTCCACATTACTGAGCAGCACACTAGTCTTCACTGACGCTACCGTATACCAAACTATTACAGCATAGCCCCAATTGTCCACTGCAGAAAAAAAACTGATCTAATTTTTCGTCAGACCATCACACAGACTTACAAATGTAGTGATCAATACTAATTTTCACTAAGTCAAAAGTAGGCTACTCAAACCATCAACAATGCATCCCCTTAAAGTTATTTATCCTAGTTTACCGTGTATACATCCTTACAGATCCCGAGGGTCTCTTGCATGGCTATCAAAACAAAAGCAGTTGTTGCCACATCTCCTTCCTTATGTGTCCCGCCCTGAGTGGAGATGGAAGAACAGATTTTAGTCAAGGAAATTATAGCTTTGAACATAGTACAATATTAGTGCTAAAACTTGTGCTTACATAACCTGAAACATACAAAAGTCTACAGGACAAATAGTACATTTCAAAAGGATTTACCAAACATGTTTGCTTGACATGATTTTATGTTTTATATTTATAATAGTGGACAAAAAGTATAAATGAGATAAACAACTTTACTGTGAGTTTCCAATTATTGATTGGAGCGTCTTCTTGAAAAATTCCTGCAGAGTTCTGTTTTTTTACAAGGAACTTCAAAGGTTTGCACACTCTAATATCCTCCACGTCCCCAAACATATACACCATTGCAAACACCTTGGCAGTGTAAGCTGTCACCCTGGGGACCAAGACACAGTATTGTCTATTCTGGAGTCTGACGAGTCATATCATACAGTAAGTCTGATGTAAGCAGTCCTGTGTGGCTCAGTTTGTAAGAGCTTACATTTGAGAACTAAATTGTATTGTATTAACATTCTTAAATAACTGAAAAACTTGAAAATCATGTCGTTCTAAAATGTGATTATCCATAGGGTTGATTTTCATAAGTTTTAGGAATCAGAACGCTGATGTGTGGCTCTCTGTTTCACAAGAGAAGGCTGATGTGTTTAACAATTGTAACTAACCACCATAATGCAGGTAAAGCAATCTACAATGATACACAACCATTCATGCAACTGCATACACCAATGACAATTGAGGCCCAGTGAGACAAAACTGATAAATTCACTTACCATGTGCTTGGGATTCTATAATTTCTATATGTAGAATACGTGTCATCAGAGTTTTTGTAACTAAGGTGTCTTTGATAGCCTATGGAAATCAACAACATGAGAGAGTGGAGGCAATATTTGGAGAAAGAGAGGAAGAGAAAAGGACGTTTGATTATATGTGATAGAATTAAAAGTGCCTTAATAATAACAAAATAATAATAGAGAATCATAATGCGTACCAGTATGTAATAATCTATTCATTTATCTGAAGGTTGATAATGCGATCTGTGTACTCAATTGATGTCTGTTCTGCGTTCGATTGGTTATACCTAGGAATTCGTATAGGGGCGCACAGGGCTTCCCAGCTCACTCATTACAAGCAACTTGAAGCCGAAGCTACATCTCCATGGGATCTATTTCCTCCTTTCAGGGGTATAACATGTACACATGTCCACCAAAGAAAGCAGGTGATGCCTCTATGGTACAGTATATTCACCTAGCTTTACATAATCAAGTGCCTCAGCTCTCTTCTCCACTCCCACCTCCTCCCAGGCATTGGCGTGGTCCAGGTAGTGTGTGGCGATGATGGGGGCAGTCATTGAAACCAGGTTCTGCTCTATACAGCCACCCGGCTTCTTAATGAGTTTACTCAGCACTGCGCCACCAATGGAGTTGATTACTGTATCTGCCAGGGCGTCCCCTAATCCAAGACAACATTTTAAACTTGTGTTTTCTTGTTTTAGAAAGGCAAATTCCAAATGCTGTAATCTATGACACCGTTCATGCTAGCTACAAAATTGTAGTGATCGGGTTTACCCGATATATGCAGCCTATACCGGATAATGCTTATTAGCCCACATGTACATTATTTTGTCATATATACACTGGGCCTGGTAGAACCAGAATGATCGCTGCGGTCACAATGGCGCCGGAGGGGAGGGCTGCCGTCTTATCGGCTCTCAACCAAGCATGCTATTTTTTTGTTCTAAACTTGTTTTTTACATAATGTTGCTGCTACCGTCTCTTATAACCAAAAAGAGCTGATTTGATTGATTTTGAGGTTATTCTTCAACAAGTCGGATGAGAGGATATACTACTACAGACACCCGACCAGCCCCAGATCCCTGTGATTCGCTGGAGAAGGAAACTGAGATTTCATGGAAAAAGATCCGGGTGCCTTGGTAGGATCAGGCGACGAGTGGCTAATCTGGCCTTGCCTTCCATCCTGCTAGCTAATGTTCAATCGCTGGAAAATAAATAGGACGAGCTGAAAGGACGTATATCCTCCAAACGGGACATTAAAAACTGTAACATCTTGTGTTTCACCGAGTCGTGGTTGAACGACGACGTTAAGAACATACAACTGGCGGGTTATATACTCCATCGGCAGGACAGAACAGCAGCCTCTGGTAAGACAAGGCGCGGGGGCCTATGCATATATGTAAACAACAGCTGGTGCACGATATCTAAGGTTTCGCTCGCCTGAGGTAGTGTGGTCTACTGCTTATCATATACCTAGAGTTTATCTGAATTTTTCGTAGCTGTCTACATACCATCACAGACCGATGCTGGCACTAAAACCACGCACAATGAGCTGTATACTGCCATAAGCAAACAGGAAAACGCTCCTAGTGGCCGGGGACTTTAATGCAGGGAAACTTAAATCAGTTTTAATTCATTTCTATCAGCATGTTAAATGTGCAACCAAACTCTAGACCACATTTACTCCACACACAGAGATACGTACAAGCAAAAATTACAAGCAAAAATTAAAGCAAGAAGCACCAGTGACTCAGTCAAAGAAGTGGTCAGATGAAGCAGATGCTAAACTACAGGACTGTTTTGCTAGCACAGACTGGAATATGTTCCAGGATTCTTCCGATGGCATTAAGGAGTACACCACATCAGTCACTGGCTTTATTAATAAGTGCATTAAGGACGTTGTCCTCCCAGTGACTGTACGTACATACCCCAACCAGAAGCCATGGATTACAGGCAACATTCATACTGAGCTAAAGGGAAGAGCTGCTGCTTTCAAGGAGAGGGACACTAACCTGGAAGCTTATAAGAAATCCCGCATTGCCCTCCGGCGAACCATTAAACAGGCAAAGCGTCAATACAGGAGTAAGATCGAACTGTACTACACCGGCTCCGACGCTTGTCGGATGTTGCAGAGCTTACAAACTATTACAGACTACAAAGGGAAGCACAACCGAGAGCTGCACAGTGACACAAGCCTATCAGACAAGCTAAATAACTTCTATGCTCGCTTCGAGGCAAGTAACACTGAAACATGCATGAGAGCAGCAGCTGTTCCGGATGACTGCGTGATCACGCTCTCTGCAGCCGATGTGAGTAAGACTTTCAAACAGGTCAACATTCACAAGGCTGCAGAGCCAGACGGATTACCAGGATGTGTACTCTGAGCATGCGTTGACCAACTGGCAAGTATCTTCACTGACATTTTCAACCTCTCCCTGTCCGAGTCTGTAATACCAACATGTTTCAAGCAGACCACCATAGTCCCTGTGCCCAAGAACACTAAGGTAGCCTGCCGATTCATAGCACTCATGTCTGTAACCATGAAATGCTTTGAAAGGCTGGTCATGCCTCACATCAACACCATTATCCCAGAAACCTTAGACCCACTCCAATTTGCATACCGCACCAACAGATCATGCAATCTCTATTGCACTCCACAATGCCCTTTCACACCTGGACAAATGGAACACCTATGTGAGAATGCTATTCATTGACTACAGCTCAGCGTTCAACACCACAGTACCCTCAAAGCTCATCACTAAGCCAAGGACCCTGGGACTAAACACTTCCCTCTGCAACTGGATCCTGGACTTCCTGACGGGCCGTCCCCAGGTGGTAAGGGTAGGTAACAACACATGCTGCCATGCTGATCCTCAACACGGGGTCCCCTCAGGGGTGCGTGCTCAGCCCCCTCCTGCACTCCCTGTTCACTCACGATTGCACGGCCAGGCATGACTCCAACACCATCATTAAGTTTGCTGATGACAACAGTGGTAGGCCCCATCATCGACAACGATGAGACAGGCTATAGGGAGTAGGTCAGAGACCTGAACATGTGGTGCAAGGACAACAACCTCTCCCTCAACGTGATCAAGACAAAGGAGATGATTGTGGCCTACAGGAAAAGGAGGACCGAGCACGCCCCCATTCTCATCGACGGGGCTGTAGTGGAGCAGATTGAGAGCTTCAAGTTCCTTGGCACCCACATCAACAAACTAACATGGTCCAAGCACACCAAGACAGTCGGTAAGAGGGCACAACAAAACCTATTCCCCCTCAGGAGACTGAAAAGATTTGGCATGGGTCCTCAGATCCTCAAAAGGTTTTCCAGTTGCACCATCGAGAGCATCCTGACGGGTTGCATCACTGCCTGGTATGGCAAATGCTCGGCCTCCGACCGCAAGGCACTACAGAGGGTAGTGCGCACAGCCCAGTACATCACCGCTTCCTTCACATTGCTTCCTGCTATCCAGGACCTGTATTCCAGGCGGTGTCAGAGGAAGGCCCTAAGAATTGTCAAAGTTTCCAGCTACCTTAGTCAGACTGTTCTCTCTGCTACCGCATGGCAAGCGGTACCTGAACAGCTAATCAAATGGCTAGCCAGACTATTTTCATAGGCCCCCCTCCCCTCCCGGAACGCTGCTACTACTCTCTGTTATTATCTATGCATAACAAGCTTGCTGTCCCCAGTCCACCTGGCCGTGCTGCTGCTCCAGTTTCAACTGTTCTGCCTGTGATTATTATTATTTGACCATGCTGGTAATTTATGAACATCTTGGCCATGTTCTGTTACAATCTCCACCCGGCACAGCCAGAAGAGGACTGGCCACCCCACATAGCCTGGTTCCTCTCTAGTTTTGGCCTTTCTAGGGAGTTTTTCCTAGCCACCGTGCTTCTACACCTGCATTGCTTGCTGTTTGGGGTTTTAGGCTGGGTTTCTGTACAGCACTTTGAGATATCAGCTGATGTAAGAAGGGCTATATAAATAAATTTGATTTGATAGTCTCTTTAATAACTCTACATACATGTACATATTATCTCAATTACCTCGACACCTGTGCCCCCGCACATTGACTATGACTCTGTACCGTGTATATAGCCCTGCTATTGTTATTTACTGCTGCTCTTTAATTATTTGTTACTCTTATCTCTTACTTTTTGTTGTTGTTGGTATTTTCTTAAAACTGCATTGTTGGTTAAGGGCTTCTAAGTAAGCATTTCACTGTAAGGTCTACTACACCTGTTGTATTCGGCGCATGTGACAAATCAAATTTGATTAGATTTCACCACTCCATTTCTCTTCACATATCAGTCTGGCCTACTTCTGTTTTGAGCCAACGTCTGTAATGAGGGGCATTATTCAAAACGTACTTGTCTGAAATTGGATCACCATCAACCAATCAGAGGACGGCCGAATTCAAAGCACAGTGTTTGGCCACGTGGCATTTTGTCATAAACCCACCCATTGCTTCTGAGAGGATGGTGATTTGATCAGTCATTTGCTAACTTATTCCAAATACCCATCTATTGGAGGAAGGCTAGACTGATACATGAAGTGAAACAGAATGGTAAACTCAGCGATGAGGCTGGTTCCACCAGGCTACACACTGACAGCAAAACATCAAAAACCATTGGATTGTTTCATTAATGTTTTCTTTTAAATATATAGTAGTCACAACACACTTATTTTTATTAGAATAAGCAATCTTTTAGGTTGAGGATACCTTCTATAGTGATGTAAGTACTTGACATTGTGCTTGGAAGCTTGTTCTTCAGGTTAATGTAAACTTTTCCTGTCTGCTTCCCTGTTTCATTTGAGAGGGAACAACACAAAAATAACCAATTATATGTTCACACCTACATAATATCAACCAATGTTGTTGATATCATAGATTTAGGCCTCTGTGTAATCTCAGGAGGACATTCTGGCACATTCTCGACAATGGCCTTAATACATTTGAAAGGAGTGGTTCAGGATTTTAAAACTTGTAATCCATAGTTCGGTTTTCTTTAAACGGCCACTTCAAACTTCAGTTAAATTTAGTCACCACAAGCTAACAATCAATGGATGTGATGAAGGCATTTGAGCATGTTTTTTTTCTCAGAACAAATCGCCTGAAATCAACTCAAATCAACTCCATATTTGGTTTGATCTTACTTACAGGTGAAATGGCCATTTTAATGTAAAAACATACATTAGCCATACTTCCATTGATTGTTAGTTTGTAGTGGCTGAAGTTAGCTGCATTTTGTAGTGTCTGTTTAAAGTAAGCCGAACCATGGATTACAGTTTCTCTCACCCATACCGCACCAGCGGTACCATCTAACATCAAGTTGTAAAGTTTACATTTACATTTAAGTCATTTAGCAGACGCTCTTATCCAGAGCGACTTACAAATTGGTGCATTCACCTTATGACATCCAGTGGAACAGCCACTTTAAAGTACAATACTTTCAAGGTGAGGAACCATCTAACATCAAGTTGTAAAGTTCTGTTTAAAGTAAACCGAACCATGGATTACAGTTTCTCTCACCCATACAATACTTTCAAGGTGAGGAACCATCTAACATCAAGTTGTAAAGTTCTGAACCACTCCTTTAAGCCATGTTATTTTTTAAGATCTAATGGAGGGTAAACAGCTGTTTTGGTCCAAACCGTTCATAAAATCTGGTTGCAAAAACCTTTCCTCTATTTCGGCCATCTCCACTCCTTCTGGCTATGATATGAGCAGAAACGGGGAGAGAGAGAAACATTTTAAAGAAACATTTTATGTGTCCTCAACTAAACTGTGAGCATCACGAACAGGTGCAGGTAGCCTCACCACAACAAGAAGTTGTTTCTCTATGCCATCTCTATAATACTCGCTCCGGGCCGTTACAGTGATTTGGTGTTTGCCTGGTTTCATGGGAATGACAGTGACGTACAGGACTTTCTGTGACTTTTTGTCCACATTAATTATTTCCCTGTAGGATCCTCTGTAATTCGTTGCTGTGCACAGATCCTCACTGGCCTTTAACAAAACTGTGACCTACAAATAGAGATGAGAAGTTATTTAAGTTGTGTCTAAATCAGGGGAGAATGTCCCCTCTCATTGAAGCCACGAAAGTTCAACGCCAACCGCGGGCTGCAGGCCTTGTTTGCAATAAATAGGAACCCCCCATTATAGTGAATGGAAAAATGACAATCTGTGTAAAATTACAAATTGAAGACAATGATGGTACCAATAATGGCTTCTAATACACCAGATGTTTGTCCTTGAACGGATTGTTTTTAAATCACATACAGAAGTTATAATGATCATTCAGTTGATAATGGCATTCTGCAATACCCCAGTCGGCCTTCAACTTGAGTTACTCAATGAGAGGAGGCAGCACTGAGATGGCCGGCAACATCACTTCCTGGACTAGGTCAAACTGCGTATGTTATGTCACCATCTTAACGTTAACTGAATTCATTTGGCTTCAATGGCCTATTGAGTCTTCACATAGGAATGAATGGTGTCACGTGATCGATGGCTTTGTCCATTCATATATATATATATATATATATATATATACACACTGCTCAAAAAAATAAAGGGAACAATACATTTCACATGCTGTTGTGCAAATGGACTAGACAACAGGTGGAAATTATAGGCAATTAGCAAGACACCCCCAATAAAGGAGTGGTTCTGCAGGTGGGTACCACAGACCACTTCTCAGTTCCTATGCTTCCTGGCTGATGTTTTGTTCACTTTTGAATGCTGGCGGTGCTTTCACTCTAGTGGTAGCATGAGACAGAGTCTACAACCCACACAAGTGGCTCAGGTAGTGCAGCTCATCCAGGATGGCACATCAATGCGAGCTGTGGCAAGAAGGTTTGCTGTGTCTGTCAGCGTAGTGTCCAGAGCATGGAGGCGCTACCAGGAGACAGGCCAGTACATCAGGAGACGTGGAGGAGGCCGTAGGAGGGCAACAACCCAGCAGCAAGACCGCTACCTCCGCCTTTGTGCAAGCAGGACCAGGAGGAGCACAGCCAGAGCCCTGCAAAATGACCTCCAGCAGACCACAAATGTGCATGTGTCTGCTCAAACGGTCAGAAACAGACTCCATGAGGGTGGTATGAGGGCCCGACGTCCACAGGTGGGGGTTGTGCTTACAGCCCAACACCGTGCAGGACGTTTTTCATTTGCCAGAGAACACCAAGATTGGCAAATTCGCCACTGGCGCCCTGTGCTCTTCACAGATGACAGCAGGTTCACACTGAGCACATGTGACAGACGTGACAGTCTGGAGATGCCGTGGAGAACGTTCTGCTGCCTGCAACATCCTCCAGCATGACCGGTTTGGCGGTGGGTCAGTCATGGTGTGGGGTGGCATTTCTTTGGGGGGCCGCACAGCCCTCCATGTGCTCGTCAGCGGTAGCCTGACTGCCATTAGGTACCGAGATGAGATCCTCAGACCCCTTGTGAGACCATATGCTGGTGCGGTTGGCCCTGGGTTCCTCCTAATGCAAGACAATGCTAGACCTCATGTGGCTGGAGTGTGTCAGCAGTTCCTGCAAGAGGAAGGCATTGATCCTATGGACTGGCCCGCCCGTTCCCCAGACCTGAATCCAATTGAGCACATCTGGGACATCATGTCTCGCTCCATCCACAAACGCCACATTGCACCACAGACTATCCAGGAGTTGGCGGATGCTTTAGTCCAGGTCTGGGAGGAGATCCCTCAGGAGACCATCCGCCACCTCATCAGGAGCATGCCCAGGCGTTGTAGGGAGGTCATACAGGCACGCGGAGGCCACACACACTACTGAGCCTCATTTTGACTTGTTTTAAGGACATTACATCAAAGTTGGATCAGCCTGTAGTGTGGTTTTCCACTTTAATTTTGAGTGCTACTCCAAATCCAGACCTCCATGGGTTGATAAATTTGATTTCCATTGATAATTTTTGTGTGATTTTGTTGTCAGCACATTCAACTATAGTTATATAAGTATTTAATAAGAATATTTCATTCATTCAGATCTAGAATGTGTTATTTTAGTGTTCCCTTTATTTTTTTGAGCAGTGTATATATAGTCATCGGCCTAAAGTGACTGCCTTACTGATCAAGCGACTTCAAACAAGACATCTACCTTTTGAGACTCTTCATCGTAGTTGTGTATAACTACTTTGATCTGCACTTGTTCTCTGTTTACAACAGAGTATGGTAGGCGCAGGTCCACATAGAAGTTCTTTACAACAGTCATTTCTACAGGTTCTGCTACACATACACCTGCAAACAGAAAAATATAGTTTTAACGACTGTGTTTCAGACTGATCATGTCATAATAAATAACAAATTGTTAATTGTCATCTGGGGTTGTTTGATAATGGCTAAAGAGGTACAACCTGTGATATTTTCTGCTGCTCGATGGTCTTTTCAATGAATCCTTTGATTCTTGAAAAATATAACATAAGTCTTAAGTCCATGAGCTTATGCAGTATAACTGTCTTACTTCATCATAACTCAAACTCAAACCTATTGGGCAAACATTTACCTACGTTTTTGGTGGTGCAATTAACATCTGAATAAACCATAATTAAAATAGGCCCAAATGCAACCTTAGCTTTTTTTAACCAAATCTCTATTTCTGATGTAAATGGCATGTTATAGAAGTGCCCAGACACCCCACCAGCGAGTAATACTGGCGATACCTTCCGTGAGCGAGCATGCACGTGCTATCTATAAGCACTCTCATGCTCGCACAAGGAAAAGTATCGCTCTTTCCAACAAAATGGAATATAACATTGCAGATAAAGTTCAGAAGGACACAATTTCATGTGTACAACACCTACATACCTGCATCACTATACTGAGTGCATTGACGTTTCTAAAAGGATGAAATGTTGTGTTTTTGGAGCCTTTGATCATGTTTTATCTGTCCACTGGCACAGCAGAACAAGCCAGAGGAAGTATATCGCTGGTGGGCTAAGTTTCTCAAAACCAAGTGAAATTGCAAAAAACATTTTTTTTTTACATTTACATTTAAAAAATGTGAGATTAGGTCAAGAAAAAAAATGCTAACTTGTCCTTTAAGCCAGCATTGTATGGTTTCAAAATAAAACAAGTAAAACATTGCCATAGTGCAAAATAATTGTGCAAAGTGCAACAAATACCTTTAACCTCATTGTAATCTCACAGTGTGACATAATTTTAAAACTTTTGTTCGACAATGTGGATTATAATTTATACAGTGGTGTTTATTTAACTACGGTGTTGTAAATTGAGTAATACATAAATATTCAGCCTGGTTGCTCTGAGTAGATGTTTTTTGTGTCCCTCCAATTCCTATGATATGTTATGTTTGGTATACTTACTTAAGACAGAAACAAAAGGAGGGAAGTTTGTCGGGGAGGATACGTGGTCATATAACCCAATGACACAATGACACAATGTTTTGCTTCTGAAGCGTAGATGAGAATTTAACTACGACTTGCGGGCAGTGGGTTCAGAACAACAATGACAAAAAATGTAGACAAACAATTTAACATTTTTGTGGAAATTATACCACCACCGAAAAGTGTATTTTGGAGACTGGAATGGCAAAGAGACATGTGCTCTGCCAGTGGTGTAAAGTAGTTAAGTAAAAGTATTTTTAAGTACTACTTAAGTAGTTTTTTGTGGTATTGTACTTTTTACTCCATCCATTTTCCCTGACACCCAAAATAACTTGTTACATTTTGACAGGAAAATGGTCCAATTCACACACTTATCAAGAGAACATCCCTGGTCATCCCTACTGCCTCTGATCTGGCGGATTCACTAAACATAAATGCCTTGTTTATAAATTATGTCTGAGTGTTGGAGCGTGCCGCAGGCTATCTGTCAAAAAATGTTAAAAAGCAATTTGTGCCATCTGGTTTGCTTAATACAGTGGGGAGAACAAGTATTTGATACACTGCCGATTTTGCAGGTTTTCCTACTTACAAAGCATGTAGAGGTCTGTCATTTTTATCATAGGTACACTTCAACTGTGAGAGACGGAATCTAAAACAAAAATCCAGAAAATCACATTGTATGATTTTTAAGTAGTGTATTTGTGTATTTACAGTCTTTTATGTATTACATTACATTACATTTAAGTCATTTAGCAGACGCTCTTATCCAGAGCGACTTACAAATAATATCTACCTGTTTTCTATTCCATTTGCACAACAGCATGTGAAATTTATTGTCAATCAGTGTTGCTTCCTAAGTGGACAGTTTGATTTCACAGAAGTGTAATTGACTTGGAGTTACATTGTGTTGTTTAAGTGTTCCCCTAATTTTTTTGAGCAGTTATATATATATAACTGTATGAGTAGGTGTGTCCAAACTTTTGGCTGCTACTGTGTCCAATTTCAATGTTAGTCCATTAGGCCTATAGCCTAATTTGTTAAATAGCCTGACCCATATTTGCTAAATATGTTGAACATGTTTGCATTCAGTATTGTTCTAATTGCATTGCTTCAATAAGGAAATATTCAGTGCATTTGGAAAGTATTCAGACCACTTAACTTTTTCCACATTTTGTTACGTTACAGCCTTATTCTAAAATGGATTAAATAAAAATTAATCCTCATCAATCTACACCCCATAATGACCAAGCGAAAACAGTTTTTTTCTGGCAAATGTATTAAAAACAAAAAAAGAAATACCTCATTTAGATGTTTCTACAACTTGATTGGAGTCCACCTGTGGTAAATTCAATTGATTGTACATGATTTGGAAAGGCACACACCTGTCTATACAAGGTCCCACAGTTGACACTGCAAGTCAGAGCAAAACCAAGCCATGAGGTCGAAGGAATTGTCCAATGAGCTCTGAGACAGGATTGTGTCGAGGCACAAATCTGGGGAAGGATACCAAAACATTTCTGAGAATTCAAGGTCCCCAAGAACACAGTGGCCTTCATCATTCTTAAATGGAAGAAGTTTGGAACCACCAAGACTCTTCCTAGAGCTAGCCGCCTGGACAAACTGATCAATCGGGGGAGAAGGGTCTTGGTCAGTTAGGTGACGAAGAACCTGATGGTCACTCTGACAGAGCTCTAGAGTTCCTCTGTGGAGATGGGAGAACCTTCCAGAAGGACAACCATCGCTGCAGGACTCCAACAAATCAGGCCTTTATGGTAGAGTGACCAGACGGAAGCCACTCCTCAGTAAACGCCACATGACAGTCTGCTTGGAGTTTGCCAAAAGACACCTAAAGACTCTCAGACCATGAGAAACAAGATTCTCTGGTCTGATGAAACCAAGATTGAACTCTTTGGCCTGAATGCCAAGCGTCACGTCTGCAAGAATCCTGGCACCATCCGTACGATGAAGCATGGTGGTGGCAGCATCATGCTGTGGGGATGTTTTTCAGTGGCAGGGACTGGGAGACTAGTCAGGATCGAGGGAAAGATGAACGGAGCAAAGTACAGAGGGATCCTTGATGAAAACCTGCTCCATAGTGCTCAGGACCTCAGACTAGGGTGAAGGTTCACCTTCTGTTACAGATACAGGTACAGGTGTGTGTGTATGTATCCTGTGTTCTTTTCTGTCCTTCTCCCCTCACAGGTGAAAATCATCACTCCCCAAACAGTCACCAATCAAGCATCAATCAGAAGACACACCTCCTCCTGTTTCCTACCATATCACTGTTCCTTTCCCTTTGTTTAAAAACCCTGTCAGTTGTTTGCTGTGGAGCTCAATCTCTCTGTAAATGCCATGTCTGTAGATCTCTCTGTTTCACTCTCTTTATGTATTGAGCTATCTTTTGTTTGAGCACCTCCATAGCACTTTGTCATCACCTGTGAGTATTGTTTTTGGTTATGGTGTTTGTTTGTTTGCTGGTGGGAAAAGGGGGAACCAAGACAAGTTGCCCATGAGCATACACTACCCGTAGGTAAACTTTGTTAAATACACTAGTTAGAACTGGGCGGACCACCCACTGTATCTTTGGTTAGTTATTTAGCTGTTAAATTAGGCTAGTCTAGCTTAGGGGTGTTTTTGAATACTTATTGTTTCTTTCCTTGGGTCCAGTTCAGCCCCTTTTCCTGCTCCCCCCATTACCGTGTGTTTATTAATAAACCCTGAGTTTGACGGTAGATTTCAGTTGTCGTGGTTATTTCGTTCACACTTTTACTTTGTCACTATTATAAATTGCATGAGTTATGTTACGGGTCTCATTACCATCCCCCCCTAGACTGTCCGGCCAAAAGGGATTCGTAACACCTTCCAACAGGACAATGACCCTGAGCACAGAGCCAAGACAACACAGGAGTGACTTCGGGTCAAGTCTCTGAATGTCCTTGAGTGGCCCAGCCAGAGCCCGGACTTGAACCCAATCCAACCCGATTTGTTACTTTTTATTTACATTTTTGACTTATCTATTTTTTACTTAACACTTCTTTTTCTTAAAACTGCATTGTTGGTTAAGAGCTTGTAAGTAAGCATTTCACTGTAAGGTCTACACCTGTTATTTTCAGTGCATGTGACAAATAACATTTGATTTGATCTGCAGAGAGGAATGGGAGAAACTTCCCAAATACAGGTGTGCCAAGCTTGTAGCGTCATACGCAAGAAGAGTCGAGGCTGTAATCGCTGCCAACGGTGCTTCAACAAAGTACTGAGTAAAGGGTCTGAATACCTTTGTAAATGTTATATTTCAGTATTTTATTCATAATAAATCAGCAAAAAAATAAAATAAATCTGTTTTTGCTTTGTCATTATGGGGTATTGTTTGTAGATTGAGGGGGAAAAAATGTATATAAATACAATAAGGCTGTAACCTAACAAAATGTGGAATGCCACACAACCTACTGATGAGTAAGCAGCATGATGACAACGTGACCAGCAGAGTGATCTTCTTTGTGAAAAGGGGGAGAAGACCATCCCGGAGATGGCGTGTCCATGAGGGTGTTGAGGTCGTGTGTCTTCTCAGAAATTGGGACAAGTTGACCATGAAGATGGGTGTACTGTATCGTGTTTCGAAGAATGTGGCTACAAAGAGGAGAAAGTAACTGTATGTGGTTCCAGCCTCCATGAACGCTGTTGAAGGGTGTCCATGATGAAGCTGGCCACCAGGGCCAACAGAGAACAGTCTACTTGACAAGACAGAGGTTCTTCTGGCATGGCCTGGATAGGGAGGTTAAAGCATATGTGAAGTGTTGCAGGAGATGCGTTGTGATCGAGACTCCTGATCCGGAAGCAAGATCTCCTCGAGAGCATAATAACAACTGAGCCTCTTGAACTAGTGTGCATAGACTTTTGGTCTGCAGAAGATTCTTCAAACAAGTCCCTGGATGTGCTCGTTGTTACTGATCACTTTACCAACTTGGCTCATGCCTTCTTTGTGTCCGAACCAGTCTGCTAAGCTCATCAATTGAGGAACAACTATTTCTGTGTCTACGGGATGCCTCGCCGTATACACTCAGATCAGGGACCCAACTTTGAGAGTGCTTTAATAGACGAACTGTTGAGTGTTGCAGGTGTTCAGAAGTCTCACACCATGCCGTACCATCTGATGGGGAATGGGTCCTGTGAAAGGATGAATAGGACGTTGGGAAGCATGATACGGGCCCTGCCGACGAAAGCAAAGCACAGATGGACTCAGGCGCTGAAGTCCCTCACGTTTGCGTACAATTGTACAATCCATGAGACCACAGGCTTTGCCCCTTTCCTGCTAATGTTTGGGAGGAAGCCAAGACTGCCTGTTGACATAGTCTTTGGCTCTGTCATAGAGAACCCAGAAGTTGTCGACTATGACCAGTTTGTTCAGTCCTTGAGGAGAGATCTGAAAGAAGCCATGAATACAGCACAGGCGAAGCAGTTGAAGAGGCTAAGCAGTTGAAGCGAAGCAGTTGAAGCAGTTGAAGAAGCAGTTGAAGAGGCATGCTGACCTCTATGACAGAAGAGTCAGAGGAGCTCCAGTGGAGATTTGTGATCGAGTGTTGCTGGCTAACAAGGGGGAGCGCGGAAAGCGGAACCTCGCTGACTGTTGGGAGGATACTGTCTACCTTGTCACTGGATTGAATGCTGAGTCACACTTTTAAGATTCAGAACAGCTCCACTGGACAGGAGAAGACGGTACATCGCAACCTGATAATGCCAGTCAACTTTCTTCCTCTTCCCCATGCTGCCATTGATGATGGAACAGACATGTCTGGATTAACAGAGTCTGAGGACATGAATGACGGCCTTGTGGTCTCAGCTGCCATGGACACTGCAGTGGATGATGATGCTGAGTACAGAATAAAAGTGTGGGTGTTGGAGTTGCCTTCTGAAGGAACAGGTGACACAAGCCTGGAGGGTGATGTGCAATCCTTGGATGCTTAGGATATTCCACCTTTGCATTCTGTGGAAGATATACTGCAGCTGGAAGGTCTGCCTCGATCAGAGAGTCTTCAAGAATCTGACCATGACCGTAACAGTGTCGTGAGTGAGCTAATTGGCCAGTCTGCTTACAATATCTGTACTGACCTACCAAACTAAGACCATTCCTTATCTGATCAGTTACGCACTGACTGTGTTGACAGACCCACTATTGCAACAATACACAACACTGTTACTCCTTATGCAGTTGAAGGTACTCTGGGTCATATTAGGTCAAGGGCAGGAAGACTATTTAAACCAGTGTCAAGACTGATTGAGATAATGAATTAGCAGAAAGTTAGCTCTTGAAGGTTAATATGTGAATAGAGGGTCAATGGTATTGACATCTTTTATTTGTTTTGTTTTTACATCATTGTGACCATGATTAGAGGTTGCAGGATGGTAATGTGATGGATATGATAGTCTCTTATGATATGATGGTTTATTTTATTACTTGGATGTTTTAAAGTCGCTGAGTGTACTTAATGTACACTTAATGTAACAGGCATGTTTACCTATGAGGGCTAAGGGGATTGATCAACCACTTTTCACTCTAATTCTCATGGAGAATAGTAATAATCAAAAATAATAATTGCTGGGTTCTTAATAACTTGTTTATTTAATTGTATTATATAGTCCATGTTTGTGTAGTCATGGTGGTTCATATTTAATTTATTTTATGCTGTGACTAAATAACAATTTTAAATCAAAACCTTGAGAGATGATAATTTACTTTATTGTTAGAAATAGGCATACCATTGATTTTTAGGCTAATGAAAGATAAATAAGATAAGTAAAAATGCATGTAAAAATCTAGTGTATTTTCATACATATGTTTTTTACCAAGTACAAAAATGGATGTAGCATAACCAGATTGACCCTTTAAAGGCAGATATATTGTGGATTTTTTTTGGACATCATCTCGGTTGTCATTCATCAATAATGGATGACTCCCATTGAAAAAACATTGTCTCCATCTGAAACGTTTACCGTACTATCATGCTAGAAATTGAGATGGTACTTGGAGCCACTCACCTTTGGTTTCAGAGGTACTGATACCGAGGACCATCCACTGTGTGATGGAGTCTTGAAGAACCATGTTAGTCTTTTCATGTGTGACAATGCTGAATAAGGGAGCGAGAGAGAATGATATACATTTCTATCTGCTGGATGCATTTAACATGTGAGGGATTGCTTTAGCAGAACCAGTGGGAAATTATTATTATTATATTATCAAAAGTATCTAAACTACTACTTCCTCCACATCATTAGAATACAATGCATCATGCTGTAGTCTAATAGAAAACAGAACATTTGCTTGCAATTGCATTGAACTGGGGCTTCGCTTACATTTGAAAGCCCTTTGAATATCTTATCTTTGGTTGGTCAGATCTTGAGTATGTGAGATACCTACCTGGTTCCCAAATTCTGAAACCCATACCTGATTAAATCCATCAATTTTAAATAATCAGTAACACATGAGGAACAATCATGTGTTACTGTCTGTTAAATGTTGTCTTTACCCAGCATGCGTTTCTTTATCACTAAGCAGTATGGTGGTCCACATCCAGCTGACATCAAATTTAGAGCGGATAATAATGTCCTCCTCATCGTCATCAAATAAATCTGCATTTCCTTCTGAAAAATTCAACAAGATTGAAGAAGAGAAAGAGAGTGAGAGAACTCGATAGACATTTATATTTACACAATCTATCGATTTGCCTATGAAATGTATGTCAGACAAAGACAGACTGAAAAAAAGAGAGAAAAAATGCTTTTACCGCTACCGCGAGAGAGGATCAGTTCTGGGGTGGTGAAGCGTATCTTATCTTTCTGGATTCCTTGACAGCAGAGTAGAAAGGCCTCCACACACTTCGGCCCTTCTGTGATGTAGTGCGAGCGCTTCTCACATGAGTAGTCCAAGGGAAAGTCCATCATGCCATCATGACAGCACCTCTTCGCATTCTCTTCATACGGTCTCGCTTGGGAAGTAGATAACATAACGCAGCTATATCAGTTAATTCACCCTCATTCTATTTATGATCTGTTACATCAGCCCTTACTCACCTAGCTCATATTTGGCTTCCTGTAAAGACTCTGCCCGTCGCCTCCTTTTAGGTACCTCTGTGTCACAACTAAATCCTAAGAGATGATTGAAAAGCAACTGAAGCTGATAAAAGGGTCTAATCTTAACTAACATAATTGAAGAAACCAAGAGAACATCAACTACAGTATTTGTCCAGTAGCTTACTAATTCAAATGCTGCAGTGATCAGTGCATCTCAACAAGCGTATGCTTATCTGGAATGTAGTAATAGTATATAAAATAATATTATGCAGATTGCTCCTACGTTGTCTAGGTGCTGTTTTTTCTTGATTGGATACAAACAGGAGGCCAGCATCTGAGAAAATTGCCATGTTGTTTCGCCCCCCTCCCCTTGTGCACCCTTTGTCACTCCTCTCTACTTCATCCCAGATCTGAAATAAAGTGAGATAGAAGGGGCGTGTCAAAATGGTTCAAGCAGCAGAATATAAAAATGTAACAAGAATTCAGTGAGTCACCTTGGCCTGCGTGAGATTGCCCTTTTTACTCAGCATGTAAGCAGCCTTGTCAACCACCACCAGCCCAACCTTGGCACCTGGGTCTCCCTCCACGTTCAGAGAGAACTCTTCTCTTGGGCGGAAGTCTGGACGTTTATTAGATTTCTTTATGGATAGTTTTAGCTAAAAATCAGAACATGGACAGATGCAAAGAACATTAATGAGAACAAGAAAATGTGATGTGACATATTGAATGTACAGTACACTCCAAAAGTATTGGGACAGTGACAATTTTGTTGTTGTTTTGGCTCTGTACTCCAGCACTTTGGATGTGAAATGGTTAATGGCTATGAGGTTAAAGTGCAGATTGTCGGCTATAAATTGAGGGTATTTTTTATCAATTTCGGGTAAACTATTTGGAAATTACAGCACTTTTTGTACATAGTCCCCCCCATAGAAATGAATGGAAAACAATGTATTGTGTCATTTTGGAGTCACTTATAATGTAAATAAGAATATAATAAAAATATTTCAAATCACTTCTACATTAATGTGAATGCTACAATGATTATGGATAGTCCTGAATGTTTCGTGAATAATGATGAGTGAGAAAGCTAGACACACAAATATCCTACCCCCAAGACATGCTAACCTCTCACCATTACAATAACAGGTGAGGTTAGCTTTTTTGGGGTGTCATGATGTTGGTTTATGACAGTCATAAATACCTCTCCCCCCTTTTCCCTCTCTCTACCCTACTAAGGTTACATTTGCAAAACCCTTGGTTAACATAGAGATTCTGGGAACGTCAGAATGTGGGGGGAAATGAACTACAGTGGGGCAAAGAAGTATTTAGTCAGCCACCAATTGTGCAAGTTCTCCCACTTAAAAAGATGAGAGAAGCCTGTAATTTTCATCATAGGTACACTTCAACTATGACAAAATGATTTTTTAAAATCCAGAAAATGACATTGTAGGAATTTTTATGAATTTATTTGAAAATGATGGTGGAAAATAAGTATTTGGTCACCTACAAACAAGCAAGATTTCTGGCTCTCACAGACCTGTAACTTCTTCTTTAAGAGGCTCCTCTGTCCTCCACTCGTTACCTGTATTAATGGCACCTGTTTGAACTTGTTATCAGTATAAAAGACACTCCACTATGGCCAAGACCAAAGAGCTGTCAAAGGACACCAGAAACAAAATTGTAGACCTGCACCAAGCTGGGAAGACTGAATCTGCAATAGGTAAGCAGCTT
Organism: Oncorhynchus keta; assembly: GCF_023373465.1. NCBI lineage: Eukaryota > Metazoa > Chordata > Actinopteri > Salmoniformes > Salmonidae > Oncorhynchus > Oncorhynchus keta. The sequence goes on along the minus strand of NC_068443.1, from coordinate 16,781,783 downwards.
GGTTTGAATTAATTATTAGGAAATGGAAGACATGCAAGACCACTGATAATCTCCCTCAATCTGGGGCTCCACGCAAGATCTCACTCCGTGGGGTCAAAATGATCACAAGAATTGTGAGCAAAAATCCCAGAACCACACGGGGGGACCTAGTAAATGACCTGCATAGAGCTGGGACCAAAGTAACAAAGCTTACTATCAGTAACACACTACGCAGCCAGGGACTCAAATCCTGCAGTGCCAGACGTGTCCCCCTGCTTAAGCCAGTACATGTCCAGGCCCGTCTGAAGTTTGCTAGAGAGCATTTGGATGATCCAGAAGAAGATTGGGAGAATGTCATATGGTCAGATGAAACCAAAATATAACTTTTTGGTAAAAACTCAACTAGTCGTGTTTGGAGGACAAAGAATGCTGAGTTGCATCCAAAGAATACCATACCTACTGTGAAGCATGGGGTTGGAATCATCATGCTTTGGGGCTGTTTTTCTGCAAAGGGACCAGGACGACTGATCCATGTAAAGGAAAGAATGAATGGGGCCATGTATCGTGAGATTTTGAGTGAAAACCTCCTTCCATCAGCAAGGGCATTGAAGATGAACGTGGCTGGGTCTTTCAGCATGACAATGATCACAAACACACCGCCCGGGCAATGAAGGAGTGGCTTCGTAAGAAGCATTTCAAGGTCCTGGAGTGGCCTAGCCAGTCTTCAGATCTCAACCCCATAGAAAATCTTTGGAGGGAGTTGAAAGTCCGTGTTGCTCACCAACAGCCCCAAAACATCATTGCTCTAGAGGAGATCTGCATGGAGGAATGGGCCAAAATACCAGCAACAATGTGTGAAAACCTTGTGAAGACTTACAGAAAACGTTTGACCTCTGTCATTGCCAACAAAGGGTATATAACAAAGTATTGAGATAACAAGTTTATTGACCAAATATTTATTTTCCACCATAATTTGCAAATAAATTCATAAAAAATCCTACAATGTGATTTTCTGGATTTTTTTTCTTCTCATTTTGTCTGTCATAGTTGAAGTGTACCTATGATGAAAATTACAGGCCTCTCTTATATTTTTAAGTGGGAGAACTTGAACAATTGGTGGCTGACTAAATACTTTTTTGCCCCACTGTATATTGTGGTAATCCGAACAATTGAACATATGCGGTGGTACTTAATGAATATGATGTCAGTTCGGTTGTCATCTGAGACATTCTCATCAATGATAAGATTACATAAACTCTACAGTGGAAAGTCTACACATCAGAGTTATCGGATTCACATGGAATTGTTGTTCAATTTAAATGTTTGAATATGAAATTATTTGTGATGGGATGAAATGTGATTTTAGCTTCTAAAATGTGACATTTGGGTTTTCATAAGATAGGGCTGCTCAATCAGTGGCCCTCCCCTGTGAAGGGACAAGGGCTATAAAACTTTTCAAACAAACCCTCCTCTCCCTTCCTATATAAGCCCTTGACGACAACATAACCTCCTGTTCCGAGGATATGAGGGCTACGGTCCTATGTCAGAATGGTTCAGATAATAACTACAGAACGAAGCCAACATCAGCATGAGCTTTGGTTGCGAATGGTATGAACTTTTTAACTCTTATTCACTACAGAAGTGATACCTCCTAGCTGTTGAGTTAGCGACCACAGCTACAAACGCAGGTTAGGAAGGAACAGACAGAGTATCCCATCTATCACACACAACGTTACTACAACGTATTCAATTGACAACCAGAGACATTCTTCAAAGGACAGAGGACTTGGTTTGGCAACACGGTCTTCCATCTACCACCAACCTACTGAAGCGCAGCTCAGAGTAAATATTTATTGCATTTTCCTTTTCCAAATGGGCGGTAATTTACAATGCATAAGATACTGTATTTACGATAGCACAGCTTCGCCTTTGTTCCTGTTTTCCCGCTCTTTCACTCAACCCAGCCCCTTTTCCTTTGTGTAACCAGCTGTCATATCTGTTCCGCCCGCCAGGGACGTTTTCCTTTATAACGTCATTTGTAATCAAGTTATGATTAATTGTGTGTATGTGAATTCTGTGTGATTAGTTAGGTATTTAGTAAATAAATAATTAAACCCAATTTTGTATTACTGATTCAAATTGTTAGCCAGGGTTCTTGCAGATAAAAGAATTTACAACTTTCAGATTATGAGACTGAAGTAAGATAAAGATGAATGTTGA